>NC_091441.1:39266704-39585631 GCF_964237555.1 Oryctolagus cuniculus | reverse complement strand
ACAAAAAAGTAACCAACAAATATCTCCACAAATGCTGAATAATAAGTGCAACAATTCAAGGAACAAGAATAAGGAAGACAACATTATAACCTCCCAATCAATATGACCCCTCAATACTAAAATGTGATGATGAAGAGATTGAAAAAGTGCCAGAAATCTTTTCTCTGTCTCTCTCTCTCTCTCACTAACTCTGCCTGTCAAAAAAAAAAAAAAAAAAAAAAAAAGAGAACAAATGCCAGAAATGGAATTCAAAAAAATTGATGTTAAGATTACTTAGACATAATCAGAACCATGAGCTAATGAAATCCTTACATGACGTGAAAGAAAATTTCTTGCATGAAATTTAGATCTTAAAGAGAAATTAAAATAAAATTTTGGAAATGATGAGATCAATGAAACAAATAAAGAAAGCAGAGAAAGCCTTAACAACAGACTTGATGAAGTAGAAGAAAGAATATCTGAGTAAGAAGACAAATCTCTGGAAATTTTACAGTCAGACCAAAGACAAGAAGAAATTGGAAAACTAAAAAAACTGTTGGAGATCTACAGGATACTATCAAACAACCCAGCATATGGGTCTCAGGACTTCTTGAAGGCATGGAAAGAGAGAATGGATTAGAAGGCCTTTTTTAGTGAAATAATTACAGAAAACTTCCCTAATTTGAAGAAAGAAAGGGAGATCCAAATAGAAGCACATAGAATTCCCAATAGACATTACCAGAAAAGATCTTCAACATGACATATTGTAGTCAAACTCTTCACAGCAAAACACACAAAAAAGATTCTAAAATGTGCATGAGAGAAATGACAGATTACTTTCAGAGTATCTCCAGTTGGACCTACAGCTGACTTCTCATCAGACACTCTACAGACTAAGAGAGAATAGCAAGATATATTCCAAGTCTTAAGAGCTAAAAAAATGTCAACTCAGAATACTGTACACTACAAAGCTCTCATTTATCAATGAAGGTGAAATAAAGATCTTACATAACAATCAAATTGAAAGAATTTGTCACCACCCGTCCAGCCTTACAAAAGATGATCACTGATGCGCTACACACAGAAACACAGAAATATGTACATCACTACAAAAGAGGGTAAAGGCAGAAAATCTCCCAGTAAAAGTACAAAGGATATCCAAAACAAACAATAGGAATATTAATGGAAAAACAGCAAGGCCAAGAAGTTACTTATAAATAGTTACCTAGAGTGTAAATGACCTGAACTCTCCAGTTAAAAGACACAGACTGGTCGAATGGATTAAAAAAACAAAACTAATCTATTTGCTGCTTGCAAGAAACACATATCACCAACAGATACCTGCAAAGTGAACGTGAAAGGATGGAAGAAGATATTCCATGCTAGCAGAAAACAAAAAAGAGCTGATATAGCCATCATGATATCAGACAAAATCGACTTTAACACAAAAACTGTTAAAAGAAACAAAGAAGGACAAATTAAGGCATCAATTATAGGGGAAGATGTGACTTTTATAAACATATATGCAGCTAAATACCGGCCACCTGGATATTTAAAAGAAATGTTAATGGTTCTAATGGGAGACATATACTCAAATACAACAGTACTGGGGGATTCAATATCCCACTGTTAGCAATTCACAGATCAACCAGACAGAAAATCAACAAGGAAACAGCAGAGTTAACTGACATTATAGACCAAATGGACCTAACAGGTATCTAGAGAACATTCCATCCTACTGTCACAAAATACACATTCTTCTCATCGGTGCATAGAACTTTCTCTAGGATTGACCACAAGCTAATCTCAAGAAAATTCCAAACAATTGAAATCATACCATACATCTTCTCCAACCACAATGGAATGAAGCTGGAAATCAGCAACTGAGGAATCTCTAGAACATATAAAACACATGGAGACTGAACAACATGCTCCTGAATGAACAATGGGTCATTGAAGAAATCAAATGAGAAATAAAAAAATTCTGAAAGCAAATGAAGATGACAATACAAAATATCAAAACTTATGGGATACAGCAAAAGTAGTGTTATGAGGAAAATTAAAAGCAATTGGTGCCTACATCAAAAAATTGGAAAGGCACCAAATAAATGAGCTATCAATGTTTCTCTAGGACCTAGAGAAACAACAGCAAACCAAATCCAAAACTAGTAGAACAAAAGAAATAATTACAATTAGAGAAGAAATAAACAAAACTGAAACTGAATGAACAATACAAAAGTTCAGCAAAATGAAGAGCTACTTTTTTGAAAAATGAACAAATTTGGCACACCAATGGCACAATTAACCAAAGAAGGAAGAGAGAAGACCCAAATCAATAAAATTAGAGATGAAAAAGGAAATGTAAGAACAGAAACCCACAGAAATAAAAATCATCATATATTACTACAAAGAGGAGTTGTATGCCAACAAACTGGGAAACTGAGAAGAAATGGACAGATTCCTGAATATATACAAACTATCTAAATTGAGCCATGACCGGCACCGTGGTTCACCTGGTTAATCCTCTGCTTGCAGTGCCAGCATCACATATGGGTGCCGGGTTCTAGTTCCAGTTGCTCCTATTCCAGTCCAGCTCTCTGCTGTGGCCCAGGAAGGCAGTGGAGGATAGCCAAAATGCTTGGGCCCCTGCACCGCATGGGATACCAGGAGGAAGCACCTGGCTCCTGGCTTCGGATTGGCGCAGTGTGCCGGCTGCAGCATGCAGGCCATAGCGGCCATTTGGGGGGTGAACCAACGGAAAGGAATACCTTTCTCTCTGTCTCTCACTGTCTGTAACTCTACCTGTTAAATAAGCAAAAAAAAAAAATTAAAAATAAAGAATGAATAAATAAATTGAGCCGTGACGACATAGAAAACCTAAATACGCCAATAACCATGACAGAAATTGAATCGTTAATAAAGACCTTCCTAACAAAGAAAAGCTCAGACTTGGATAGCTTCACTGCTGAATTCTACCAGACATTTAGAGAAGAACTAATTCCATTTATTCTCATGCTATTCAAATAATTTGAAGGGAGAAAATCCTCCTAAATTCTTTCTATGAAGGCAGCATCATCTTAGTTCCTAAACGTGAAAAAGATACAACAGAGAAAGAGAACTACAGATCAATTTCCCTGATGAACATAGATGCAAAAATCCTCAACAAATTACCAGCCTACTGAATCCAACTACACATCAGAAAGATCATTCACCTGGACCAAGTGGGATTTAGCCCTGGTATGCAGTGATGATTCAACATTTACAAATCAGTGTGATACATCATATTCACAAATGAAGATCAAAAACTAAAATTCTCAACAGATACAGAGAAAACATTTGCTAAAATAAAACAACTGTTAATGATGAAAACTCTAAGCAAATTCAGCATAAAAGGGACATTCCTAAACACAGTCAAGGCAATTTATGACAAACCCATGTCCAGTATCATATTAAATAGGGAAAAGTTGGAAGCATTCCCATTAAGATCTCTTGTCCTGACGGTTGATGTACAATGTAATACTTTATCCATTTTAGTATTTTTTTTGTTCTAGTACCATTGGTTGGACTCTGTAATTAACACACAATTATTCTTAGGTGTTTAAATTTTAACTGAAAAGTGATCCCTGTTAGGAATTTGGAAAATATTATGTTGAGTGAAATAAGCCAATCCCAAAGGGACAAATACCACTTGTTCTCCTTGATAGGTGACAACTAACTGAGCACCAAAAAGGAAACCTGTTAAAGTGAAATGAACACTATGAGAAACGGTGACTTGATCAGCCCTCACCCTGACTGTTGATGAGCAGCTTAATATGTTATCCCTCTTAGTATTTTTTTTTTGTTTGTTCTACTTAATACTTTTGGTTGAATCCTGTACACAATTCTTCTTAAGTGCTGAAACTCAACTGAAAAGTGATTGCTGTTAAATATGAGTGGGAATAAGAGAGGGAAGAGATGTGTAATTCGGGACATGCTCAAGCTGACTTACCTCAAACAGTAGAGTTAGAAACATACCAGGGGATTCGAATTCAATCCCATCGAGGTGACATGTACCAATGCCATCTCACTAGTCCCAGTGATCAATTTCTGTTCACAATTGATCGTAATGATAGGACTAAGAACCAAAGGGATCACATAAACAAGAATAGTGTCTGCAAATACTAGCTGATAGAATAAAAAAGGGAGAGAACGGTCCAACATGGGAAGTGAGATACACAGCAGACCCATAGAATGGCAAATGTCCTAACAGCACTCTGGCCTCATAATCAGCCCTTAAGGCATGCGGATCTGGCTGAAAAGCCCATGAGAGTATTTCAGGCATGGAAAGCCAAGACACTCTGGGGGAAAAAAAACCTAAATGAAAGATCTCTGCGAGTGAGATCCCAGTGGAAAGAATGGGTCATCAAAGAAGAAGGTACCTTTCTCTGAAGGGAGGAAAGAACTTCCACTTTGACCATGACCTTGTCTAAAAATGATCAGAGTCAGTGAACTCAGGGGGCTTCCATAGCCTTGGCAGCTCATGACAAGAGCCTAGGGTGATTACTGAGGCCATAAACAAGAGTGTCAATTTGTTAAGTCAACAACAGGAATCACTGTGCACTTACTCCTCATGTAGGATCTTTGTCCTTAGTGTGCTGTACATTGAGATTTAATGTTATAACTAGTACTCAAACAGTATTTTTCACTTTATGTTTCTGTGTGGGAGCAAACTGTTGAAATCTTTACTTAATGTATGCTAAACTGATCTTCTGTATATAAAGAGAATCGAAAATGAATCTTGATGTGAATGGAAGGGGAGAGGGAGTGGATAAGGGGAGGTTTGTGGGTTGGAGGGATGTTATGGGGGGGAAGCCATTGTAATCCATATTCTGTACTTTGGAAATTTATATTCATTACATAAAAGTTAAAAAAAAAAAAAAGATCCAGAATCAGACAAGGATGCCGCTCTCACAGTTGCTATTCAGTATAGTCCTGAAAATAAAGAAAATCAAATCAAATGTATACAAATCAGTAAATAGGAAGTCAAACTACCCCTATTTGCAAATGACATGATTCTATATTTAGGGGATCCAAAAGACTCCACTAAGACACTATTGAAACTCATAGCAGAGTTTGGTAAAGTAGCAGGATATAAAATCAATACACAAAAATCAATATCTTTTGTATATACAGACAATGTCACAACTGAGAAAGAACTTCTAAGATCAATCCAATTCACAATAGCTACAAAAATTTACATACCTTGGAATAACTTTAACTGATTACATCAAGGATCTCTATGATGAGAATTATAAGACATTACAAATAGAAATAGAAGAAGGCACAAAAATATGGAAAAATCTTTCATGTTCATGGATTGGAAGAATCAATATCATCAAAATGTATATACTACCAAAATCAATTTATAGATTTAATGTGATACCAATCAAGATACCAAGGACATTCTTTTCAGATCTAGAAAAAATGATGCTGAAATTCATATGGAAAAACAGGAGACCTCCAAGAGCTAAAGCAATCTTATACATCAAAAACAAAGCTGGAGGCATCACAATTCCAGATGATTTCAAGACACACTACGGGGCAATTATATTCAAAATAGCTTGATACTCATACAAAAAACTGATGCGTAGACCAATGGAACAGAATAGAAATGCCATAAATCAATCCATGCTTCTACAACCAACTTATCTTTGGCAAAGGAGCTAAAATCAATCCATCAAGAAAGGACAGTGTCTTCAACAAACGGTGCTGAGAAGACTAAATCTCCACATGCAGAAATATGAAGCAAAATCACCACCTTACACCTTAAACAAAAATCCACTCAAAATGGATTAAAGACCTAAAGCTATGACCTGATAACATCAAAATATTAGAGAACATTGGGGAAACTCTGCAAGATATTGGAATAGGCAAAGAGTTCTTAGGAAAGACCTAAGATTCACAAGCAATTAAAGCTAAAATTTACAAATGGGATTACATCAAACTGAGAAGCTTCTGTACTATTAAAAAAAACAGCAAAAGGAAGAAGCAGCTGACAGAATGGGAGAAATTATTTGCAAACTATGCAATTTATAAACGATTAATAACCAGAATATATAAAGAGCTCAAGAAACTTAACAACAAAACTCAACAAAAGCAAAAACAACCCATTTAAAAAATGGGCAAAGGACTTAAACAGACATTTTTCTAAATAGGGAATCCAGATGGCCAAAAAACAGAGAAGAAATCATCAGAATCACAAGCCATTAGGCACATGCAAGTCAAAAACACAATAAGGTTTCAACTCACTCTTGCTAGAATGACTTTTATACAGAGATAAACAAACAACAAATGCTGGGGAGGAAGTGGGGAAAAAGGTACCCTAATCCACTGTTGGTGGGAATGTAAACTGGTAAATCCACTATGGAAGACAGTATGGAGATACCTTAGAAATCTGAATTTAGGCCTATCATATGACCCAGCCACCACACTCCTGGGAATTTATCCAAGGGAAATAAAATCAGCATATGAAAGTTATCTGTACCCCCATGCTTATTGCAGCTCCATTCACAATAGCTAAGATATGGAATAAACCCATATGGCGTCAACTAAAGATTATATAAAGAAATTATGAGATATGTACACCATGGAATACTATACAATGGTAAAAACAAAACAAAACAAAACAAAGCAAAGCAAAATTAAAAAAAAAAAATTATCCAGTTCTTTGCAACCAAATGAATGAAACTGGAAAACAGCATATTTAGTGAATTAAGCCAGTCCCAAAAGGACAAATACCATATGTTTTCCTTAATCTGTGGTAACTAATAGAGCACTTAAAAAGGTAATCTATAGAAGTGAAATTGACTTGGAAAAGCAATTTCTTTGAACAGCTCTTGTCTCGATTATTGAGGAATAGTTGTTTTTCCCCCATACTATTTGTTAAATGCTTTACTTAACATAGAGTTAATCATAAAGTCGATTGAGGGGTTGCCGCTGTGGTGTAGCGGGTAAAGCTGTGCCTGCAGTGCCGGCATCCCATAGGAGCACCAGTTCAAGTCTTTATTGTTCCACTTCTGATCCCGCTTTATGCTGTGGCCTGGGAAAGCAGTAGAAGATGGCCCAGGTCCTTGGTCCCCTACATCCTCATGGGAGATCTAGAAGATACTTATGACTCCTGGCTTTGGATCAGCTCAGTTCTGGTTATTGTGGCCATCTGGGGAATGAAACAGCAGATGGAAGACCTCTCTCTCTCTCTGTCTCTCTCTCTCTGTTTCTGCCCCTCTGTAACTCTGCCTTTCAAATAAACAAAATCTTAAAAAAAATTAAGTTAATTTAAAGTAGATCTTAGTGAAAAATATGAATGGGAATAGGAGAGGGAGGAGGAAGAAGGGTGGGAGAGTGGGTGGTAGTGTGCGTATGATGGGAAGAATCACCATGTCCCTAAAGTTGTGGTTATGAAATATATGAAGTTTGTATTCCTTAAATAAAAGGTTTCTGGGAATAAAAAGAAGTATGTAAACAAAAAAATTATTTTATTTAGCATCTCTAAAATTGGCAAGATTTGATGGAAAATCAGAAATTGAGAAAATGTATCTCAAAGTATTTAAAAGTCATAAATGAAACTAACAAAATGTTAAATAAACATTGTATGGACTTATCAAAGATAAGCAAATAGAAATCTGGAAGTTCAGTTTCAAATTTATAATTATGAGTCTCCTTAAATTTCTATCCTAATAACTTCCTGGTCTACATCTTACATATACTTCGAGCAATCTCTTGGATATGCATGCTGAAGCTCTTCAGAGGACTATATGGCTGTATTCCACTGATCTCAAGATTGGAGTGGAGGATTGGTGTGATGGCTGTGAATGAAAGTGAGGCTTTCATGATTTTGTTTTCATTGTATACTAAGCATGTCTTGAACAAATTACAAAAACAGTATTTTCAACTATTTCTTATAAAATTATGTGCATAAGCATATGTACAAGCATATAATAGGTCTCCAAAAATGTAACTTTGTGAGATAATCTTTTGAATCAATATCTAAAATAACTTAATTTTGATCTTCAGTATAGGTTCATTCAACAAACTCAACAACTGAAATCAATGTTATTTTGTTTACCATAAATATATGTATGTGTATATATAAGTATGTATGTGTTTGAGTCAGTATGTGTATGAGAGAGGGAGGAGACAGAGAGAGGATTCATAGAAGGATATAAATGGAAAATTATAACTATTTTATCAAACTTTGTTCATTGAAATATTGTTTGGTAGAAAAAAAAGGTAAGTTTAGTTTAGAGTACTCCTGAACCAAATTAAATAAAAGTTATAATAGATACTCAGTAATGTTATATTTCTACTTCTTTCACCCTCTCAATTTCTTGGAAATCACATATATTAATGGTAACCGATTAGAATACTTTGTCAAATTTTGTGGCCTACCTTAATAGAGACTCAGGAGGAAGTCATTTCAGGTGTCATAGAGATGGAGGAAAATGACAAATAAAACCAAACTTGGAAGTGTATGAGGACTCCAATGAAATTATGTGTGTAGAAACTGTCTTCCTTCTGCCCTGAGCCCAAAGTGTCCTGAAGACCAGACCATAAAGTTCAGAGAATGTGGCTCATTTAAAGAAAACCCAAAATGGAAATGTGACTAAAATGAGTTTCTTCTATAAAATGCCTAAACATGTACCTGAGTGGAAACAGGAACTGGGTGAGAATGGAAAGATTTTATGCTATAAGAGAATCCTCATTCTTTACTCCTCCTGGTGGCCTAGCTTGCTCCTTTAACACACCCTAAATCTTCCGTCAAATTTCACGAGATTACCTAGTGTGTCAGTCAGCCAGTGGTGCATATCTTTATAAGCATTCCCTGCAGATGTGCCTCTTTCTGGGCTGGATTGAATATGGGCCTGTCCTAAGGTATGGGAGGGGCAATTTTTTTGTTGTGTTCTGTATGGCTTCATGACTCTCAATCTCTGACCCTCCACACTCTCAGTGCTGATCAATGTCTGTCCTCCTTAAAGGTCAGGACTTTTGCAGACTGCCTGGATTAAGGTCTTCATGTCAGAGCCTGTTATCTGCTGCAGAGCCCCTAATGCCATTAGCAAGAAAATGAAAGAAGCTTCCAAACAACCCTCAGATCGATGCTAACGTTATAACTTCCAACAGCTGCTGCTCAGCTTCTTTATTTGTTAAGACCTCCTCCTGTGTAGAACTTTCTTGACTCAAGTTTAATTCTGTCAATTCAACAAAGATGTTTTGAGCAGCTGTTCTGTAGCCAGGTCTGGGCATCGGCTGGAAAAATGAAAGAAAACTATGGAGTGGGTCTTTTCCATCAAGGTAATACACATCAACTTAGAATGAGAAATTCAGATAGTACTTACAGGACTGTGTGTGGTCTGGATGATTTCAGTAATAAAATGCAAAATATCAAGCAGCTCAGAGCCAAGTTGGGGGAGAGGGTTGGTGGCTCATGCTTGTATTGTTAGAGGAAAGGATTTGAAGAAGTGGGAAGAAAAAGAAATTTCTTATAAATGAGAGTAATAACCTTTGGAACAGCGTTGCTGTCACTTGGGCTTGTAACACATGACATAACACTGTTCCACACAATGTATTGCCTGCTCCTCCCTGTCAAAGTTCAGCACAGGAATGACATAGAAACTACCATGGAACAATGCTAATTCTATTTGAGGTTGCTTCAATTTCTTGCAGTGAAGTGAGAAAAAGAAAAACAAAATTTCCAATACTTTTTGTTTTGCTTTGTTCTGTTTTAGTAAAAACAGGGTAATGAAAAGATGGCCTTCTTCTACTAAGTTTTATAACTGTGCATCCTGTGTTGCTGTAAAAAGAATCAGAAGACACAGCTTATAGTGGTCCAATTTTCCTTTCTCACACTGACAAAGCTGACAGTGCTAGACTCGTGCCCCCTGGTTTCCTTTGGAGGGTCATCTGTGAGTGACACCTTCAATATTTAGGAACCCTGAGAACACTTCTTCATAGGAATAATAGTATTTAGCTGATTATTTAAAATCCGCAGTAATGGAGACTGTACTCCTATTTTTCCAATCTCATACCCCCGCCCCCGCTCTTCCATCTTTCATTATTGATATATTTGTCTCCAAAGTATCCGGTGCATATGATTCATTTGCTCATTATTTTCCTAACTTCAGACACTTCTTTATGTTTTTTTTTCTTCAGACATATCCTTTGCTTCATAATCCAGTTCAAACTAAACTTTCTCTACCAAGTTTTTGCAGGCAATTTCCATATTCCATGACCTTTCATGTATCTTAACTCTTAATTTCTGACTTTCTGAATTACTCTTATTTTGTACTTATCTAGCACCTTATGACATTTTATATTATGTTTTATAGTCATAGGTAATACATGTGTGAATATCCTTCTATGTGTGGTATTTTAGACATTGTGACAATGATCTATGTTTAATTTATTACAAAATATTTCTGTATGTACTGAATTGTTCACGTGATTTTTTCTTTATTCTGTGGAAATAAAGAATAAATTAATTGATTGAAAATAGTGAATCAAGACTGCATTCCTGGGATAGACATCACCTGTTCAATGAATGCTATATATGAGTGCTGATAATGTAAATTGATATTTCATTAATTTTGTTTTTACATCTATGACCTTATATGATGTCTATTCTTAGTCCATTTGATGAGGTAATTTTTTCTCAGATATTGAAATCATAAATATGTTACCTTCATAAAATTGTTGGAAGCTTTTGCTTTTATCTCTACACTATTCTATAAGTGAAGTTTCTCTTAAATAAATACGTGGAAGAAGAGTGTAGTAAAATGATAGGACTCAGTTTGCCTATGTGTGTGTATTTGTTTGTGTATAGTATTTTATTAAAATGTATTTTCTTTGTTAAATACTGAGTAAATCAAATTTTGATATGATAATTTATTTGACAAGTTAACTTCTAAATATATATTTTTATCTTCCTGTTTTGAAGCTAGATTTGCTTTTTTTAAAAGATGTATTTATTTATTGGAAACAATTACAGGGAGGGAGAGACAGAGAGAGAGAGATTGTCCATTTGCTGATTCACTCCCCAGATGGCTGCAAAGGCTGAGGCTGGGCCAGGCTGAAGTTAGGAACCATGAGTTTCTTCCAGATCTCCCATGTGACTGCAGGGGCCCATGAACATGGGCCATCCTCTGCTGCTTCCTCAGGCTTATTAGCAGGAAGTGGAATTGGAAGTGGAGCAGCCTGGTCTTGAACCAGTACCCATGTGGGATGCTATTGCAGCAGACTGTGGCTTACTTAACCTGGCACACCATTGCGCCAGCCCCTCAAAATATATATATATATATATATATATATATATATATATATATTTCACTGAAAGCATCAAGTTTATTGGCATACTATCCCTCATGTAGTTTATTATTGTTTTGTCGTTGTTGTAGTAACCTTGAGGACTAGCAGTCTGTATTTTCCTTTTTTCATAATCTGCCTTGCTAAAAGGTTTATCTTTTATTGAAATTTTCTATGCAGTGCTTTCTTCTTCTCAGATTCCTACTTTTATCTTATTATTTTTTCTTATACTTACTTTGAAATTAAATAAAGTTTTGTATTGCCATAGTTTAAGACTGATATCGAGAAAATTAATTTTGTATTTCTTGCTTTTCTAAGGCCTGTTTGTTACTTCCTACAGATTTTGATGTGTTGACTACTAATGCCCATTTATTTTTGAAAATTTTCCAATTTTCCTTAGATTTCATCTCCTACTTCCTCTCCTCTTCTTCTTTTATAAGTATGTTGTATAATGAACAAATATTTGTAGTGTAGAGGTGGAAAAAGTGTTGATCTTTTTCTTGTCTATCATGAAGGGTCATGGCTACACCCTATAACAAAAGGCCGATTAATAAGAGAAGAGCATAAGAGATCTATATAATTCTGCATTAGCTTGGGAGTCAGTCAAAACATAAAAATCAAAGAAAGGATCACATGATGGAAGCTTAAATATCTTTCTTCATAGGGAAGAGGGAAATAAGAGAGATAGCTATAAGTTATACAAAGCAGAGTTGTGCAACTTTACTATAAACCATGATTGCCTTTATTTTCTTTTAAACATTTTATTTATTTACTTGAGGGTTAGAGTTACAGACAGAGAGAGGAAAAATAGAGAGAAAGGCCTTCCAGTTCCTGGTTCACTCCCCAAATGGCCCCAAAAGCTGAAGTTGGGCCTATCTGAAGCCAGGTTCCAGGAGCTGCTTCTGGACATCCCACGTGGGTGCAGGGGCCCAAGAACTTGGGCCATCTTCCACAGCTTTCCCAGGCCATGAGCAGAGAGCTGGATTAGAAAAGGAGCAGCAAGGATGTGAACCAGCTGCCCATATGGGATACCAGCACTGCAGGTAGAGGCTTAGCCTACTATGCCACAGTGCCATCCCCCATAAGGAGTGTATTATACAGATAGTATTTTTTTCAGGTAATATTTTAGAACTGGTCTTAGCATAAATGAAAAGATTATTTAGGTGTGATGAAGATGTTTAGCCTTCTGTCTTCTCTGGTGGTCAATATTTTGTATGATTTGATGAGATTCCTCAGGAAAGAATTTGAGACAATTTTATTTCTTTAGAAAGAAGTTTTCTTAGTAAGATAAGGGAAAACTGCAGACATCCCTGGCTATGTTGGGAAGAGGAAAAACAACGGAAGATTAGAGCAACCTTGATCCTGAGGCTGTTATTGTTTTTTGCTGAATTTTAATGTATTTTACTATATTTGAAAGGCAGACAGAGGCAGAGACAGATTGAGAGATGTTTTCTGTCTTCTGGCTCATACTAATAGTTTGAGTTGAGCCAGACCAAAGTCAGGAGCTGGAACTCAATCTGGGTTGCCCACATGCACAGTAGAAGTCCAATAACAGTTGACCCATTACCTTCTGCCTCCTAGAGTATGAACTGGCAGGAAGCTGGAATTGGAACCATAGTTGGGATTCAAAACCAGGCTCCAATATGTGATGCAGGCATTCCTAGCAATGTCTTCATTGTTGTGCCAAATACTTGCACCGTTATTATTACTTTACTTTTTTATAAAGATTTATTTTGTTTATTTGAAAGACAGAGTTACAGAGAGAGGCAGAGACAGAGAGAAAGGTCTTCCATCTGCTGGTTCACTCCCCGGATGGCCACAACAGCTGGAGCTATGCCAATCCGAAGCCAGGAATCAGGAGCTTCTTCCAGGTCTCCCACATGGGTGCAGGGGCCCAAAGACTTGGGCCATCTTCTACTGTTTTCTGAGGGCCACAGCAGAGAGCTGGATTGAAAGTGGAGCAGCAGGGACTCGAATTGGCATCCATATGGGATGCCAGAGCTTCAGGCCAAAGCTTTAACCCACTGTGCTACAGCGCTGGCCCCCATTTCTTTACTTTTTCAACATTAATTTTTGCTTTAATAATAATGTTACATGTTTATGAGTATAGTACCACATTCCAGCATATGTATACAATGTGTACTGATCAAATTGAAGCTGAGCTCCTGTACAGTGCCTGGAATGCATCTGTTAGAGACCATCAGGACCAGGACCTTAGTATCCCAGTTCCCCTCCATTAGCTTCAAGTGTCTTTGTCCTACCTTTCATTTCAAATCTACTCTTTACTAAATATTTTTAATTTTTTTAAATTTGAAAATTGAGCCGGCGCCGTGGCTCAATAGGCTAATCCTCCACCTTGCGGCGCCGGCACACCGGGTTCTAGTCCCGGTTGGGGCGCCGGATTCTGTCCCGGTTGCCCCTCTTCCAGGCCAGCTCTCTGCTATGGCCAGGGAGTGCAGTGGAGGATGGCCCAGGTGCTTGGGCCCTGCACCCCATGGGAGACCAGGAAAAGCACCTGGCTCCTGGCTCCTGCCAGGATCAGCGCGGTGCGCCGGCTGCAGCGGCGGCCATTGGAGGGTGAACCAACGGCAAAAGGAAGACCTTTCTCTCTCTGTCTCTCTCTCTCACTGTCCACTCTGCCTGTCAAAAAAAAAAAAATTTTGAAAATTTATGATAGAAGCACAGAGGGAAGGAAGGAGGCAGGGAGGTAGAAAAAGAGAGAGAGAGAATCTCCCATCTGCTACTTCATTTCTCAGATAGCTTCAATGGCCCTTGCTGGGCCAGAGAGATGCCGGGAACCAGAAACTCTATCTGAGTTTCCTGCATGGGTGCCAGTGTTCCAAGCATTTGGGACATGTTCCACTGCCATCTTAGGCATATTAGCAGGAAACTAGTTTGGAAGCAGAGCAGCTGGGACTCGAATTGACACTTGGAACTGGACTCACAATACTAAAGCACCAGCTCCCCAAGTCATTAAAATGTGCTCACTGAATTGATGCAGGGAGTGGTGTAGCCAGCACCAGAAATTTCTAATCACCTGACCCATTAGGTCATTTGTTCTTCTAACAGATAGCATCTTTGTGTTTGGTCTTGTTTCAAGAATTTATTTTCCAGGAACTTCAGGTTCAGTGCAAAAAAAAAATAATTATGACCTGCCAGCTGGCCTCCAGACTGGCTAAAGCTCACCTTACCACCATCAACATTCCCTGAAGGTCACATTACCTACCAGTTGAGTAAGGGTAATGAGCACTGCAGACCAGACAAGAACTTTGATGTGAGCCAGACACGCACCTCTCAGGCCCAACTTCAATCTGTAAGAATCTTGACCTGTAACCTTGCTGCACAGGGTTTGAGAATTAAACTGTAACTTCCTGACTCCTTGTTCTTCACTTAGCACTAAACGTCATCTTTCCTCCTGCATCCCAGTGTCAACATTGGGTGAGTGGACCGAGTTTTTGGGATTTGAACTTCTCTGAGTTTCATTGGTTTTTCTCTATCAAAATCAGGATAATCAATGTGTTCCCTTTGTCACTACTTTATGATTGGATTCTTGGAGCTTCTCACTTGGATTTGCTCAGAAAATATATAATAGGTTGCTGTGAACTACAGTTACTCCACATACTGTTTAACAATAAGAAGTTAGCCTTGCTATCCAACTCTGAATTGTTACCCATTATCTAACCTTCCCCTAGCTGCCCTTACTCCTCCCATTGTCTAGTAATTACTAATTTATTTTCAAATTGAGTTTTTTTTAGTTTTTACAAATGAAAAAGGGTATGTGCTGTCTTTTTCAAAACACCACACCTTGCAGTGTCATTTTCTGAATTTCAATACTAGTTTCTTTATTTTAATTAATATCTACATTAACTCTGTTGTGTTCCAGAAACATGTTCAATAATAATTAAATATTTATACATTCAGGCACTTATTTGTTGTCTAATAAGTGATCTATCTTATTGAATACTTTCCATTACTTTCAGAAGAACGTACACTCTTTTTTTGTTTGGTTAGCATTTTATGAATATCAATTTGATTAAACTCATTTATAGTGTTGTTTGGATCCTTTATTAGTCCATTTTGTTTTACTAGAACAAAATACCTACAAGTTGAAAATGTAGAAAACAGGCTTGGGGCCAGCGCCATGGCACAGTAGGTTAATTCTCTGCCTGCAGTGCTGGCATCCCACATGGGCGCCGGTTCTAGTCCTGGCTGCTCCTCTTCTCATCCAGCTCTCTGCTGTGGCCTGAGAAAGCAGTGGAAGATGGCCCAAGTCCTTCGGCCCCTGCACCCGCATGGGTGACCTGGAGGAAGCTCCTTGCTCCTGGCTTCGGATCGGCGCAGCTCTGGCCATTGTGGCCATTTGGGGAGTGAACAAGCAGATGGAAGACCTTTCCCTCTATTTCTCCCTCTCACTGTCTGTAAATCTACTGCTCAAATAAATAAATAAAATCTTTTTAAAAAAAAGAAAAGACACTTATTTTGGTTCATGGTCCTTGAGGTCCAAGGCTGAGGGCCTACATCTATTGATGGCCTCCTCCTAAAAGAGTCCCAAGGCAGCACAGGACTTTACATATTAAGAGATGGGGATTGCACATGTCTCTTCTAGGTTCTCTGCCTTTTCCAGTGAAGCTAGTCTGCAATCATGGGATATCGTCTCTGATGACATTATCTAATCATAATTACCCTCCCAAATCCTCACCTCTAAACACTACAGTCAGATTAAGTTTCCACTCTTCTAGAAGGAATAAGAGTGGGAAGAGAGGTACAGTTCGGCACATGCTCAGTCGGACTTACCCCTAATGGTAGAGCTAGAAACGTGCCGGGGGATTCCAATTCAATCCTACCAAGGTGGCAGGTATCAATGCCATCTTACTTGGTAAAGTGATCAATTTAAGTTCATAATTGATCAAAATGATAGGATTAAGTGTCAAAGGGATTACATAAATAAGACCAATGTCTGAAAATAATAATTGATAGAATTAAAAAGGAGAGAATGATCCTACATGGGAAGCAGGATATGCAGCAGACTCATAGAATGGCAAATGCCTTAAACAGCACTCTGGCCTTAGAATCAGCCCTTATGGCATTCAGATCTGGCTAAAAAACTCATGAGAGTTTCACAGACATGGAAAGCCAAGACACTGTGGCAAAAAATGACCTAAATGAAAGATCTCTGTGAGTGAGATCCCAGCAGAAAGAACGGGCCATCAAAGAATGCAGTACCTTCCCCTGAAGGAAGGAGAGAACTTGCACTTTGAGTATGGCCTTGTCTAAATAAGATCGGAGTTGGTGAAATCAAGAGGCTCCTATAGCCTAGGCAGCTCATGTCAAGATCCTCGGGTGATTACTGACGTCATAAATAAGAGTATCAATTGTTAAATCAACAATGGGAGTCACTGTGCACCTGCTCTCCACATAGGACGTCTGTCCTTAATGTGTTGTACTATGTGAATTAAAGGTAGAACTACTACCCAAACAGTAGTCTATACTTTGTGTATCTGTTTCAGTGCAAACTGTTGAAATCTTTACGTAGTATATACTAAGTTGATCTTCTGTATATAAAGGTAATTGAAAATGAATCATGATGAAGAATGGGATGGGAGAGGGAGTGGGAGATGGGATGGTTGCAGGTGGGAGGGAGGTTATGGGGGGAAAAGTCTCTATAATTCAAAAGTTGTACTTTGGAAATTTATATTCATTAAATAAAAGTTGAAAAAAAAATTTAAAAGTTTCCACTCTTCTAATTCTTCTTAAAAGTGTATGCATTTCAACACATGAACTCTTGGGTATCATATTCAGACACAATCAAGTCACAGTAGATCCTATTACATTCATTGATATTTTGATTAATTGCCTTATTTACTGAAAGAAGAATTTTCAAGAATGATTGTAGATTCTTCTGTTTCTTCCTTTCATTTATATATTTTCATTAGTTTTTCTTCTGATTTATGATTTTTAATAGTATCCACCTTCCATTGAAGCCTTCTCAGTTTGTTTCTTACCCAAAGTATGGTGAAAACCTTGAAGATTATTGATTTGTTTCCAAATCAATAATGTGCCATTTTATTCAACTAAACTCAGCAACCTGAGTGATTTCTTAAATTGCAAGTACCATTAAATAACTTACCTGTTCCTCATGTTCATCAGGAAATCTAAAATCCTATCAGGACATGCAAAGCCTTTTGATCTACTCCATCCACATTAAGTTACCTTTTAGGCTCATCTTTTATTACTTCCCTCTTACTCACCATAAGTAAGAAAAAATCTTTCCTTTCTCTTTAACAATTAGGCTTCTGTTTCAGGGCTTGTTGTTTGATATTTCTTCTGCCTAGAGCATTCCATCTCCAGGATTCATTTGTTGTAGACTTCATCCTGTCCTCCTACCCTCATTAGACTGCAAGCTTTGAGGTCAGATAATTTGCTTGGTTTTATTTACCTTTCTATCCCCAGTGCCTAGAGTGTTCACTGACATTTCGTTAATGACACAACTTGGGGTGCCAGATAGTCTTCTCTGTCTGGGGTAATACTTTCATTCTTCTTAGTGGTGCTGATTCAATAATCCTTTAACCTTCCTTGATAAATGGTGAGCTAATCTTACCTGGAGTAGCTTTAAGTGAAGGTGATTTTGCTTCCTCCCTTGGTACCTTATTTCCAGAGTCCTAACTATCCTAATAGTTACAAAGATTTTCCTAATAATTAACCTAAATATTCCCTCTGTTGAAACAGAAGCCCCATTAGCTCCTACTCTGTCCTTGTTGACTAATGAGAATAATTGGTCTCTGTCCTTTTTATAGACTCACTGTTCTGTATTTGTGCATATCTGCCGTGCCTCCTCTCAGCCATTGGTCAAAGAAGTGTGTCAGCAAGATGGCCACGTGGGGACCAACTAGTCCCAGAACAGGCATCAGCAGCTCATCTGTCCACAACAGAAATAAAAGTGATTTTAAATAGACAGTGAGTTTATGTGGTAAAGGGGCTCTTAGTGTTGCATTCAGGGCTTATATTGACAAACAGACTTTTAAAGAAACCCAAGACTTGAGAGCAGTTACCAGCAAGATGTGAACTTTTGTTTATACTGACAATTAATATGACCACTAAACTTTTTCTAGAAGTTCCTTCTCTTTTCTTCAGAAAGGTGCTTGCAAAAATTTTAGATGTTTTTGTGATTTTTCACACTCTTCCTAGCTTCTCTGTTCTACATATGTTTTCTTTTTAAATTTTTTTAGTTTTAAAATTGAACAGTTTTCAACATTTGGCCACATTCACTTCATATGTAGGCATTATATACATATACACATATGTACAAACATAAATTTTTTTTCTTGAAAATAGGGATATTAATAATACAAAGTAAGGGATTCATAACAATATTGATAACAGGAGAAAAGGGGCATATTGTCATGTATGTGGTATAATTCAGTAACATTTAAAACTATAAACCACATGATATGATATCCATACAATGTTTACACTCCATATATACTAACTTTCACAAATAACTTTTCTAAAGTATGTTGTGCTTCCTGAAGTTTTGTGGAATATTCTGTATGTTGAATTGGCCATTTTTCACTTCCTTGAATTAATTATTATTGCCTTTTAAGTATATATATATATATAAGGATCTCATTTCTGATATCCTTATCATACTAATTATACTAATATCATACTCATCATACTAATTAAATTACAGTATCATTTTTACCATGAATCTATACATTTATTTGTAAGTGTAGTGGAAGCAAATAGAGAGAGAAAATTTACTTAACTGATTAATCAACACAGAAACAGAGGATGATATGATCAATGGAAAGAACCTGACTCACAGTTGGGAGACAGATAGAAAGTCCACATCTTTCATTTAACAGCAGTGTGGTCCTCAGGAAATTCCTTACTCAGCTACTGTTGCCCCATTTTTAAATAAGTTTCTAGGCAGAAATAAATTATTTAGAGTCATTTAGAGTCAAACTTTTGCAAAGTAGAACAGCTTCAAAAATGTTATTACCATAGCATTTAAATTTGTTGTCCACAGATTTATTGTAGATGAACAGAATTGGTAGAGAACTATGTGGACTAGATTTCACAGTAGTGTGGACTAGAAAGTATCTCTATAAAAACTGTGCAAGGTGCTGGGGCTGAGGTGCAGTGGGTTAAAGCCCCAGCCTACAGCAACAGCATCCCATATGGGCACTGGTTTGAGTCCCAGATGCTCCACTTCCGATCAGCTCTCTGCTATGGCCTGGGAAAGCAGTAGGAGACGGCCCACATCCTTGGGTCCCTGCATCATGTAGGAGACCTCGAAGAAGCTCCTGGCTCTTGGCTTCAGCTCAGCTCAGCTCTGGCCATTACGATCATCTGAGGAGAGAGCCAGCAGATAGAAGACCTCTCTTTCTCTCTGGCTCTACCTCTCTCTGTAACTCTGTCTTTAAAATAAATAAAATAAATCTAAAAACATTGTGCAAAAACTAATTCACATTAACTTTGTTCCTTTCATGATGACAATAGACAGCGAAATGATTTTTATTATCTAAATTTAAAGGCATTCATTCATTAGCCTTAATAGGTATGCATTGAAGAATTTTGCCAGTTTTTTGGGGGGCCCTGTGTCACAAAGTTTGATCTTAAATAGCCAGTAAACAAGTAGCTGCTGTTCTATTTTAGGTCAAGATTTCAAGGTCTGTCAAATGTGTGATGGGGGAAACTTCAGAGTTACAGCTGCTTATCATTCATGACTTGTCACCCAAGATTAACACCATTGACTAAGTGTAAGCTGGTGACATGTTATAAAAGCTTACGATAGTACTCACTATAAATTATAAGTCATGGCTGGTCTACCTGATGGAGTCTTATTTTCTGTATCCTCAACACTTGTCTACATTGTTTTAGAGGTCAAACTGCCAGCCCTGTCATCTCACAATACAATAAGACACCACTTCAATTGCCATATCATGGAAAGGCATAGATGGTAAAATTTGGGAACAGAGAAATGAGTGAAAACCTTGATACTTCACAAGGAAAAAGACAGTCTTATGGCAACTGAGATGAGGAGAGATTTTGAGAAGGGCAGGTGTAAGGAAGAGGTATCTAATTTGGGACACTTTGAGTTTGTAGGGCCCATAAGACATCGAAATTCAAATGGATACAAGGTGACTAAATATTTGATAACAAAATTTAGAGAATATGTCTATATCACATTTCCCAAGTTCTGCCCTGACCAAATTTGAAGTTATGGCTAAAAATTCTCAGTGCCCCCTTGTAGGAAGTTTGTTAAATCTCCATTCTGACTACTTACTAGGCTGCAACACTTATGGTTAATAATATATCTACACCTAATTGCAAGTACATCTGGGGTAACTCCTTCCTTGTTTGGATCACAGAGTTACTCAAAATACTCAATCCCTAAGAGGCCAGTGAAACCTAACTGGACCTGCCATATATAGTATCCTCCTACAGTTCCCATTTTCTACTACACTTTTCCTATATGCAACCCACTGAGTGGCCCTAAATTAGCAGCCTTCTTTCATTTGGAGCTGTAACTAACAAAGTGTCTGCCTTTCATCTTTTAAGTGTTTCTCTGTTACATACTACAGTGAAAAGAATCATATATCTTGTAAAACAAGGTGAAAACTGGAAATATGAATGTTGGAATCTCTAGTTCTAAACACAGCATCTGGTAAATGATAAGAGATAATTTAGAAAAGCTAGTTATTTCATCTTTAGTGCAGCAGTGTTGCTGTGATTCAACCCTGGATAGCTGGATGGTTGGTATCACCTGAATCTTCCACTTAAGAGTCATATCTTGGCCTTGTGATATGCACACAAGCTTGGAGACCTCTCAGTGACTATGGGCATCATTGTTATTTCACCCTTGCTGGTTCTCCTGCCACAGGGGACAGCATGATGGGAAAATCATAGGATTTGCTAACATGACTGATAAGGATCAGAAGATCAAGCTGTAGATCTCTGTGTATTTAAAGAAATACCAACCAGGCCTGAGCAAAGGAAATCAATTCCAAAACATGTAGCAGATGGACTGATAACCACAGGAGGAGCCCCTTGGTAAAATGCTAAATGATTTGGAGATATATATATATATATATATATATATATATATATGAAATGTGCCTTTAAATTGAAGGTGATTAGAGGGAAGCTTTGGAACCAGGAAAGATTCAGTAGTATATCCCAGTAAATAGCCTAGACAAGGAGGAATCCTTCTCTCTCTAACCTCCAGGCACCTTCTGCATACAACATCTTCACTCTCATACGGATCATACTCGTAGCAGCCTCAGATCTGGCTAGATTTATTTTCCGCCTTCGGTTGTTGAGAACCAGAAATCCTTGCAGTGCTTAGCCCTTTTCAGTCCAGTGAGCTGATGACAACATGGGTTCTAAAGGAATTGCAGAATAGTGGCTTGTTTCACATTCATATGCAGAAATGTTGGCTATATTAAATCTATGTAGATAAACTTGGGGATCCAATATTACCCAGTTTTCCCATAGACCTTTGATTGCTTTATATTTTTTCTGCATTGTGTCTGGAGTAATTATTTCTATCAGATAATTTATGAGTGGGCCCTACCATTAGCCCATGCTTGTTTCTTGTTCAAATTTTCTTTTATCTTGAAAATTTCTTTTTTTTTTTTTATTTGACAAGTAGAGTTACAGACAGTGAGAGAGACAGACAGAGAGAAAGGTCTTCCTTCTGTTGGTTCACTCCCCTAATGTCCCCTAAGGCTGGCGCCCTGTGCCCATCCGAAGCCAGGAGCTGGGTGTTTCCTCCCGGTCTTCCATGCGGGTGCAGGGCCCAAGCACTTGGGCCATCCTCCACTGCCTTCCCTGGCGACAGCAGAGAGCTGGACTGGAAGAGGAACAACCAGGACTAGTATCCGGCGCCCCAACGGGGACTAGAACCCAGGGTGCTGGCACTGCAGGCGGAAGATTAGCCAAGTGAGCCACGGCGCCGGCCTCTTGCCAATTTCTTGGCATCATACCTTGTACTTCACAGGACTTAATTGTCTATATTAGGCTTCTCTTACTTTTTTCTACTTTCTATGCTTTATTTTATCAAAATTTAATAGAAGAGAGATATTTTGCTAATCTTACACAAAGAAAGGTAACAAGGCACATAACATAGGTCTTACCCATAGGACATATACATAGACAGGAAGTGAAGAAGAAGAAATAAAGTGGACTATAAGAGGCTGAGTGGCCTGAAGGATCTCCTAGACAAAGTGTATTTGGGATAAATCATCTTCTAAATTTTAGACCTGATTTTGGCTTGCAAGATGTGGATGTTTCCAGCCTTTGGCCACTGCATGGTAAAGGGTGAATATGTGGCTGTAATTTCATTTGGATACCAACCCTTAGAGGAATCTCATATCACAAAACAGTTTCCTTGGTAAGGAGTCTTCCCACACACTCCCCTTCATCCCTGGGGTCTTCCTAGATGAGAAACCCATGCAGAATGGCATTTCCATTCTTGCTCAAGGCCATCTGGGGTCTCTCCTGTTTTCTACTATTTTCCTGCCTTTTCTTTACTTAACCCTTCTTTTCTCTTTGTCTTTCTTGCCTTTGTTCTCTTTCTCTGAGGACCCTTCTGCCTGACTATGATTTCCTTTGACTTTGAGTTTAATTTTCATTTTATGAAATTCATTCTCCTAATAATTTATAGATGAAGATTGGAAAGTCAGGAAAAATCCCATTAAGAATTGCTGACATAAAGGGGCTGTTAATTCGTTTATGACCAATGTCCCCACTTGAGTTAGACAGTTACATCTCTCAGCAATCCTAAGACTCACAAGAAACAATAATTAAAGAAGAAAATGAACCACTCCCCATCAACAACATCCCTGACCAACTGCCATGGAATGTGACTGGGACTAGGGGATTCCAGAAATCCCTTCAACATTGCAGATGTTGCTTCTCTAGGATCCTAGGCAGCACTGGACAAAGAAACTCCCAGCACTTCCTTTTAAATTCCATCACTACAAGTCTTTATGATTCTAAGCCAATATATTATGTTAATATTGGGATTTAAGGAATTCTACAACAAATCCTCAAATTATGACATCCATTCTTTATCCAATAACAGATAGTTTAGACTCCTTAAGATAGGGCAGAGACTCTGTCTCTTCTACCAGATATGGGGAGCCTGAACAAAGTGGCGTGAAAACAAAAGACAATAAATTAAATTCACTGACTGAAACCAATATCTTACATACAAATTCTACCCATGAAAAATGTGAGAGAGTTTAGGCAGGAATTTCTGATGATGTGGCTTTACAGAAAAGGGGCTGGCATTGTGGCGCAGAGGGTAAAGTCACCACCTCTAATGCAGGCATCCTATATAGGCACCAGTTTGAGTCCTGGCTGCTCTACTTCCAATCCAGCTCTCAGCTATGGCCTGGGAAAGCAGTGGAAGATGGTCCAAGTCCTTGGGCCCCTGCACTCCCATGGGAGACTGGGAGGAAGCTCCTGGCTCCTGGCTTTGGATCGGCTCATCTCCGATCATTGAGGCCAGTTGGGGAATGAACTAGCAGATGGAAGACCTCTCTTTCTCTCTGTCTCTCCTTCTCTGTGTAACTCTGACTTTCAACTAAATAAATAAATCTTTAATAATACAGAAAAATGATTTAGTAAAAATTTTATACAAGAAAATTATATCCTACCTGACAAATTTATGTTTTTTTTATGTTGTGAATATAGAATACACATGACAGAAAATGCAATCAGAAGTATGTTTGTGGGCAATTGTACCCACCCACTCTCTCACATCCCTCCTCCACATACAAGCGTGCTTGTATCATATCCACAAACTACACTGTCTCAAATGCATGTGCACAGATAGGAAATGCATGTGCTCAGATTTGGGATGAACTGTCAGACGATGAGGCAGTGCTAACTAATCTTTGCCTGTCAGGGGAGCGACACACTTTTATTTTACAATAAGCAAATAGTTTTCAGTTTGTTGGAAAATGAAATCAAGAAACTCTGTAATTTTATAATTTGTTTCTTTGTGACTTATACTAATTTGTTCCAGATAGCAAAGAAAAAAAAATGTTTGTTTCTCACTTTAGATTTCCCTATTTAATTTTTAAAAGATGACAATCATGTTTCTTCTATTTTCTGTTTAGTCTAATCTATTTTGTTCTAGCTTTAAGTATTAATAACAGATCTCAAGGATGAGGTAAGTATCACTATTTAGATGAGGAGCACTATGGCAATGAGTGGAGATCTACTTACAGTGAAGAGAAATTTTGTATTTTTATTTTATATCATATCCAATACTCAGAATTCTACACACATATTATCAACTCCTTCAAATTTTTTCCTTCTACTCTCAGTTTTATGTTGGTGTGTGGCAATTGGTCAAGACCCATGTCTCATTTAGTGCTTAGGTTTTTTTTTCTTGACTTACTTTATCCTTGACTTCAAGGGATTGAAAATATTCCATATAATACTGTGGGGATATGGACGATATTATAATTTTCAAATCAACAGATTAATATTTTATATATGTACCTTGATTATATATGACATATGCACATCAAATGTAGTTATAAACATTTGTGGAAATGAAATTAAAAGGGTATGTGCATTTTCCATTAACTTTTTGAAACCCTTTGTCATGTATATAAAGTCAATTTATATATATATATACACACACACACATATTTAGTCAATGTGTGCAAATATATATATACATGTTATCAATGTTATTTGACAGCAATGTCATATTCATCATTTCAGCCTCTTATAGTTTGACTGCCATATACAAGAAGTCTTCAAAAAGTTCATGAAAATGCAAATTATAAACAATGCATGAATTTCAAAATGTTTGCACCAAAATAGTCTTTTAACTCCATTATTCATGTACTTTTGAAGTATCCTTGGATATATAAACCTAAAATTGTTCTAAAAATAAAGGTCATTGATTTAGCAGCAAAATCACATCTGATACATCTGCCTCCAGGTGGAGTTAGAATCTGGTTAAGTTTATGATAGTCCATTTTTATTCCCTGAGAACTATCTGTCTTATTCACAGGCCAAATGGATCAGCCGAATGGGAATCTTGTCAGAATCATTGCTCTTACATCTTCAGAATCGTCAGTTTTGAATATTATGCAGCACAGTGTATAGTCCTTCCAGTAGTCTGGTATTACATTCAATTACTATCTTACCAGGCCGAGTTTCAGCTACTTAAGTTTGGTCTTTCCTATGATAATAGATCTCCTTCCACAGGTCAGAGAACCAATGTGGGCATTCCGTCTATTGCTGAATATGCCTATTCCAGTATGCATTCCACAACTACTGAAATACTCACAAGATGAGTTCAGTACCATGCTGAGCCCACTGAGACAGAGAGCTGAGCTAAATCTCTCTTGATCACCTGGCGTCTATAAGCTCTATACTGACTGGTGGATCACAATGATGTTTTTGGCCTCTGGGCATTAGTGTCAGTGTCTCCAAGTCCCTAAAAAGCCTGATTATTTTCTTTTCACCAATGCACAGTTACTCTGTGAAAGGGCTATAGGTCCCTTTGAAGGGAGGCTTGGAGATCTATTCCCAGTATAAAATCTTGGGAGTGCAATGTGTACTTTCCTTAAGGGGACTGCTCTCCTCTTATTATGAGGGGTTCTGGATCTGTAAACTGGCTGAAGTATGGGGATTAATTGAGGGGCTTTGGCTTTGTTCTTGTGATTCAGATTAGACTTTTGTTCATTTATTTTAGAACATTTATCCTTGTAAAGATCAATAAGGATTTAGTAGGCTTCCTATGTATTTTTCTTCTAGAAAACTGTAGTCAACTAGTTAGCATCAGAAATCTGCAAGAGCCAAAATATTGTGATTGCTGCTTTGACTCTGGTGTCATTTTTTAAACTATTTTTTTATTATTTGACATATTTAGACAGTGAGTGAGAGAGACAGAGAGGAAGGTCTTCCTTCTGTTGGTTCACTCCCCAAATAACTGCTACGGCCGGAGCTATGCCAATCCGAAGCAGGAGCCAGGTGCTTCCTCCTGGTCTCCCATACAGGTGCAGGGACCCAAACACTTGGGACATCCTCCACTGCCCTCCCGGGCCACAGCAGAGAGCTGGACTGGAAGAGGAGCAACCAGGCCTAGAACCCAGCACCCATATGGGATGCCGGTGCTGCAGGTGGAGAAATAACCAATGAGCCACGGCGCCGGCCCCCTCTGCTGTCGTTTTGATGATGACAGCAAATTTGGTAGTTATGTGCTGTCGTTTTGGCTCCTACTATGCCAGGATCCAGTTGCTGCTGGGTTTAGTGGCTACAGATCCCACTGAAAGGTCTAACCTATAGACAAGAACAATCCCAGAGCTCATCTAAGTTGCTGCGGCTGCTCCTCACACGTTTATTTCTCACAAATGTCATAAAAAGTGTCTTTTGAGACACTCCCAAAATATGTGAGTAGATCTTAAATCCTAATTTCCACAAGCCTTTTGAATCCTCTCCATCTTAAACCAAGGCAGGTTGGGCATTTCCAGTTCATTCACTGTGGAACCCTGTTTGGCCTATGTTTCAGAAAACAAACCAACAAAATTATTAGAGTTTTTGTAATTTCTGAGGTAGGGTATCCAGTGAGGAATCTCAGGACTAGAGCTATGGCTTCGCATACAAAGCCGCCACTTGCAGTGGCAGCGTCCCTTATGGGTACCCATATGGGTACCTGTTTGACTCCCAGCATGAATTGGTGCCCATATGGGATGCTGGTGTTAGAGGCAGTGGGTTAACCTGCTCCTCCTCAGCTGGCTGCTGCTCCACTTCTGATCCAGCTCCCTGCTAATGGCCTGGGAAAAGTAGCAGAGGATGGCCCAAGTATTTGGGCCCCTGCTAAAGCCCATGTGTGACCATCTGGGGAGTGAACCATCAGATAGAAGATTCTCTCTCTCTCTCTCTCTCTCTCTCTGTGTGTGTGTGTGCATGTGTGTGTGTTTGTCTCTGTCTCTGTCTTTCCCTCTCTCCCTGAAGGTCTAACTTACAAATAAATAAATAAATCTTCATAAAAAGGAGAATAGACAAATCTTTCTTAAAGAAACCCTAAAACAAATGAAAGAAATATAAAAAGAGCATTTGAAAGACAGCAGTAACTGTTGCAAGAAAAATATATTAGCAGGTGAAATTTCAAGAAAGAACAGTTGAATTCTATAGTCTAAAAATATATCTATAAACCTATTTCTTAATTACTTTTGTGGTTTTACCAGGTTCCACAAATTATCTGATAACCGTCCCTCTAGGAGAAAGTTTAATTTCTCACTATGTGTTGACTAGATTTAGTGCTTTAATTAACAGTATTTAGAAATGAAAATGTAATGTGGTAGTGAAGGGTCCACCTTAATCAAGTTCATCATTTGTAGTCAAGTCATTATTATATCCCATCTGATGTGATGTGATGTGATGAGGAGCATATTTTACCTTTGCAACATTCCAACTTATCATTGATGACGTATGAAAAACATCATACAAACGCTATTTGGGGGATATCTGTAAGTACCGAGGTCATGAAAGACATGGAAACTCTGAGAAAGTGTCAGACCAGAGAATAAGGAGACATGACTAGATGCAAAACACTATTCTGTATCAGATTCTAAGAGAAAAGAATAAGCTGGTGATTCTGAATAAAGTTAATAGCTTATTAATACCAAAGTGATGTTAATTTTTTAGACTTAATAAACAGATTACAGGTGGGTAATATGAACACATCTGTGGAAGTTAGGTGAAAGGTAGATGGAAAGTACCTAGAATATGTTTGCCAAATCAAGACCTCAAGATAAAAATTATAAAATAATTTTATAAAATTTTTATAAAAATTATAAAAATAACATTTTTGTGTTTTTTTTTTTCTGTTTCTTTTGTCCCTACTCTGAGATAGTTTTTTTTTTAACTTTTATTTAATGAATATAAATTTCCAAAGTACAGCTTATGGATTACAATGGCTTCCCCCCAATAACGTCCCTCCCACCCGCAACCCTCCCCTTATCCTCTCCCTCTCCCCTTCCATTCACATCAAGATTCATTTTCGTTTCTCTTTATATACAGAAGATCAGTTTAGCATACATTAAGTAAAGATTTCAACAGTTTGCTCCCACAGAGAAACATAAAGTGAAAAATACTGTTTGAGTACTAGTTATAGCATTAAATCTCAATGTACAGTACACTAAGGACAAAGATCCTACATGAGGAGTAAGTGCACAGTGACTCCTGTTGTTGACTTAACAAATTGACACTCTTGTTTATGGCATCAGTAATCACCCTAGGCTCTTGTCATGAGCTGCCAAGGCTATGGAAGCCCCCTGAGTTCACCGATAGTTTTGTTAATTTAAAATTATGGCCTGATGTTTCCATATAAGAAGATTTACCTTTTTCAATTTTTGTTTCTCTTTCAAATCAGCTTTTAAATTTATTCTTCTGAAAATGTGTTCACTTACAAGTTTATAAAATAAAGATATTAACAGAAATGTCTTTTTTAGTATTAGCAGCAAGTTATCTACCATTTTAGTGATTTAAAATAAAGGTTATTAATGTGAACATTTTCCATTTTTTCTTGATCAGTCCCATCAGAGTTGTCAATTTTGTTAGAGAATACTGGGTACTACTCAGTGTATGTCTATGTGTGTAAATATACATATATATATATATATTTCTATAAAATGAAATCATTGTATCAAAGAGATGTCTGCACTGCCGCTTTCCTTGCTGCACTGTTCACAATAGCCAAACTATGGAATCAATCAAGATGTCCATTATCAGCTGAATTGACAAAGAACATATATACACAATGGAGTTCTACTGAGACATAAATAAGAATGAAATCCTGTCATTTGCAGCAAAATAGATGAAACTGGAGACATCATATTCAGTGAAGCAAGCCAGACACAGAAGGACAAACATCCCAAGTTATTTTTTTTTTTTAATTGGGGAAGGTAAAAATCAACCAGCAAATTATAATAATAAAAAACTCTCAATTTGAACACAGAATGCTGATTAATATAGGATGGGAAGTATTAGGGAGAGAAGGAAGTTTGGATACTGGGCATTAAATCATATTTCCATCAGTGGGATAAATTTCTATATAGCATAACCTAATAAACCATATGTATTTCATAATAACCTAGTAGATATTGTATGAAAAAAACAAAAGAAAGCAGATCCAAGCCTCTAGTCACAAATTAATATCAGGGGTCAGTGCTGTGGCTCACTTGGCTAACCCTCCACCTGCGGCACCAGCATCCCATATGGGAGCTGGGTTCTAGTCCTGGCTGCTCTTCTTCCAGTGCAGCTCTCTGCTGTGGCCCAGGAAGACAGTGGAGGATGGCCCAAGTGCTTGGGTGCTGGCACTCACGTGGGAGACCAGGAAGAAGCACCTGGCTCCTGGCTTTGGATCGGCTTAGCTCAGGCCGTAGAGGCCATTTGGGGGGTGAACCAACGGAAGGAAGACCTTTCTCTCTGTCTCCCTCTCTCTCACTGTCTAACTCTATCTGTCAAATAAAAAAAATAATAATATCAAAGAAGGAGACATGTTGATTGCCCTGGTTTGATCAGTACACTGGTTTGATCAGTACACTTTGTAGACATCCATTGAATAGTCATACTGTAGCCCCTAAATATGTAAAGTTATTGCCAATAATTTTTTTAAAAAACTGACTTCACTTGACAGTCCAGAAAAAGTACAGAATCTAAATGGTAATCTATAGGAATGAAATTGACATTTTGAGATTTGGTATTTTTTTTTCAGGCAGAGTGGACAGTGAGAGAGAGAGAGAGACAGAAAGAAAGGTCTTCCTTTACCGTCGGTTCACCCACCAATGGCTGCTGCAGCCTGCGCACCGTGCTGATCCGAAGCCAGGAGCTTCCTCCTGGTCTCATTCGGGGTGCAGGGCCCAAGCACTTGGGCCATCCTCCACTGCACTCCCGGGCCACAGCAGAGAGCTGGCCTGGAAGAGGGGCAACAGAGACAGAATCCGGCGCCCAGACCGGGACTAGAACCTAGGGTGCTGGCACCACAGGTGGAGGATTAGCCTATTGAGCCACAGTGCCAGCCGAGATTTGGTAATTTTTAACAGCCCTTGTCGTAACTGTTGAGGAACAGTTTTTTTTTTTCTTCACACTATTTGTTAAACTCTTTACTTAGTGTAGGGTTAATCTTATGAGTATTAAGTGAACTGAAAATAGATCTTGGTAAAAAAATCAAGAATGGGAATGGGAGAGGAAGAAGGAAGGGTGGGAGTGGGGTGGGAGGGAGGGTAGGGTTGGAAGAATAACTATGATCCTGAATCCGTATATAAAAAGTAAATGAAATTTGTATACCTTAAATAAAATTAAAAAGTTGTGCTTACTTAAAAATATTGCACTGCTCTTTTCTCTTCTTTTACAGAGATATTTAACATATTTTAGTCTTCTTTCTGACATATGTATATAAGGAAACATGCTTCACCAGAAATACTAAATTATATTAGAAACTGTATCCCATAGTTTTAGGAGGTGGATAAATTATAACCATTTTATCCTCTCTTTTCCTATTCCTTTTTGACCCTTAAGTTGTTTTAAACATATTTCTTAATTTCTAAGTATATGTGGTTTTCTGTTCAGCTGTTTGCTATTGATTTCCAATTTAAGCACATTGTGGCAGTGAATGTGGTTTTCATTGTATCAACCATTCTAAATTTGTTGAAACTGGCTTCACAGCCAAGTAAGTGGTAAATGTGTATAAATGTTCCAGGTGTGCTTGAAGTCTGTATATTTTTGTGGTTACTGGGTATGCTATCCTATAGTTTCCCCTTAAGTCAATCTATCTAATGTACAGTTCAAATCCTCTGTATCCTTTCTGATTAATCTATTAATTACTTACAGTGTTCTGTTGAAACATCATCTACCCTGATGGTAGACTTTTAAAATTTGTCCTAATTCTTCAATTAATATATTTTGAGTCTATGTTACTATCCTTACGTATGTTTAGAATATTTTTCTTCCCTTGTGAATTGATATTTCCATTATGTATGAATTTTTACCCCCTGTATCAGTATAGTATTAATTATTATTGCCACACTATTTTTATTCATTTCTTCCTTTCTTCCTCTTTCCTCTTAAGTTTCTGATTGACTACTTTCAATAGTATATAAAAAGCCAGCGCCGCGGCTCACTAGGCTAATCCTCTGCCTTGCGGCGCCGGCACCCCGGGTTCTAGTCCCGGTTGGGGCGCCGGATTCTGTCCCGGTTGCCCCTCTTCCAGGCCAGCTCTCTGCTGTGGCCAGGGAGTGCAGTGGAGGATGGCCCAAGTGCTTGGGCCCTGCACCCCACGGGAGACCAGGAGAAGCACCTGGCTCCTGGCTCCTGCCATCTGATCAGCACGGTGCTCGCCGGCCGCAGCGCGCCGGCCGTGGCGGCCAATGGAGGGTGAACCAACGGCAAAGGAAGACCTTTCTCTCTGTCTCTCTCTCTCACTGTCCACTCTGCCTGTCAAAAAAAAAACCAAACAAACAAAAAAAAACAAAAAAAACAAACAAACAAACAAAAAAACACCATAGTATATGTGGGGAGCAACTCGGACTGGACTGAGTTACTGGAATTAAGACTTATTTTATGCATCTGCTCTCCCACAATATGGCGCTGGGAGAGGAGAAAACAGCTTCTCGCAGCTGCCTCTTGCCAACTTGAGTGCTGACCTCCAGGAGCTGATCCTGCTCCTGATTGGAGGAGAGCAGCGTACTTGGCGTGTGGGCAGCCGAGTTGGGATTGGCGGAGGAGGAAGGGTCGGTAGCCAACCCGGGAAGAACCAGCAGCAAACCCGGGGAGGGCCGAGCAGACGAAAGAACAACGCAGGGTCCTGTGTCGTTCCTCCACGAAGACGGGGAGCGACAAGTATATAAAGGACATTCATTTTGGTTCAGTTCAAAAAGATTTATTTTAAGCATATACCTCTTAATCTCTATGCTATTTCTTCTTATTCCTAGTATGCTTTTTAGAAGATTATATTGCTCCAAAATTTTGGAACTTCTATGCCATGATTGCATTCTTTATATGTTTATGGTAGAGAATGTAACAAAGTTTTTTAACTTCTCATAATTTAAAGCTACTATTGTTATTTCTTCCTGAGATAACACAATGGCCTTAGGATATATTGTCTTTCATCACTACATTCTCAACCCACATGTGTCTAAGTACTCTATATAAATATACAAATTTTAATTCTTCATGACAACATAAAATTTTGCCTAACCAATATTTGTTTATATATTGACCACATATTTACTCTTGTGTTTTATTTTGTTTTTGCTTATCATATTTTTCCAAAGTTCTGACATTTCATTTGTAATTCATTCCTTTCTGCTCAAAGTATATCCTTTGGAATTCTCTGCACTAGGTGCAGCACATTTTCTTAAATTTTGCCCATATGAAAATATCTTCATTTATCTCCAATGTCTCAAATATACTTTTATTGTATATACATTCTAGGTTGACAGATACATAGCCCTCAGTAAATTAAATACTTTTTTTCCCCAATGTTTATTGACTTCTATTCTTTTTCCTTAAAAGCCAAATCTTAGTTTATCTCTGCTTTCATATTTCTTCACTTTTCCTCCATGGCTAATATTGTTCATTTGAAAGGTAGAATGACAGGAAGGAAGGAAGGAAAATAAACCTTCCATCTGCTGGCTCATTCTCCAAAGGCCAACAACAGCTGGGGCTGGGGCTTGGGCTCACTGAGACTATAGCCAGGAACTCAATCCAGGTCTGTCACAGGGATGGCTGGGAGTCAGATTCTTGAGCCATCACCTGTTTCTTCCCAGGGTGTGCATTATTAGAAAATTGATTGTAAGCAGAGAAAGGACTCAAACCTGGGCACTGCAATGGGAATGGGGGAGTGTGGAGGAAGGCTCCCAAGTGGCAGCTTAACCTACTGTATGACAATATCCATTCTCATCACTAGCTGTTTTGAAGCTACAACTTTTGGACAGCTTCTATGGTTTATTTACCACATTTAACAGTGCAGATTTTTTTTTAATCATCCACTTTAATGAGATTTGGATTTTATGAATTTTAGATGTGAGTACATGGATAACAATGTTTTTTCAGAACCATTTATTGAAAAAAAAAACTATTGTTATCTGTTTAATTTCCTTTGGATATTTGCCCAAATCAGTTTACTAACTGGGTGTGGATCTGTGTCTGTTCAATCCTTTCTGTGGATGTTTTTTCCAACCAGTACTTCAAAGATACTGCTTTTCGCACACACTGTGGTACAAAGGGTTTAGCTGTGGCTTGAGATGCACACACCCCATATGGGAGTGTGTATCAAGGCCCAGAAAATCTGCTTATTAGTCAGTTTCCTGCTAATCAACAGATGTTGGCTCAAATTCCTGGGACCCTGTCACTCAGGTGGGAGACCATGATGTGGTTCCTGGGTAATGGCTTTGACCTGGCCCAGACTTGGCTGTTGGGGACATTTGGGGAGTGAAGCAGTGGATGGAAGATTCTCTCTCTCTCTCTCTCTTTCTCTCTCTCTCTCATCTCTGTCTTTAAAATAAATGAAAATAAATAAGCATTTAATGAATATGCTAGTCTGCTGTCTTCTTGCTTGCATTATTTCTGACATTAAGCATAATGCATTACGCATCTTTTGTCTTCTGTGCATAATTTGTCTTCTTTTCTACTGTTTTGTGATTTCCAATTGTCTTCAGTTTATGGCTGATTGAATATGATATAATTAGGTGTTTGGGTTTTGTCAGTCATTATTTCCTCAAATGTTTATTTTGTCTCGTCATTTGTACTTTTTTCTATGTTGTGTTGAAATAATATGCTGACTACTGAAAATTGCCATACAGTGCTTGGATATTCTTTTATGGTTCTTGTTCTCTATATTTTTGGTTGATTTTCAGTTTATGTAATTTTTATTGATCAATCTTGATGTTTATTAGTTCTTTTCTTGATAAATGTAACAATGGTACCAAACAATATGGACAGTAGAAGAAAGGACATTTATATATAGGGCTCATACATGCTCTTTTTGTTTTCAAAATATAAGTACAAAACATCTATCAAGGGTTAAGGTTTAAACTGGGCTCCTGTTTTTTTTTTTTTTTTTTTTTATATCAAACAGGCAAAATATCCCACACTAAAGAAGTTCAAGTTTCATATTTTATAAGTTTAAACATTTTATTAAATCAAATTTAACTATAGATGTGTATATACATGTTTGCATGCATGTATATTATACATTTCGCCAAGAATGCTTTATTAAGAAGGCAAAGTTAATTAACAGTTATAGCATCAATTAATATAATCCACCACATTAATAGATTAAAATCAATTATCATCTCTTAAATAAAATCCAATATTCATTCATGATTAAAAATAAAATTAATGCTCTTAAAAAGTTAGAATAGAGATCAAGTTAGCTAGCTTGATAAGGTGCTGAAATAAATAATCTACACAGATAATGATACTTAATGGTGAAAAGGTGAAAGGATTGACTTTAAGGTTGGCAACAAAACATGAATGATGACTACTATCTCTTCTATTTGACATCATACGACTTTTCATAGTTCATCACAGCAAGATTACAGAAACAAACAACAGATATAAGAATAGTGAAGGGGGCAAAATGGATATTTTCCCCCACAAGTTATCAAACATCCAGAGAAAAACTTGCATGAAGGTAGAGATGAATCATAAGAATTAATTGAAGAACGCATATTTGGAGAAAAAATATAGTGAGTCAGTTATTGTTCTATCCTATGACAACAAAAAATTTTGGAAAGTAAAATTTTAAATATAATTTAAGGTATCATAAAACATGAAAGATTTGATTTACAGTCAAGATGCCCAAGTTTCACATCAGAGTGTGCCTAGGTTTGATTTCTCGCTCTGGCTCCCGATTCCAACTTCCTTCCAGTGCACACCTTGGGAAATAGTGATCATGGTTCAAATAATTGTGTACCTGCTACCCACATAGGTTCTGGATTGCTTATCTAGCTCCTGGTTCTGACGCTGGCTTAGCTCTGACTACAGCAAGCATATGCGGAGTGAATCACTGCATGGGAACTCTCTTTATCTGTGTCTCTTATTCTTTTCTTTTTTTAAGTTTTATTTATTTATTTATTTTTAAGCGATTTTTTAAAAAGTCTCATTTAATAAATATAAATTTCGAAAGTACAACTTTTGGATTATAGTGGTTTTTTCCCCCCCATAACTACCCTCCCATCTGCAAACCATCCCATCTCCTACTCCCTCTCCCATCCCATTCTTCATTAAGATTCATTTTTAATTATCTTTATATACAGAAGATCAACTTAGTATATACTAAGTAAGGATTCAGCAGATTGCACCCACACTCTCAAATGAAAAAAAAATCACTAAAAATAAATATGACAAAATATGTACATTTCATGGAGAAAATTGTAGAACATTATTTGAAGAAATGATAAAATGCATGGATAACTCAGGAGTTAAATTATCTTGATGATTCAAAGTCTCAACGTCAGATATATAATTTATCTCACATTGAACTTCAAATACAAGGCAGTTACAGTTAAAATCTGTAGGGTATTTTTCTTTGTTTAGTTAGGTAGATGCTGGAACTTGAAAATCTAACTACATATAATCAAAGAACAAATGATTAAGGAAAAGCGCCACACAGTTGAAGAATAAAACTGTGAATACATTTACCTTAGTCTATATAAAACATCTGTAAAGATTTATAATTTAGGCACACTTTGTAAAGGAAGAGAAAAATTGATCAAAGTATATAAAAAAAAAATCTTAGAAAATGACACACATGCACAGAAACTTGCTTGAAGAGAGAAGCTCTATGTCTCTCGCGAATGACTTGCCAGAACCAGTGGTCATTGCTGTTCCTCATCCTCATTTGGCCTGCTAGAGATAGCATACCCCATTCTAAAAGGGACTGACTTGAGGTATGGTGAATTTTGCAGATTCTTTTCTCCAAATCGTGGAGTTTTCATTTGAGTTGGGCTGATGGTTGGTGCCATAAGGGACCACTGGAGACATAGCCTTTGGTTCCAGCACTGGGTAACCACAAGAGGTTTCTGGGGAGGCAACTAGCAGAAGATTTAAAGAGACAGGAGCACACTCCATGTGTTTTTATTTTTTCATTTTTATAGTAAAGCATTGAAATAAATCTCTGTCAAATCATTGGAGGATTGCAGAAATAATGAAAGAGGAACATCATTTCCAAAAATAGCTTGTATGCTTAATGTGGTTACAATAGTAAATTATATTATGTATATTATAGCATAATAAAAATAATAAACAATTTGAAACATGGAAACAGGTTCAGCTCTTCACAAAATTCCACTCCACGCTGAGTACAGATTTAAATATGGAAGTTCAAACCATAAAATTTTGAAAATATTACATCAAAAACCTTCAGTTCACAAATATCTCTTGTAGATGTAATAAATAAAAAACTATAATATAATGAGAGACTCAACATCAATAAAATTAATACTTAATTTTCAATAAATATATTGTTGATATAACTTTTTTTCTGGCCAAAATGGAGTAACAGGGAACAGACTGATCAGATTAAATTTATAAAAGAACAGATCTCAAGTAATTTGGATCCAGATAACAAAGAATAAAATTACTGTGTGATGGATAATGAATACAATGAATCTCATATTCAGCTCAAAGTCTGGTCACAAAAGGCAAGTGGGATGCAGATAGTTTCCTGAACTCCCTGAGTTGCAGTGATAGAGCTGGAAGTCCAAGAAGGATGAGAGCTCACAGGTCTAATGCAGGAAATGTGAAACATATCAACAAAGATTCTTTATCTGCTAAGGGTCTGTCTTAAATCTTCAGCTGTAACTGGATTTGTTAATAAAAGGAACATCCGTAAATTATGCAAATATTTTAATAATATTAAACATTTTAAAATCATCAAGTATTTTAATATGAATAAAACTATATCAAAAATTTTAAATGCAGCTAAAGCAGTTTTTGAGAAAAATGTACATCACTAGATTATTTTATTAAAAAAGAAGAAAGGTCTCAAATCCATGACCTCACCTTTTATCTAATAAAAATTGAAACAGAACAATAAAGTAAAATAAAAAAGCTTAAGATGCATTAATAATAAAATGAATAATGATCATAGATGAAACTAATAAATTGGAATACTAGAAACAATGAGGAACTGTAAACCAAAGCTAGCTCTTAAAATATATTAATAAAATGATTAACTTTTAGTCAAATTTATTATTAAAAATGAAAGAGACAAATATCATCAGGAATGAGAAAGGGACGATTATTAATTTTATGCCAGTAAATTCTCCAGTTGAGAAATTGTAAAGTACAAACTACCAAATTTTACTAAAGAAGACTGAGCTTTTTTTACGAACCATATTTTAATTAAACAACTTTCCTATGTAGAAAACTCCGGGCCCAGGTGTTTCTTAGAGCATTGTACCAAACTCTGAAGTAGATAAAAGTACAATTTCTGCATAAACTCTTCTAAAAATTGAAGAGGGGATGTTTCCAATTTGAGAACATATAATATCGATCCCACAACCAGGAATGACTTTAAAGAGAATGCAGAGCAACATTCTCATAAATACAGATGCATCAATTTTCCACAAACTTTTAGTACCTTGAATCCACCAACAAATAAAAAGGGTAATTGTTGCAAAATGATGTTTATACAAGACAGGAGTTGGTTTAACCTTTGAAAATAAATCAATGTATTTTGTGATGTTAATAAGCTGAAAACAAAAATAAGATGATTTCAAAATGTGAATAATTTTACAAATCCAACACCACTTTCTGACCAAAAAGAAAACTAGAACTTTCAGCAGATGTGAGAGTAAAGAGATTCTGTAATCTGATAGAGAATAGCTATGACAAATTAAAAACTAACTTTGTAACCTAAGGTGAAAGGCAGATTATTTTCCTCTTAAGTTCTGGAACAAGGCAAAGGTGTTCAATTTCACCATTTTATACAATAGAATACATGAGATTTTAGCTAGTGCAATTAACCATAAGAAGAAAATTGGGTATCGAAATTTAAAATGGAGAGGCCGGAGCCGAGGCTCACTTGGCTAATCCTCTGCCTGAGGCTCGGGCACCCGGGGTTCTAGTCCCGGTTGGGGCGCCGGATTCTGTCCTGGTTGCTCCTCTTCCAGTCCAGCTCTCTGCTGTGGCCCGGGAAGGCAGTGGAGGATGGCCCAAGTGCTTGGGCCCTGCACCCACGTGGGAGACCAGGAGGAAGCACCTGGCTCCTGGCTTCGAATCAGGGCAGCGCGCCGGCCGCAGTGTGCTGGCCATAGTGACCATTTGGGGGGTGAACCAATGGAAAAGGAAGACCTTTCTTTCTGTCTCTCTCTCTCTCTCTCATTGTCTAACTCTGTCTGTCCAAAAAAAAAAAATGAAAATAGAGAAAACCACTTTATTTGCAGGTGAAAGCACCTATTCATGAAATCCAACACAATCTACTAAAGGCAGATCTAAATCTATGAACTGACACCATCAAATTATGAGAGAGCATTGGAGAAATATTGCAAGATATAGACACAGGCAAAGACTTCTTGGAAAAGACCCCAGAGGCACAGGCAGTCAAAGCCAAAATTAACAATTGGGATTGCATCAAATTGAGAAGTTTCTGTACTGCAAAAGAAACAATCAGGAAAGTGAATAGGCAACCAACAATATGGGAAAAAATATTTGCAAACTAAGCAACAGATAAAGGACTAATAACCAGAATCTACAAAGAGACCAAGAAACTCCACAACAACAAAACAAACAACCCACTTAAAAGATGGGCCAAGGACCAAAATAGGCATTTTTCAAGAGGAAATCCACATGGCCAACGGACACACGAAAAAATGTTCAGGATCACTAGCAATCAGGGAAATGCAAATCAAAACCACAATGAGGTTTCACCTCACCCCGGTTAGAATGGCTTACATATAGAAATATATCAACAACGATGCTGGAGAGGAGGTGGGGAAAAAGGGACACTAACTCACTATTGGTGGGAATGCAAACTGGTTAAGCCACTATGGAAGTCAGTCTGGAGATGCCTCAGAAACCTGAATAGAACCCTACCATTCGACCCAGCCATCCCACTCCTTGGAATTTACCCAAAGGAAATTAAATTGGCAAACAAAAAGCAGTCTGCACCTTAACGTTTATTGCAGCTCAATTCATAATAGCTAAGACCTGGAATCAACCTAAATGCCCATCAACAGTAGACTGGATAAAGAAATTATGGGATATGTACTCTACAGAATACTATACAGCAGTAGAAAACAACGAAACCAGGTCATTTGCAACAAAATGGAGAAATCTGGAAAACATCATGCTGAGTGAAATAAGCCAGTCCCAAAGGGACAAATATCATATTGTCTCCCTGATCGGTGACAACTAGCTGAGCACCAAAAAGGAAACCTGTTGAAGTGAAATGGACACTATGAGAAACAGTGATTTGATCAGCCCTTGTCCTGATTGTTGATGAACAACTTAATGCTTTATCCCTTTTAGTTTTTTTTTTTTTTTTTTTTTTTTTTGCTACTTAATACTATTGGTTGAACTCTTTAATTAACACACAATTATTCTTAGGCGTTTAAATTTAACTGAAAAGTGATCTCTGCTAAATATTAGAGTGGGAATAAGAGAAGGAGGAGATGTGCAGTTTGGGACATGCTCAATCGGACTTGCCCCAAATGGCAGAGTTAGAAACGTGCCAAGGGATTCCAATTCAATCCCATCAAGGTGGCATGTACCAATGCCATCTCACTAGTCAAAGTGAACAATTTCAATTCACAATTGATCATACTCATAGGTCTAAGAGTCAAAGGGATCACATAAGCAAGACTAGTGCCTGCTAATACTAACTGATAGAATTAAAAAGGAGAGAACGATCCAACATGGAAAGTGGGATGCACAGCAGACTCATAATATGGCAGATGTCCTAAACAGCACTCTGGCCTCAAAATCAGCCCTTAAGGCATTCAGATCAGGCTGAAGAGCCCAAGAGAGTATTTTAGGCATGGAAAGTCAAGACACTCTGGCAAAAAAAAGAATAAATAAAAAAATTTAAAAAATAATAGACCTAAATGAAAGATCTCTGCAAGTGAGATTCCAGTGGAAAAAAATGGGCCATCAAAGAAGGAGGTACCTTTCTCTGAAGGGAGGAGAGAATTCCACTTTGACTATGACCTTGTCTAAATAAGATCAGAGTCAGCAAACTCAAAAGGCTTCCATAGCCTTGGCAACTCATGAGAAGAGCCTAGGGTGATTACTGATGCCATAAACAAGAGTGTCAAATTGTTAAGTCAACAACAGGAGTCACTGTCCACTTACTCCCATGTAGGATCTCTGTCCATAATGTGTTGTCCAATGTGAATCAATGCTATAACTAGTACTCAAACATTACTTTACACTTTGTGTTTCTGTGTGGGTGCAAACTTTTGAAATCTTTACTTAATATATACTAAATTGATCTGTATATAAAGATAATTGGAAATGAATCTTGATGTGAATGGAAAGAGAGAGAGAGCCAGAGATGGGAGGGTTTCAGGTGGGAGGGAAAGTATGGGGGGGAGCCAATGTAATCCATAAACTGTACTTTGGAAATTTGTATTTATTAAATAAAAGTTAAAAAAAGGAAGTGAATTTTGGAAATTTGTAGTACAAGAGATCAAGTTATAGTAATTGAGTCTATTTCAATATTCTTCAAATGCATGATTAGTAGTTGAAATATACAATATCACTTCAAATTATCAAATATAAAATACTTAATGAGTTTGACACAGTTTACAGATCTTGTACACTGAAAACTGAGGAACTTGACAGAGAAATTGAAAAGGAGTATCTAGCAATCTACTACCTCAATTGATTTCTATCCATCTACTCAGTGAAATTGCAATCAAAGCCTGTTAACTTGGATTCCCCACCCTTGGAATGGGGACAAAGTGAAGAACAAATTCACCTGATAGCAAAAGGCAAGGTGGAAAAAGTAAACACATTGAGTTCCGTGCAGACGTGAGTCAGGACTGTGCTGTAAAAGCCCCCTAGATACATATGCAGCACTTATGCTGAAAGGGGAAAACTTATCAAGTGTTCTGAGGTATAAATATTGAAAAGCTTCCTAAAAGGTTAACCCCCTTGCTAGATGTCAAGATGTTCTTTTCAAGATTCAGTTTGAAGTAAATTGCCTGTGAATGGGGAAAGAGGAGTACAGCCTGACAGAAACCCTTCAAGTGATTTTTTTTGTCTCTTCAATGCTGCATATATATAAGTAGAAGCACTTACACCTCTCCATAAAGCCTTGCTTATGTTACACCCACTTCTGCCTTCAGCTGTGATTTACTCTGAATCCTGCCTCACTTGCTGTAAAACGCTCTGTCTGCCAGGAACACCTCAGTGAAATCTCCACTAAGTAAAGCATTCTTGCACCTACGCTGTTGCTCTGAAAGCTGCCATCTGGTCTAATTCAACTCTATTTTAAGCTTTGAATCACATGACTTCAATCCACATAAGTGTTGATTGTACATGATTGCCTTTATTGATTCCTGCTTGGACTAAACTTATTTCAGAGCCTCCATCCACCTTTAGCAAGTATTCTCTTGATTTTTTTTTCTCATTCTCTTCCTCTTGAGCTTAATACCAGATTGTTCCCTCCTCCTCCTCCTCCTCCTCCTCCTCCTCCTCCTCTTCTTCTTCTTCTTCTTCTTTTTCTTTTTTTTAATGCTATGTCTACTAAGATATTGAGGAGCTGAGTCATGTGAAGATTGCCCTGGGTATTTGGTTTCCTCAAACTCCAACCTGTCTGAATACTCATACAACCCTCATTTCCTTACTCCTCTAATGTACTCTTCACCTCTTAAATGCCTGCTAACTCTATCATTACTATCCCTTTCTCTTTGAATAAATAACATTGCCTTTTTGGGATTTCTATCAGACAGAAAGCTTACACAATTCTCCCTTAATACTTTTTTTTCTAAACCTTCTTTGCCATTCATTTTGCTGCCTCCCTCCCAGTATAGCTTACCTTCCTACCTAATTTACAGCTTTCTGTGGGTATCTTCATAGCCATCCTTCCAAATGGACCCTGAGTTGTTCCCACACACATACAATTAGAAATTCCTGCATAAACCCAGGTAACTGGTTCTTTCACAGTGGTTCTGAATCTCAGTCAATAAATCCACTATGCCTATCTTGTATTTTCGAGCATTGTATAATTATTCCTCCTGTTGAGGAGATAAATTTTTAAAGAGAGAAATCCTCATTTTTTTGTTTTTCAGAGTGCTTTGGTTGTGAGAGAAGTTTAATAAAGTTAGCAGTAGCTGACCAAGATAATTTATGACCGCCTTACTTAGCGTAATCACTCATGATATACCCACTAGAAATATCCCTTACTCCCTGCTCTGCTGCCTTTAGCTAGTGAATTGCTCATTTTAAGTCCACTTCATGGCCCTCACCACAGCCAGCTCTAATTCAGTCTCTTCCTTTGTGAACAATACCTGTACCAAGCATTTCAGATTCATCTTTGAGTAAGTCTTTATAAATTACTCATTTTTTAACTACCCAAAAATTATTCAGGCAAAATTAGCAAGAAAACTCAGATATCGCTTAATAAATACTTGTTGCTTGTTTTCTTGATTCTTATGGTTGGGACTTGCTCTTAATTTAACGAGTGACTACTTTACTGAATACAGGATAATTGCAAAGTATTGCTTCAGGTGGTGGGTTAGTATGAGCACGTTTTGAAATGCTTAGGAAGGATTCTAGTGCCAAAAACAGATGATGTATAAATTAGACCCCAAAGAGTTTTATCATTAAGAAAATTATAGTTACCACTGGGAGTTAATCTGTCCGTCTGCTGGAAAGTGTTGCCTTGTCCAATACTTGCAAGTCAAGAGCACTTGTTAGAACAATGATACTGTGTTAAAATATAGGGAGAGGATGATGCTATTTAGGTCAATTTCCATCCTCCCTGCTCAAAAAGAATCTTCCAATCAACCACTCATGATGATTCTTTAAGTAATAATCTGTGCTGCTCAAGAGATAGCTGTTATTTTGGAAAGAATAGGACACACCAAACTGTGAATAAGTGGTCATTGTAAAACTCTCAGGAAGATGTCAGTGTTAAGAACTATTGACATGGCCATGGTTCTGCCACATGGTTCTGCCATATTGTGTAAATTACTGGCAGGCATTAGACTTGTTGCCTTATCTAATGAGAAGGAAAGCTATGAAATATATGGCCAGTTGTAGAGGATAATGTTCTAGTCCTTCCTCTTCCCCTCTTCTGGTGAGAGTTCCTCTGGAATGTGTATATGAGGCAGTCCAGAGCAAACTACATCTTTTGCTGTGTCCAGGGACAATTAAAAGTCTCCTTCTTTGAGGGGCTGCTTTTGAACATACAGTGGTAGTGGGGAAAGAGCGGAGACACTGGTGTTCTGGTTTCATTGTGAATTGATGATAGAGAATGATGACATTAAGTGGAGGTAAACAAAGATAAGAGTGGAAGAGAAAGCCTTTTCCTGTGTCTATAAGGCAAACTGTTTTGTAACATTTACTTGAAAGTTCTGGCTGAGAATCTCAGACTATAAATATTTAAATATAGTAGTAAAATAATCAAGTTATTATAATATCTAATACTAGAGATTTGATGAAACAAATTCTATGAATTTCAGTTATCCCAGAAAATGAGAATTATGATATTTAAAATACCTAGTATCTAGGATTGTCATTAAAATTACAAGAGGACCCTGAAGTGGTTTTGACCAACGTATGCATTTTTTTAAAGATTTATTTTATTTATTTGAAAGACAGAGTTACAGAGAGAGGTAGAGACAGAGAGAAAGGTCTTCCATTTGCTGGTTCACTCCCCAGATGGTCACAATGGCCGGAGCTGCGTCAATCCGAAGCCAGGAGCCAGGGGCTTCTTCCGGGTCTCCCACGTGGGTGTAGGGGCCCAAGGACTCGAGCCATCTTCTACTGCTATCTCAGGCCATAACAGAGAGCTGGATTGGAAGAGAGCAGCCGGGTCTTGAACTGGCACCCATATGGGATGCCGGTGCTTCAGTCCAGGGCATTAACCTGCTGTGCCACAGCGCTAGCCTCTGTATACATTTAAGTTCACATATTCTTCATAGAGAATTAAGAGCTACAGAATTAATGTGTGATAATTAGATGATAGATATGGAGAACATAGTGTTGGTGTTTGAAAGTTTGAAGAGGTGTCACTCAGTAATACCTGGTGTTTTCCTGTTATCCCACGTAGTAGCTGTGTGCTCCTACACTCACTTCATATTTTTGAGTCTCAGTTTCCTATATTCTATAACAAGGTGACAGCACTACAAGGGAAAGATTCCATGATTAACTGGTAAAATGTTTTTGTGTTTTGACTGTAAAGCATTATGTATTTAGAAATAGGTTTGATATTTGTCCCTTTGGGACTGTCTTAATTCACTCAGCATGATGTTTTCCAGATTCTTCCATCTTGTTGCAAATGACCTGGTTTCGTTGTTTTTGACAGCTGTATAGTATTCTATAGAGTACATGTCCCATAATTTCTTTATCCAGTCTACTGTTGATGGGCATTTAGGTTGATTCCAGGTCTTAGCTATTGTGAATTGAGCTGCAATAAACATTAATGTGCGGACAGCTTGTTTGTTTGCCAATTTAATTTCCTTTGGGTAAATTCCAAGGAGTGGGATGGCTGGGTCGAATGGTAGGGTTCTATTCAGGTTTCTGAGGCATCTCCAGACTGACTTTCATAGTGGCTTAACCAATTTGCATTCCCACCAACAGTGGGTTAGTGTCCCTTTTTCCCCACATCCTCTCCAGCATCTATTGTTGGTAGATTTCTGAATGTGAGCCATTCTAACTGGGGTGAGGTGAAACCTCATTGTGGTTTTGATTTGCATTTCCCTGATTGCTAGTGATCTTGAACATTTTTTCATGTGTCTGTTGGCCATGTGGATTTCCTCTTTTGAAAAATGTCTATTGAGATCCTTGGCCCATCACTTAAGTGGGTTGTTTGTTTTGTTGTTGTGGAGTTTCTTGGTCTCTTTGTAGATTCTGGTTATTAGTCCTTTATCAGTTGCATAGTTTGCAAATATATTTTCCCATTTTGTTGGTTGCCTCTTCACTTTCCTAAACAACACAGAGAAAGATAGGAAACCAATTGTACATTAAACCAATAGATTCCCCAATGATATATTTGGAGAGAAAAAGATGATAAGATGATACATGGATGATAGATTGATAGAGATTTTTCTCATCCCCTAGATCACTCCCGATTTTTTGTAATAGTTTCACACTGGGAGCCAAAGCTAGGAGCTGGGGACTCAGTATAGGTCTCCCATGTGGGTGGCAAGAACTCAATTACATGAGTCAGCATCCTTGCCTCCATGGGTCTGTAGTAGCTATAAAGTATAAGCTGGAACAGCTAGTGATCTTGCTAGCAGAATATCAAACCCAGCTTCTCCGATATGGGACCTAGACTTCTTAACCGGCATCTTAACTTAAATTTTTAAAAAAAATTGTTTATTTATTTGAAAGTCAGAGTTACACACAGAGAGAAGGAGAGACAGAGAGAGAGAGAGAGGTATTCCATCCGCTGGGTCACTCCCCAATTGGCTGCAATGGCCAGTGCTGCACCCATCCAAAGCCAGGAACCAAGAGCTTCTTTGGGTCTCCCATGCAGGTGCAGGGGCCCAAGAACTTGGGCCATCTTCCACTGCTTTCCCAGGCCATAGCAGAGAGCTGAATCGGAAGTGGAGCAGCCAGAACTCAAACGGGTGCCCCTATGGGATGCCAGCTTTGCAGGAGGTGGCTTAACCTGCTATGCCAAAGTTCTGGCCCCAAGGATAATTTTTGATTGACAAATATTGTCCTTATATTTTACCATATCAACAGGTGTGAGTGTGTGTGTGTGACATAGATAGTGGGGTGCAAAATTATAACAATCTTTTTTTTTTTTTTTGACAGGAAGAGTGGACAGTGAGAGAGAGAGACAGAGAGAAAGGTCTTCCTTTTGCCATTGGTTCACCCTCCAATGGCCACCACGGACGGCGGCTGCGGCCGGCGCACCGCGCTGATCAGATGGCAGGAGCCAGGTACTTATCCTGGTCTCCCATGGGGTGCAGGGCCCAAGCACTTGGGCCATCCTCCACTGCACTCCCTGGCCACAGCAGAGAGCTGGCCTGGAAGAGGGGCTACCGGGACAGAATCCGGCGCCCAGACCAGGACTAGAACCTGGTGTGCCGGTGCCGCAAGGTGGAGGATTAGCCTAGTGAGCCGTGGCGCCGGCTATTATAACAATCTTAGAGGAGATTTCCTCTCTGATCTTTGCAATTTATCTGCATGACCTACATTAAAATGTATAAACACTACACAGAGAGGCATCTGTCAGTCATTTTTAACGTTCAAACCATGCTGAATGGAAGACATTTCTATACTTAATTACAATTTGATTTTAAAATTTAATAGTATGCTTATGGGATTTATCTATTATGCCATTTGTTGGTACAGTTAGTAATGCTATATTAGGCCATAATGTAGTATGGCATTCTGTGAATAACATAATTTCCTATTGATATATTTTAAGATGTTTCAGTTTTGCTATTATGAAAAATGCTACTAAGAACGCTATATAGTTCATGTATTTTGAAGCACACATCAATGATTTTTTTAAATAGTTTATTGAAGGGACGTTATTGGGGGGAAGCCATTGTAATCCATAAGCTGTACTTTGGAAATTTCCATTCATTAAATGAAGGTTAAAAAAATTGAATGAAAAAAAATAAATAAAAGCTACCTTTAAATTAAAAAAAAAAGTGTCTGTGAAAGACAGCTGGAGACAGAAGTTGCAGACATGGAGGCTGATAAGATGCGAAAGGTGAAATAAATCATGTGGTTTGGAATAAAAAAAAAAAAAAATCCGGTAAGAAAAGTTGACTCTCAAACATTGCTTCTCTCCAATTTGCAAAATAAAGAATTTCAATTCTAAAAAAAAAAAAAAAAGAAAAGAAAAAAGAAAGAAGTAGAAGTATAGGTTTGTAAGACAAAGTCATACATATCATGATGCTGATAATTTTCCAAAGTGATGGTATCAATTTATAAAACCAATTGCAATATATATTCTAGATCATAATATTTTCCAGTTTATATGAGTTATAAATTAATTTTTCCAACACTTGAATTATTTTTTATTCATCTTGACAATATCATTAGATGAAAGGATGCCCTTATTGTTAAAATTGTTAAAATTATTGTTAAAATAATGAATATATTAATATTTCCTTTTAGGTTGATAATTTTGTCTTGTATGAGAACTCCTTTCCTATTTTATATTCCACATGACATTGTTTTTATGGTATTGCAGTTCAGTTATAATTTTGACTTGTATTGTTAGGACATTACGTTACAGAACATAGGTTTTGGGTTTTGGTATTAGGAAGTTCCATTATTTTTACAGGGATAACTGCTTTTCTTAAAATTAGCTTTTGGTTAGTATGCCTTTTACCACTTTTCTGGTTTTTATTTTTCTCATATTTTTATTGAAATGTCTGTCTATCTTTTTTATTGCCACACGGCCTTGTTTATTTTTTATTTTAAGTCATACCTACAAGAACAATTTTTTTCTAACTTCTATTCTTTTTCTTTCCCTTCTCATGTAAATTTTATAACCAGTGTGTCAAGTGCCATGCAAGATTAGACCCTGTGATTTTATTTGTCTCTATAAATGTATAGATCGATTTGTATTTCAAATATAAACATCTTATAAATGGAGATACTTATCTGCATATTTATTTCTTTGGTTAGTTTGTTTAATGCTAAAGAATCAGTCATCTGCATGCTCCAAAACACCTGATTCTTTCATTCTTCTCAAAGTTCTGTTCCTTTTCTTTTGGACTGAATAAATTATTGCTAAATTGATAGATTTTAGAAATCAGTTTTTCAGATAAAAGTGAGTACACTCTTAATCCAGTTACTCTTTTAAATACAAATACAAATTGCATTCATAGGAAGAATGACTTAATTTTAATATCTTTTCCTGAAACTTAAAAAGTCCTCTAAGATGAACTGAAATATAGTTTGTTCAACTTTTATATTTATTTTTAACTATGACAAATGAAACTTTAATTATTTTTCCTAAGTGATACTTATTGTCACAGAGTATGCAACTAACCAAGTGATATTAATTTTGATTCTGGTAATATTTTATACAATTTCTCAGGAATTCAGTAATTAATATTCAAAAACATGAATTAATCCTATTCAAACAATTTGAACTATGTTTACTCTGCTGCAAACCCTAATTTTTTCTACTTCTTTCTCTGTTAGTCTTTCTGGCGCAATAATGGTTAGAAATAGTTATAACAGACATATTTGTTCCTTCTTGCTTTTAAAGGCAGTGCTTTAATCAACTCTTTAATCATGTTAAATATGTTGTGTGTGTGCGTGCGTGCCTGTGTGTGTGTGTTTGTGTGTGTGTGTTGTATGTGGCATGTGTGGTTGAATGACGACTCCTGTAAGTGACATAGTTTTCAGCCCAGCCAGGACATGAAATATTAATTTTCTTTATTCCTAAGACATGTTCACTTTACTGCTAATTTTGTATGATTCTTTACTTGTCCTCTCATCTTGTATTTTCATGGATTACTATACACTTTATACAAGTGGGAAGAAACCAGTGAAAAGTAGAAATGAAGGTCTAAATGTACAATGCCGTGGAGAAATGAACTCTATGGCAGTGGAACATGTCATAAAAATGTGCTGCATAAAAGGCTGCCATCAGATAAGCACAGTAGAGGTTTTGCCAAATGATGAGCATAATTTGCCCTCAAATGAAAAGCCAGAGTCCCAAGTAAAATAAAACTAGTGACAAGCTAATCATTAATTAAAGTTCCAGAAGCTTGATTTTAACAAGCTGCTAAATGCTTGTTAAACTCACCAGGGTTTGGTCTACAGAGGCCAAGTGACTTGGGGGCAGTGGCACAGCATAATTCAGACAGTAAATTAACATATTCTAGCATGGATTATGCTGATCCAGGAGTGGTCATTAAGACTTAGAAAATACTGTAAAGGTCATGTGGTCCAACCTAACATCTAACAGAAAAAACTCATAGATACGAACTTCTTTAGTTGTTTTCTTCATACACTTCTAATTTGATGAACAAAACAAAGTTAGATGCACCCATTTCTGTAAACTTCAACTTAGTCCAAGGAAACAGACCGTGTGTTTCTCATACTCATAGGAAGTTCGGTTTCTAACCCTATTAGAAATGTACAAAGACCAGCAAGCTAAAATAAGGAACAAAGATGGTCATAGTGATAAAGATGCCATTTGGGTTGTCTACATCCCATATCAAAGTGCCTGATTCCAGTCCTGGCTCTGTTTCAAATTCAGGTTTCTTGCTGATACATACTTTTGGAGGCAACAAGTGATGACTCAAGTAATTGGGTTTCTGAAATCTATGTCTGAAAACCTGACTGAGTTTCCAGCTTTGCACTTCTGTCTTACCTAGGGACTGTTTCTCTCTCTCTCTCTTTCCCTCTTCAAGTAAGTGAGTAAAAATGTAAAAAAAAAAAAAAAATGAAGCAACAAAAAATTCATTTAACTAAAGCTAAAAATGAGGATACATACATTTGGATTGGTGGCTGGAGCCAAGTGGACAGCTATGGACTGTGCATGGGGAAGGGGGAGTTTATTATCCCCAAATCAATGCCCAGGTTACTCATCCTGAGTAATTTCTCTAGCATGCATCAGCAAGAGCATTACACAGAGCTGGGGGATTCATATATCCACATAAGGTGACATGCGGATTGAACTCTAGCTAAAGACACCAGGTTATGAGAGATAGCCTCTATAAGAGAATATATAAAGAAGATGATTTCACGGACTTCTGAGCTCCAGTTTTTTCATCATTCACTTTCTCATAGGTATGTGTCAACAGTGGATAACCTGCTGGATGGTTTTCTTTATAGACTCCAGTCTTCATCAGCATGAAAAATGTTAACTTTTTCACTTTTTAGACTCTTTCTGTGGTGCATACTATGATAAATCAATATCCAATATGTTAAAGTCACATTTTCATCCTAGACAATTCTGTAAATACAGTAATAATTTATGGGTCAAATTAAAAGGTGAGAAACTGATAGATTGGTTCCAAGGTGGTTGTATCATTTTGTTATGTATATGGGGATGTGGGTGTCTGACCACAAAGAGTCAGTGTGGGAAATTCTGTAGGGGATTAGAAATGTTCTATGTCTTTTGTGTGGGGGTAGTCACAAAATCCATGCATGTGTTTAAACTCATAGAACTGTACACAAAATACTGAATTCTATGATACACTAATCTAGAAAAGTAAATAAAAGTCATATTAATTTTTTGATAGGATAGCTTGTCAACATTTTTTGGGGAAAATACAATGAAGAATATTTATATATTTTAGGACTTTTCACTTAAAATTGTGCAAAGCAAAATAAACCGTCATTGCTTGAGAAGTCATTTGTACTATTTTCTTACTCATTTTATATTCATCTACTTTTAAAAATTACATTTAAAATTATTTGATGCCACTTTTAATTCTAATTCTGCTTTTTAAACCTCACCTTTTTAAAAAGTGAACATTTCTTTAAGTTCTGTTATTGCACCATTGTGGACAAAGCTCATGGAATCACTCAAAGGAAAGTATGGCGTTTTTTCCATGCAACAGCTGCTGTGTCTGAATCATATCAGAACTCGAGTGAAGGTAAGAGCTAATGAAGAGGTGGCACATTATAAAAATCAGTTTTTAATATAAGTCGTCTGACTAAATATCCATAGAAGACAGTTCTTATGTACATTGGGGTCATTTGTATAGCAATGATTTTTGTTATTACATTGTCCCTGCACTGTGAGAACAGCATGCTGCATCTACCCTGTCCCTTTAGTAATGATTTTAATATCATGTGATAAAAACACATGCTGTGTCATATGTCATATGTTATGCATTTCTAATTGGACATTTGTAAGATGTTTAATAATGACTAGAGCTCCACTGTGCCTAATATATTATGAAATAAAAGTGTCAAAAAATCAATGGCAGGCTCTAAAACTTTATCTAAAAAAAAGTCAGATCCTGCAGTCTGCAAATCATTGTTTGTGCTTGATTGGGACTGAATTGGGATTTAAGTAGCAGATGATGAAAATCATACAGTTGGGATATTTCTACCTTTTGCAGAAGAAGCTGAATACAAAACGTTCATCTGAATCCTTGCCATTTTTGTAGCTCACGCTCTTCTTCAGTGGACTACAGGTAATGTTACATTGATGAAATAAGCTCGTGTCACCACTTGTTGGCTAGAAAACAGGAAAAGATTTTCTTAAAAGGTCTAATCTGTGACTCTAAATTGCTTCCATATAAATAATGTCAAAAGAAGAGTCTGCTCTGTTGGTGTGATTCTCTACATGACTCCTCAGCCTACCCAGGACTGGCAGAAGCCCCCATAAGGAAGCCCTGGGGGAAACCCACTAAACCACAGGATGATATATGTCTTTTTCATTGGCCTCATTAAATTCTTCTTAAGAAGCAGAAACATAATGAACACTTTAGGAGCAAGTCTTGAGTAGCAGACAGATGCAATTAAATACACTTATATAACAATATTTATCTTATTTCTGATTTTTGGAAAATTGCATTTTGATATTATGATTTGGAACCACCTTCCAAAGCTCAGTTCTTTCTATATTTTAGGCATTAGAGAGCCAGTGATACTTCCAAGTGAAATTCTTCTTTCCTGGAAAAGTCTTCATTTTTAGAATTTGACCTTCAAGTGTGAAGAATTTCTCTTGTATTGAATATTTGAAACTATTTGTACTTTCAAGTATTCATAAATTTATTATTGAATAATAAATAAACCTTGTGGTTCTTGAGCTTCTGCTTAAATCAGAAGCTTCTTATTGTTGTTATTATTTTTAAAACAGGCGCTCTTTCTAGGGCTTCTTGTGGATTGTATTCTAATATCTCAGTTGATTCATTGATATTGACCCCTAAGTGACTATGTGTTTCCTTTGTCTTCAAGTTTTCTTGTTGTTGTTGCATAATCACAGTTTCTTCCTGCTATTTTTGCAACACTAAAACTTTGAACATTTTTATTAGTTCATTTTTTCCTAACAACATTGGATTCAAACAGTGGATATTTAAGCATTGTGTCACAGCAGGTTAAACCACTGATTGAGGCACAAGCATCCTGTATTGGAATGCTGGTTCAAGTCCAGGCTTTTCTACTTCTTCTCTTTTATTTGACAGAGTTAGACAGTGAGAGAGAGAGACGGAGAGAAATGGCCGCTACGGCCAGAGCTACGCCAATCCGAAGCCAGGAGCCAGGTGCTTCTTCCTGATCTCCCTTGTGGATGCAGGGGCCCAAGCACTTGGGCCATCCTCTGCTGCCTTTCCAGGCCACAGCAGAGAGCTGGACTGGAAGAGGAGCAACCGGGACTAGGAAACTGCGCCCATATGGGATGCCGGTGCTGCTGGTGGAGGATTAACCAAGTGAGCCATGGCACTGGCCCCAGGTTTTTCTACTTCTGATGTAGCTTCATGCTAATACACCTGGAAAGGCAAAAGAAGATGACTTACGTACTCAGCTCTGCCACTCACATGGGATGGAGTTCCTGGCTACTGACCCGAGACTAAAACAGACCTAACTATAGTGTCTATTTGAGCTGTGAACCAGGCTGTCTCTTTGTGTCTCTAGTTCTTACTCTCATTCTCTGTTACACTATCATTCAAAAAAAAAAAAAAAAAAAAAAAAAACTTGTTTATGAATCAAGGGGCTCAGATGGTTCAATAGTATCTATTTATTCATTTAGGTTTCCAACTAAATTTTTCTCATCATTCTCTTTTATACCTGCCTTCCCAGATATGAGTAGATTATGATCACTGAGTATGAGGGAATGTTCTGGGGATAAATGCTGTGAAATTATCCCTTGTTTACATCCTTCCATCGCACTCACATGCAATGCTGGATTTTAGATGTGTTCATTTAAAAATACACTAAAATATTTTCAGAAATAATTGAGTATGTATATCCTTATGAAATAAACACTTCCTTGAAGATTATATTCAATCAAGTTTTAGTAAGGCTTTACATTTAAAAGTTTACATTATTTCAAGTAAATTATTGTGACAGTATTATGGTTATTCCTTCCTGTATTTCCTATAATTTGTCATTCTAACTAGAAAGTTTTTGTTGGATCTAAATTTACTTCAAATGAAGAATAGCAATGCTCCTTTTTTAAGAACTTTATATATTAACGTAAACCATGTCAGTTAATTTTTTAAATAAAAGGATGACTTTCCTCCAGAGGTTGCCCCATCACATATTCCTCTCCATTTGCTATTTCAGATTCTCAAGTATAAGAAAGCAAAACAATGAGTGTTTAGGGTTTAATTTTTAATAAAAAGTTCCCCAAACTCAATTAAACTCTTACTGAATCTTGTATGAAAGTGAAATATATTAAACCCCAAGAAGCAGCCGCAAATGTCTAATACATTGGATAACAAGGATTATAACGCTGGTTTGGGATCATATGCCTTCATTTGGTTATTAGACATTAAGAATGGGATTTTAGGAAGCTCTCTTAGATGCATTAGTCCCAGTAAAGTACTTACCAGATAATTCATTATGGTCTTTTTTGGGAGGGGGGAGGGGCTGTAATTTAGAAGAATGCAATTAAAACTGAACTTGATAATTAATTCTGAACTGGTAAGAACTAGTTCCAGAGATTATGACTATAATGCTGTGTAGTCATTGATATAAATATTCATGAGGTTTCATTGTTTTATGGTTTTCTCAAGCACACAGCTTATCTGAAGAAGTAAAATTAAAGTACCATTATTTAACATTACAATGCAAATAAGAATCAATGAAGAAAGAATAGTAAATTCACTAGAGAATATGAATACATGTAGGCACGTGTCGAGACTCTATCATATATGTACAAATAAAATGTCTTCTGAACATATAAATTAGAGGATTGGAAAGAAAAGAGATAAAGGTGATATGACTAAACAATTTTTAATCTAGTTTGGTCAACATTTGGTGAGTGAAATTCATTGAAATTGACTTAACCTACCACCAAAAATCAATCAACATATAAAACTAATCGTGTGCAGCAGCAGAGAGAATGAGAAAATGTTCTTTCTTACTCTATTTCCATCTTTTACTGAGTGTTAATGCCACCATATCTGACCTTGAAGTGGATTCATCTTTAACATGAAATGTGCAAGTAATCTGATAGAATAAACAGGGTGTGATAAATGGATGAAGGGATAGGTGCATGGATGGAAACTTCAAGGAGAAAAGTAGCCAGAAAGCAGTCAGCTTGGAAAATTCAAATAGGAAAAAGGGAGTGGAATTGCATAACATAGTGTTCAATTTTAAAAATTCTATCTTAATAGGGTTCTTATAATTGCTATTTGTTTATATCCTCAAACTTGATGAAGAAAGAATCAGCACAAACAGGGTATTCATTGAAAACTTTATACAAATTTGAGGAAGATTTAAACCTTCTGTACTGCTATGCTCAGTTCATTTATTGTTAAGCACCACAAAGTCAAACTCAGTATTATGTGATTAAGCTGCATCTGTCTCTGTGCAAGCATTCACCATATTTCTTTAAGTTCAGCAGGTGTTTTGCAAGGAATCTAAAGGATTTTGCACAAAATTAGTGCCTATAATAAAGCAATGCTGATGAAGAGACAGCTTTTTATATCTCTGATATATTATAGTTTCTTTCTAATAAATGTCATTGCTAGATATTTCAAAACCTGAAGCAGATTTGCTGACTGCACTGTTTTAAAGCATATTTGCTGTGCCTTATTGCTAAGATGTTCTTTTATAGACATACAGTTTAGAAATTTTATTTGACACTGTTGACTACTAAATTAGCAGCTTTTCAACTTTGCAAGACTTCTGTCACACAACTGAGATAAAAGATAAGGTGCATCACTTTTGCACTAATCTTTTCTGGCACTTTCCTGAGGCAATTTGAAATATATTAATTGAGGTCCCAATTTGGGAAACAAATACAAAATTATTTGTCATGTTTTTTCCCCCAGATTCTCTCCCTCTGCCCCGCCCCCCTACGCACACGGGCAACAAACAAAATTCTTGAAGAATAAAACCATCAATGCATAGTTATTTTTACTTTTTAATGTGGATTTGATGGTTTAATGCTAAGTGCAACTTTTTTTTTGAAAGATTTATTTATTTACTTGAAAGTCAGAATTACACAGAGAGAGGAGAGGCAGAGAGAGAGAGGGAGAGAGAGGGGTCTTCCAACTGCTAGTTCACTCCCCAGATGGCTGCAATTGTTGGAGCTGCGAAGATCCGAAGCCAGGAGCCAGGAGACGCTTCCGGGTCTCCCACGTGGGTGCAGGGGCCCAATGACTTGGGCCATATTCTACTGCTTTCTTAGGCCATAGCAGAGAGCTGGATTGGAAGAGGAACAGCCGGGACTAGAACTGGCAACCATATGGGATGCCGCCACTGCAGGTGGTGACTTTACCCGCTATGCCACAGCACCGCCCCCCCCCCCAAGGCAATTTTAATTGGAATGCTTATATAGGAATTTGACTTGGCCTCCAACTCTGAGAGTACTGCTGTGTTCTCTCTGCTTGTTGACTCATTGATGGGATTCTTGTGATATAACTGATGAAGTTTATTCATTTGGCTAGAGTTTGTGTTGATGAAGTGCAACTATCATGGGTTAAACCCTTAGCTTTGTCTTTTTAGTGGGCACCAAAACAACAACAACAGCAGTAAACAAATCTCAACTCCATTCACAAATGACTACTCTAACACAGGTGTCCTTAACTCATAAACATGAATTGTAGAGCAAGTTCAATCATAGGCATGGGTGACCAAGTTTAATAAAATTCTTTACAGACCCCTTATCTGGGCCACAAGGCACTAAAATGGCAGGAGACTGACTCTCTAATTCCAACCATAATCTAAACTCCTCACTCAGAGCATCAGCCAGAGTACACATGTTAAAAACATAATCAGTCATCTTTAAAATGTACTTCTGTAGGTGGTCATGGTGTTAATAAAAAGAAAGAGGAATGTTAGCTACAATGGCTGCTATAATGAAATTTTTCCACAAATACATATTCATTTAAAAGTAGATTCTATCTGCCAACTAAGGGACTATTCCTAATTCAATTGTGAGAGGAAGTGCATGTATAAATATAACATTTCTAAAAATTTATAAAGCCACATATAAAAAAATGGAAATATATAACATGTTGGTAAATACTGATGGTCAGTACAGACAGCAAATTCTAATTCCAGAGAAAGAAGTCAAATATTCATGTGTGTAGTTTCTATACTTGGAAAGATAGGAAGGGATATAAGTTACAGTCTGGGCAGAAACAATATAAAAACACAGGGAAGGGGTCTTCTTTCTCTAGTTAGGATGGAAGAAATTGTAAAGGATAAAGCTATCATCATAACAATTAGAAAAAAACTGATTAGACCACCAAATCAGGGGTGAATATTTGGACTAGCAGTTAACACACTGTCTAGGACACCCACACCCCAATTCAGAATGCCTGGGTTCAATTTCTAGTTCTGTTCTCGATTCCAGCTTCTTGCTAATGAATTCTTTGGGATGCAGCAGACAACGGCTCATGTAGTTGTGCCCCTGCCACCCACAGGAAAAACCTAGATTGACTTCTTGGCTCCTAGTTGGCTCCATTGGTTGTTGCTATCTTTCAAATAAGTACAAATAATTTTTTTAAAATACTGCCAGATCATAACGTTCTAAAAGCTCATCAGAACATTGAGGTTACAAAGCCATCTGCCATCAGGCACTTGAAGCCTAAACTGTGGCTAGCTTTTCCAAAGAAAGGCAATATGTGAATTCTCTCACCTATGGGTATTCACAAAGGACAAAGCATCCTACCAGCCACAACTGAAGCAGATCAAACTTAATGTGCTAAAATATTAAAGAACTGTTGGAGGTCAAGTGGAGGTGAACATGTCACTCTAAGATAGTGGGTCCATCTGACAAGGAGTTTACACTTGGCCACAGCTCATGACTATGGATTTTCACTGGAAGTCCTAGGAAAGACTGCCAGCAGAACGTGAGAGTGGAAAGAGTCTCTGATGCAGGCATGCAGGCACAGACCACCAGCTGGCAAAGAACAGACCAACTATGTCTTGTGTTTGCTGGATTCTTTCCAATGAAGCTAAACAAACAAACAAAAAACAACAAAAAACAAAACAAAACAAACAAACAAAAAACCGTATGGGGAGTTACAACAAAGACCAAAGCCCTCAAGTAACAGAGTATAAAAAGACAGCTATGTACCTTTGGAGAAGAAATGGAAATTTGTCTTAGTCTTAAGATCCCCTTCTGATACCAAATAGAGACAAGAAACTATTACAAAAACTAATAGCAAATACAGCACAGACTTAGGTTGCCAGAGAGAAAAAAAGGCTGAGACTCTAAAAAAGTCTTACCATGAGCCTCTAGTGCATAGGACCTCTCTGTGATGGAGGCTGGATTGGAACAACAAAGACCCTCACCACCCCAAGACACATACCTGCATGAGTGTGAGACTAGAAAAATGTAGCAGGGAATAGCAGTCTACTGTTGGGGAAAAAGGAAAAGCACAAAGATTGTTTCTTATGGTGAAGGTATACAAGGTTAGTTGAAAGCTGATGGTTGGGCAATAAGTCTAAGAAAAATTCTCATTCTCAGCATCCCAGCTCCAATACCAAGCATGTGGAAGAGAAATTTAAACTATTTTCCCACTAAAGGTAACCATACCAACACCAGCTCCCAAATCCCAATCGATACATGACTAGATTTACTCAACTGCCTGTATTAACAGGTTGGTGGAAGGAGAACCATCTCGTTTCTTTGGTTACATACATTTTACCTCAGTCTCTGCTGTCAGGTTGACAGGACAAATAAAAAGCCGAGACAAACAGAAGCCATCAACCTCCAAGGAAACCAGACTCAGAGATGACCCAGATGTTTGAGCTATCAGAGAGAAGTTTTAAAAATAGCTGTGATTAAACTGCTAATGGCTCCAGTGGGAGTTAAAATGGACAACATGCATTAACAAACAGGAAATTAAATTAATTATATGTCAGTCTGCACTCAGTACAATCTGAAACCCAGAAGTACATATCAGTACAAACAGACAGCTTCAGGACAAGTCTGCTGGTTTTGACTCAAGAAATAAGAAAGGTAACTCTTAATGCTCAGAGAGTGCACAAAATTCTCACTTTTGTTCTCTGCATTATTGTGCAAACCAGATGCCAGGCACCAGGCAATACCAGGAGAGGAGTGGTAAAGCCCCCACAGAAGCTACAATCCTGAGAGAGAGGAACCTAGGCAGCTTGGAGAGATAAAACAAATTATATGCATTGCTGCTTCTGATATTATATATTAGCTCAATTCATGTCTTCTTTCTCAATAATCCGCCTACTATTTATTCAGAATCCTCAAATAGCCATTCCATGCATTATATATGTTTTATAGTTCTATTCAGTGAGTGAGAAAGAGTGACATTTTCTAACTCCTTCTTATCAAGAACTGGAGATGAGAAAATACTTTGTTTATAAATCAAATCACAAAGTATAAAAATGTGTGGAGCATAGCTAAGCTAGTGCTTATAGGATGATTTATACCATTAAATGTTTATGTCAGAATATAACAAAAGTCTTGAGGCCAGTGTTGTGTTGCAGCAGGTTAAGCAGCTACCTGCGATGATAACATTGCATGTGAGCATTGGTTTCTATCCCAGCTGCTTTATTTCTGATCCAGCTCCCAGCTGGGAAAGCAGCCAAAGACTTCCCAAGTAGATGGGACCCTGCTGTCCGCATGGGAGACCCAGATAGAGTTCCAGGCTTCTGGCAGCAGATTGGCTTAATTCTGGCTCCCGAGGCCATTTAGGAAGTGAACCAGCAGATGATAGATTTCTTTCTTTATCTCTCCTGCTTTCTGTGTAACTCTACCTTTCAAATAAATAAAATAAATCCTTTTAAAAAAGAATATAATAAAAATTTCAAAACTATGTTTTAAAATTTCTATTGCAATAGTCAATTAAAGAACAAATTAGCCGGCGCTGTGGCTCACTAGGCTAATCCTCCACCTTGCGGCGCCGGCACACTGGGTTCTAGTCCCGGTCGGGGTGCCGGATTCTGTCCCGGTTGCCCCTCTTCCAGGCCAGCTCTCTGCTGTGGCCAGGGAGTGCAGTGGAGGATGGCCCAAGTGCTTGGGCCCTGCACCTCATGGGAGACCAGGATAAGTACCTGGCTCCTGCCATCAGATCAGCGCGGTGCGCTGGCCGCGGCGGCCATTGGAGGATGAACCAATGGCAAAAGAAGACCTTTCTCTCTGTCTCTCTCTCACTATCCACTCTGCCTGTCAAAAAAAAAAAAAAAAAAAAAAAAAAGAACAAATTAAAGCAAATATATTAAGGAAGAGGAAATGACAACAAGATCAAAATTAACAAATATCCCCAGAAAGGAAAAAGAAAAAAAAAATCAGTAGAATTGATGAACTTATATGAGACGGCTTCAATAATTTAATGGAAATGTATAAATGTGTATTATTTTCATATATATTTGGCATCAACTTTCTCAGGCACATTTGTACATAAAAGGTTATTAAAAATAAAAAGGGGATAGTGCTGTGGCACTGCAGGTTAAAGCCAATGCCTGCAGCACTGGCATCCAATATGCGGGCTGGTTCGAGTCCTGAGTGTTCCACTTTCGATACAGTTCTCTGCTAATGCACCTGGGAAAGTCACAGAGGATGGCCCAGGTCATTGGGCCCCTGCATCTATGTAGGAGACCTGGAAGAAGCTCCTGGCTCTTGGCTCATTGCTTTGGACTGGCCCAGCTGTAGCTGTTGCAACCATTTGGGGGACTGAATCAGCAGATGGAAGGTCTCTGTTTCTCTCTGTCTCTCTGTAACTCTGTCTTTCAAACAAATAAAGACATCTTAAAAAAAAAGAGAGAGAGAGAGAGAGAGAGAGAAAGAAGTCACAGATAACCAATAACAGCAATCAATGAGGAGCCATTAACACAATACTTACAGATTTAAAAGGGAATAATTTCAATTATATGATAAAACATTTGATAATTGCATGGAATAGACAGATTACTTTAAACAAACTATTGAAGTTTAATCAAGAAGAAATAAATTTGTATTGCTTTATCTATTAACACATGGAATTTGTAGTTAAATATCTGACTACACATAAAAAAATCCCAAGCTCATATTGCTTTACTTAAAAACTAAACAAAATATTTAAGATAAAATCAATTGTATACAAACTCTTCCAGAGAATATAAAATGGGAATTTCTCCACTCATTTAATGTAACCTGCCTTACCCTGATGTCAGTTGTATTAAAAAAAATCACCTCATAAGTGGTCTTAAAAACTATCAAAAAAAATAAGCCAATGTAATCCAGTATTATATAGCAATGATACTGTAGCATATAATCAAATGTTTCCATACATGAAAATACAAGATTCAATCAAAATTCAATAATTAAAGCAATTTTCCACATTAACAATACAATATAAAAAAACACAGGGTCACCATAAAAAAAAAAAACAGAATTAAAAACATTTGGTACATACAATGTCATTTATGGTACAGATATTATATAAAACTTCAGAAACTGCCTGGAAGAATACTGCAGAGATAGTTTGAGAGTATAAAGCTTTAGAAAAATCATGACCATAGGACCCAATTCATGTTCACTAAGGAGAAAAACAAAGCGAGACAGATTTTTTTTTTCTGCTACTAGTGTGTTATACGAGATAAATTAGTCAGTTGTAATAGTTCTGTATTTTAGTAAGGCTTTTGTTAAGGTTTCTATTGCATAATAATCTTAAAATGGCATGGTCACATAATTATTGGAATGATTAATAGGGTATAAGATCATAAATAAATATTGGTAAATAGATTAATTAAAACATTAAAGAAAGTCTGTAGTGATTTCATTTGAGGATGTGTAAAGAGAGATTCATATTTATGGCTTGAATTGAAATATAAAATATTCTTCATGTGATACTAGCTTTAGATATTAACTGTAAAAATTAGGGACCTGTAGTTTGTTCACTTTGCCTACATAGTTTAATTGCCACAAAAGAAGCTACTAAGAGATTTAGGTTGATATTGAAGAACTACCACCCAAGGGGCAAGGGACACATGGAAAAATAAAACAGGATAAAATTAATCTATCTATCTATCCTTATTCTAAAATAATCAGGCAGTTCTTATACCAAAAATTGGAGCTCTACATTTTAAAACAGATTCAATAAACTACAGAAATTTCAGAGAAGGAAAATCAAGCTGAAAAGCCACACCATTAGAAGAATATCTTAGAAAACTAAAGATCTCTTACAAATAGAAGATTCTATGGAGGGTATGTGTGTGTGTGTGTGTGTGATTGTGTATTTTACATATATAAATCTGACATACACAAAATGGATAACACTGAATCCATCATCGGTCCATGTGAAAAGTAGAAGCTAAGAGAGAAAGTGTCAGGGAAATAGAACAACCCTCTACAGAAGGAAAAAACTTTATAGTTAGAGCTTTCCATGGAGGGAAGCGGAGTCTTCAGAGATAGTGAGTCATTTTACTGGAGGGGAGCAACATTAGTGTTTTCAAGCATCAGACGTGTGATTGGCAGGAATGACCTTTGGGGTTCTTGCCAAACCTGAAATTTGATGACTTTATGACTACAAAATTATCATAAAACTTCACCTCCACTTTTTATTCATTCTGCCCTCTGTTCCCCTTGTCACTGTTTCCTTTCTATTTTGTTTTCAGCAAGCCTTCTGAGAAATCTGTTCGGATTCATTTATTCCAGACATTCAAATTTAAGATTTGACCTCTCAGTCAATGGTTACCAGCCTATAGTAGCACTAAATTATTTCATTTCTGATTTGATTTCATCTTTATTTCCCAAGATACACACAAGGAACTTTGTTTTCACAGACTCACTATCTTTTAAAAATACATGCATTTATTATGTGTCTAGGGTGAACAAAGCATTAAAAGAATAGGAGAGCCTTGGTAAAATAAAATCATGTCTCCTGCCTCCCATCCAGATACCTATATCAAATTGTCCAAACAGTGAGCTTCTGACTATTTCCTCAACAGAATTCTGCATTTTCTCTAAATATCACTTCGAAATATTACTCAGAATATTTTATAAATTCATTAAATATAAAGCTATAATTCTTATTATAGTCCATCTCAAATAATTCATAATTTTCATAGGAAAATATAAATCCAGGGATGACATTATTGGTTATGATATTGACCAGGATACTTGAATGTCATATTGGAATGTGTGAATTCCACACCTGACTCTGGCACTTGACTCCAACCAGCTCCCTTTTTGGGAAGTGCTGGATGTGGGCTCAGGTTGTTGCGTCCCTACCACTTACATGGAGGAAGTGCCTTTGCATCCAGTATTGAGTTCTCAGCACTAAGCTTCAGCCTCGCCTAGTCTTGACATAAGTAGCCTTTCAAGAGAAGATCTCTGTCTATCAATGTCCCTCTCTTTTTTCTCTGCCTTTCAAATAAATCAGTTGTTTTATTAAAGAAAAATCTAAGTGGATTACATCTCAAATCCAGCCTCTCCAAACGTTTTTCACTGTTTTACACACAATTCTACCTAATGGAATTGGGATTAAGATAGATATGCCTTTGCAGCCAATGATCCAAGAGTTGTTGCAGAAAATGTGGGCAATACGATCTAGGGTGCTGGCATACGACATGCACGGTTCTTTCTAGCTCAGGTCTTGTCCTCTAAAGCAGTGGTTCCTCCAAGCCTGTCTACCAACATCAAAATAACTAGGCAAGCTTTATAAAAGCACCGATTCCTGGATCTCTTTGCCGGAATTTGGTTACATTAGATGTATGACTGGACTTTGGAAGCTCAACCCTCATCTTTGCACACCTCTATTGGGGCCGGCACTGTGGCACAGTAGGTTAATCCTCTGCCTGCAGCAATGGCATCTCATATGGGCACTGGTTCCAGTCCCGGCTACATCTCTTCCAATCCAGCTCTCTGCTATGGTCTGGGAAAGCAGTAGAGGATGGTCCAAGTGCTTGGGCCCCTGCCCTCATGCAGACCAGGAAGAGACATCTGGCTCCTGGCTTCGGATCGGCGCAGCTCCAGCCATTATGGCCATCTGGGGAGTGAGCCAATGGAAGGAAGACCTTTCTGTCTCTCCCTCTCACTGTCTGTGATTCTACCTCTCAAATAAATAGGTAAAATCTTTAAAAAATTACAAAAACTATTATTAACTATGATGAACATATTCAAGCTATACTTTGCTTTTCATAACTCTCTTGGAATTTAAAAAATTTTAGTTACACACTATTCTTGAGTTCCTTTAGTAACCTTCACTTAAAATTTATATTGCAGTTTCTTGGTGTATTATCTACTCAGATTTGCTCTACATTGCTCAGTACCCATTTTTTTTTAAAGATTATATTTATTTATTTGAGAGGTAAAGTTACAGACAGTGAGAGGGAGAGACAGAGAGAAAGGTCTTCCATCCGCTAGTTCACTTCCAAAATGGCCACAATGGCTAGAGCTGTGCCAATCTGAAGCCAGGAGCCAGTAGCTTATTCTGGCTCTCCCATGCGGGTTCAGGGACCCAAGGTCTTGGGCCATCTTCCACTACTTTCTCAGGCCATAGCAGAGAGCTGGATTGGAAGAAGAGATGCTAGGAATAGAACCGGCGCCCATATGGGATGCCAACGCTGCAAGCGGAAGATTAACTTCCTGTGCGGGACTCATAGTAGTCATTCTTACCTTGATACTTTTCATCTCCCTTCCCTTGAGATTTTTATTCTGAATTATACTTGATTTTTTTTCTTGAATTGCTGTCTTCATGTGGACTACCACTTTTGATAGCATAATATCCAAGTCCAAATCTCAGTTCAATTTTGTACATAATTCTAGTATCTGGGTGTTTCAAAAGTCACCCACTTTAATTGATTTTTAGTTACAGGTTGACTTTGGGAAGCAGTTGCAAAACCTCTGCTCCATAGCACAAATACAAATCTCAAATACTAGCATTCCTAACTAAGAATAATGACTTACTCTCCTCTTTCCTTCTCACTTGGGGTGTGTCAGTAGTCCATTAAATGTTGGAGATTAAAGTTCAATGAACATCGATCTTTTCTTTACACTTGTGTTGTGTGTTGCTTGGACTGAAACTTTTCATTGACAATGTGTTAATTGTGTTTCTGTTAATTGTGTAGTGAAACCTTTGAGAATGGGAATTGTGCCTTCTCATGGTGGCTAGTAATGTATGTTATTAAGAATGTGGATTGCCAACGCTGCGGCTCAATAGGCTAATCCTCCGCCTGCGGTGCCGGCACACCGGGTTCTAGTCCTGGTCGGGGCGCCGGATTCTGTCCTGGTTGCCCCTCTTCCAGGCCAGCTCTCTGCTGTGGCCAGGGAGTACAGTGGAGGATGGCCCAAGTGTTTGGGCCCTGCACCCCATGGGAGACCAGGAGAAGCACCTGTCTCCCGCCTTCGGATCAGCGCGGTGCCCCGGCCATGGCATGCCGGCCGCGGCGGCCATTGGAGGGTGAACCAACGGCAAAGGAAGACCTTTCTCTCTGTCTGTCTCTCTCTCACTGTCCACTCTGCCTGTTTAAAAAAAAAAAAAAAAAAAAAAAAAAGAGTGTGGATTCCTTGGGGCCAGTGCTGTGGTGCAGCAGGTTAAAGCCCTGGCCTGAAGCACCAGCATCCCATATGGGCACCGGTTCTAGTCTCAGCTGCTCCTCTTCCAATCCAGCTCTCTGCTATGGCCTGGGAAAGCAGAAGATGGCTTGGGCACCTGCACCCACGTGGGAGACCTGGAAGAAGCTCCTGGCTCCTGGACTCGGATCAGAGAAACTCCAGCCATTGTGGCCATCTGGGGAGTGAACCAGTAGATGGAAGACCTTTCTCTCTGTCTATACCTCTCTCTCTGTAACTGTTTTTCAAATAAATAAAATAAATCTTTAAAAAAAAGAGTGTGGATTCCTTGAAATTTAGAAAGTTTGTTTGGAAAGACAATGAGTGTATTCTCTCCCCTTTTCACGTTGCTCTAGAATGCACAGCTACCTGGTTTCGCTGAGAAAGTGGACAACTGGAGCAGTCCAGTTATTCCAACCTCCATACACATGTCTCCAAGGTTATATTTACACTCATAGTTAAACCAGAAATCAGAATTCTTCATGAGGATGATATATGTGTTTAATGGTCACCCTCACAGAGGGGTGGAAGGAAGTTTCTTGCATGTTCAGTCAGATTGAAAAATGTCACTGGAGAGTGGAATTGTTTGTGATTTGGTTCTTTTTTTTTTTTTTTTTTTTGACAGGCAGAGTGGACAGTGAGAGAGAGAGACAGAGAGAGAAAGGTCTTCCTTTGCCGTTGGTTCACCCTCCAATGGCCACCGCTGCAGCCGGCGCACCGCGCTGATCCGATGGCAGGAGCCAGGAGCCAGGTGCTTTTCCTGGTCTCCCATGGGGTGCAGGGCCCAAGCACCTGGGCCATCCTCCACTGCACTCCCTGGCCATAGCAGAGAGCTGGCCTGGAAGAGGGGCAACCGGGACAGAATCCGGCGCCCCGACCGGGACTAGAACCCGGTGTGCCGGCGCCGCAAGGTGGAGGATTAGCCTATTGAGCCACGGCGCCGGCTGTGATTTGGTTCTTGGCTTCAACAAGTTGTATTCTACTCCAGTTTTTGCATTCATTTGATGATTATTTCATATGTTAATATGTTTTATATGTAAAAATGTTAGTCTTAAATATAATATATTTTATATATTTAAATATATAAATATGTATTCAATGTTATATATATGTGTGCATGACTATTGCCCTTGTGATCTCTCTAAGTTCCTAAACTCTCTCCAACATAAACTGTCTCCAGTTAGGTGTGCCTCTTTTCTATTTCTAAGACCTTTGGCTTGTTACTTAATTTCTACGGTTTCAGATTCCCATAAGATCTTATTCTGTTTTATGCTGTGACAAATATCTGAGGCTAGGTACTTTACAAAGAATGGAAATTTATTTCCTCATGATTCTAAAGGCTGAAAAATCCATGACCAATGTACCAGCATTGGTGTCTGGTAACACACTTCTTGCTGTACCCTTACATGGCAGAAGGCAGAAGGATGAGAGGGTAATCTAGCTAAACACTGCAGACAGCCTCTTTTCATAAGGGCCTTATTTCTGTGGACAAGGAAGAAGCTCTTGTGCTCTAATGAACTCTTAGACTCCATTCATTATTATTACCACATTGGCAGTGTCTACGTTTTGTAGGGGATTCATTTGAATCATAACACATGGGTAAAGTGTAGGTGCTGGGCTCTGCATTTGCATCTCAGGCCTATGAGTTATGTAAATGAGGTAACTATATTATACACACACTTAAAATGTCCATGAGAATGAACATGTATTGTAATATGTATTACAATTATTAATAATAATATTTACAAATATGAAATAAATTAGATGGACAACAAATAATAAATTTCAACTCTAATGACCTGAAGAATAAAGAAATTATAACAAAATCATTTGAATCTCAATGTCATATGACTGTTCAAAAAGTAGATATTCTACTATTGATGATCTGTTTTAAAATCCTTTTTTACTATAAAATCTCATTCATGAATTTATATAATTTTTAGTTTCTGATTGTTAGGTGAGGACTAGAACTGGGCCTAGGATAGAAATATACCTTTTATTTATGTGGTATGCATTTGCTTTCTAGAGCTATGCATTAGTCTTCTCATATTGGCATAACAACATGGACTGGATGTCTAAAAACAACAGGTATTAATTTTTGTTGTGGAGGTCAAGTTTGAGATCAAGGCAACAACAAAGTAAGTTTCACTCTGAGAACTTGACTTTGGTTTATAGGTGGCTGCCATCTTGCTGTGTTCTCATGTGGCCTCTTGGTGCAGACAGAGAGGGTGGATGAGCTCTCTTAATGTCTCTTCATTTAATGACACTAATGCTATTGGGTCAGGGTCCCATCCTTATGACCTCATTTAACTGTAATCCCTTTCCAGGAGACCATATCTCCCAATACAGCCACACTAGCATTGGGATTTCAGAATACAAATTTGGAAGAGTAGCATAAGCATTCACTTTGTAACATAGTGCTATAGATTGAATGGCTTAATCAACAGAATATTTTCTCACAACTTTTGGGGAGATGGGGGATTGAGATCAAGGTGTTTGCAGGATTGATTTTTTTCTGCAGCCTCTATCCTTATTTTGTACATGGTTATCCTCTCCCTGTGTTGTCACAAGACATTTGCTGTCTCTATGTCTGGGCTAATATTCTCTTTTTATCAGGACAGCAGTCATATTGGATTAGGGACTAATTGATAAACACAATCACACTTAATTGTCTCGACTCCAGGTCCAGATACAGTCACATTCTGATGTAATGGGGTGTTAGCACTTCAAATATGAATTTTGAGGGATATAATTCGGTCCATGTCATGATGCAAAGCACTTAAGATTTGGAAGCTACTTTTAATGCCTACCAAAGTTTATGATTTTCTCTGATCAGCAGGTGACCAATTAATACATTGCCAGAAAATGACGATTATCTATTCATATAAAAACTGGATTTCCAAAGGACAGTAATCTAGGTGAACTCCTGCCCTAATACTTGCTTTAAAAAATCAAATGTATTTTTTTAAAAGTAAATCACCAATAATTCCATGAACCTGCCTAAAAGAACATGTCTTTTAGTGTCCACCTAACCTTCAATGTGTATAGAAAATCTGGAATGAAACTTTCAAAAGATTGTTCAATAATTCACAATAATCACTAATTCACATGACTGTTCTTGCCCTTAGTTTAAATGAATAAAGATATTTTAAATTCTATCCTCTGCCCCCAACAAAGAGATTTTGCCTGCCCTTGTGAGTGCATTCAGTCAGACAGAAGCAAACCTGACTGGCAGCTTCCTAGCTTCTTTTGGTATGCAGAGCTGCCTGCACAAGGCCAGCATTATTAAGGTTGAATTTTGACATTTCAAAGGAACATTGGAAGACAATGACCTCTTCTTCTTCTGGAATTTGAAAGAGAAATATACTGATGAGTCTACTCACCTTAGCTACTCAAATAATTAGAGAAAATTTGATTGTGAGTCTTTAAAATAGAATTTACTTCCTCTTCTAATTGACTGTCCAGAATAAACAAAAATAGTTTCTTCAATTTTAGTTCTCACACATGGTTTTTTTAGCCTGAGGAGTTACTTCAGACATAAGGTCTCTGTTGCTCACCTCTCACCATCATCACCCACAATTAAGACTCATTAAGATTTTCCTCACTTCCTTCTTCCAAGGACAAAAATAATGCAGGCTATTACCATTTGTTTTATTCTGATAGGGAAACCCATAGAGGGTTCTATTACTGAGAATTTAAGAATTTTCTTTTTAAGTCACAGGGCTGAGAAATAATGAGCTCTAAGCTTAATTTGCCTTTATCTTTGTGTATAAGTATATAAAGTGTGTTCTCCTGAAATACTAAATCCCTTTAGGCAAAGGTCACTTACTTTACTTTCTGGGCTGGGTCAGCTCTATAGTTCTATTCTTCCACCAGGACTGGAGCAAATGCACTTCCATCCAAATCACCAGGTCTAGAGCAATATTCTGGGAGTGTGTGTTTGGATGGTATATGTGTGTGCTTAAGTTTATATGTAAGTGCATATACTTATACATGCTTAGCTCACAAGGTATTTTTATAGGCACTAGCTAAGATTAAGAACTGTAATGAACACTTTAAGATATTTTCTCAGCTCTTCTGCCACTCTAACAAATCTTGTGATGATCTGTTTCCTGACTGGTCTAGTTTCTGTGAGGAGTATGTAAAAAATCCTCAATGTGATTATGACTTTTCCATGTTTTTTTCAATATTTTATCAATATTTGCTTTGGGTGATACTTAATTTGAATTTAAATTTTAGACTTCTTGCAATTGTTTCTTTTACATTCATTAAATAATTCTCACCATGCTTTTTTGATTTAATATCATTGCTTATGCTGTATTCTGAGTAATTTAAATCATTCCCACTTCCTTGGTTCCAACCAAGGTTTCCTTGGCTCCAGCTCATTCAAAGATTTCTTTACTGGGAGAGCAACTTGAGCATAGATGAAAAGCAGCAGATTCTGCAGAGGTCTGTGGACCTCAAGGGACAGGACACCATCAGGCCTCCCTAACTATAAGAGGACTGAGTCTTCCCAGCCTTTCAGTTGGAGGAAGAGAAATCTGACATTGGAGGTCCCTTTCCGGGGAGGGTCTGAACAACAAGTGGGATGTTTTACACTGTAAAAAAAAAAAAAAAAAAAAAAAAATCCAAGGTAATCATGACTCACATGTCTCCAGCACTTGTAGAATTCAATAAAATTAGGGAACTATAAAAATCAGATATGAATCCCAGCATACAAACAAAATTAGTGATCCTCAGTTCATCCAAGAAGAAATATAAAATACAGAAAGAGAAAGTTAAGGCAGAAATTAAGAACCAACAGCTAGTGAAATACAATGTTTCTATGACTGAGATAAAATAGGAACTTTTAAAATGGGATCTGTAAGGACTCCAGGTGTAGCACAGAAATCTTTCCAGAAATAAAACATAATTTCCACTGAATAATTTATTGCGGAGTGAAAACAGAGAAGAATCATTGTAAAGACTAATATTTCAATACACAGAGGAAAGTCAGAGATAACTGGTCAGAGGGAACAGATAAAAAGAGGTGAAGTGTATGAAGCTACTTCAAAAAGTTCATGGAGATACAATTAAAAGGTAGGTTTATTTGGTAGAAATTTATTTTTATCTTTTATTTAATGAATATAAATTTCCAAAGTACGACTCATGGGTTACAATGGCTTTCCCCCCCATACCGTCCCTCCCACCCACAACCCTCCCCTTTCCCATTCCCTCTCCCCTTCCATTCACATCAAGATTCATTTTCGATTATCTTAATATACAGAAGATCAGCTTAGTATACATTAAGTATGGATTTCAACAGTTTGTTCCCACACAGAAACATAAAGTGAAAAACAATAGATGATTTTTTTTTAAATGATGATGAAATCAGATCAGACCTATTGTCATGTTTAATCCCAGTGAGAGTCAAGTTGGGAATTGATAATTTCTTTCTTTTCTTTTTTTTTTTTTTTTTTTACAGAAGATCAGTTTAGTGTACATTAAGTAAAGATTTCAATCGTTTGCACCCCCATAGAAACACAAAGTGAAATATACTGTTTGAGTACTCGTTATAGCATTAAGCCTCAGTGTACAGCACATTAAGGACAGAGATCCTACATGAGGAGTAAGTGCACAGTGACTCCTGTTGTTGACTTTACAAATTGACACTCCTGTTTATGGCATCAATAATCTCCCTATGCACCAGTCATGAGTTTCCAAGGCTATGGAAGCCCCTTGAGTTCTCCGACTCTTATCTTGTTTAGACAAGGTCATAGTCAAAGTGGAGGTTCTCTCCTCCCTTCAGAGAAAGGCACCTCCCTCTTTGAAGACCTGTTCTTTCCACTGGGATCTCACTCACAGAGATCTTTTTGCCAGAGTGTCTTGGCTTTCCATGCCTGAAATACTCTCATGGGCTTTTCAGCCAGATCCGAGTGCCTTTAGGGCTGATTCTGAGGCCAGAGTGCTATTTAGGACATCCGCCATTCTATGAGTCTGCTGAGTATCTCACTTCCCATGTTGGATCACTCTCCCCTTTATTTATTCTATCGGTTAGTGTTAGCAGATACTAGACTTGTTTATGTGCTCCCTTTGACTCTTAGTCCTTTCATTATGATCAATTGTGAACTGAAATTGATCACCTGGAACAGTGAGATGGCATTGGCACATGCCACCTTGATGGGATTGAATTGGAATCCCCTGGTATGTTTCCAACTCTACCTATTTGGTAGAAATTTTTGAAATATACATGTAAGACAGTCTTTAAAAAGTTCACGGAAAATGTGTATTACAAAATTTCTATGCATGGATTCCAATATTTTTGCACTAAAAATAAACCTTTAATTCCATTTTTCATGAGCTTTTTAAAGCATCCTTACAATGTTCAAATCATAGACATTCTAGACCTAGGAGCAACACATTTGTGGGAAAATGCCAATAATTAAAGAATTGAATGAAGAAACTCTTCCATGAATAGGCTCACAATGTTTCACTTTGGTGAAATGAGAAAAGGATGCAGAAAAAAAAAAAAAAAGCAGCATTCAGGAATATCTTAAGAAATTCTTCAACCAGTATAATGGTAAAGAGAAAAATGTTACAAATTTAAAGGACAAAGGATATGTTATCTACAAAGGAAAAATGAATCAAGCAAGCACTGGGCTTCTCAGCTGCAGCACTGAGATGTGAAACACAGTGTGTGTGTGATTTCATATTTCACATGCATGAAACTGAGACCTCAACACTTTAAACAGAAATTTAATACAGAGAAAATTTGTAAGGTGAAGGAAATTACTCAAAATTCAGGATAGAGAAATAATGACATAAAGGTATGGTAGAAGTTTAAGGCAAAAAAAATAGAGTTATTATATGAGTATAAAAGAAAAAAATGATCAGGGAACATAAAATAAATTTAAAATTGTATAACATGAACAAACAAAGATTGATAAAATTTAAAAGGAAACATTGTGGATTTGTGATTTTAGCATATACCTCTCAGAAACTAGAACAATTGGTATAAAACAAATGTATTAAGATATGGAATGATTAAATAACCATATTTTGATAGCTGCCACAACCAGGTAAAACTACTGATTCTGTCCACCTATTTATACATAAATGTATGTATACATAGATATGAACAGGCATCCTATCCTTTTAATTATTGTTTGACTATATGCATGTATGTATATATGTATTTTTATTTGAAGCATATTTACATCTCAAATGCATATGTATTATGTGTTTTTCTCCTTAACAAATTAATATAATAAATTGCCTCAATATAAAAAGTGTAAGAAAACCTCTCAATAAGTACCTAATAACCACTGATACACCAAGTAGATTTTTTAGGCCATGATCAATTAAAATTATGAGGCAATAAGAAAAAGAAGGAATAAAATTTCTCTAAATTCAGAAATTAACTAAAGCATCATTCTAAAGAAGTCATAAATAAAAAATTGTGAAAGTGAAAAATAATTAAATCACAAAAACAATACTATACAGTACAATTTGGGGATTCTTCTAAGGTACTATCAAAAGAAATATTTGTTACCTTAAAGAAAAAATGAGAAATGAGTGGAAATGCTTTCAATTATAGAGTTGGTGAAAAAGTAAATTGTAGTAAACTCAAACATAGATTAAAGGAAAAAAATAGAAATAATAGTAGAAAATAATAAAGTAGATAACAAAGATAAACTAAAAGATATCAACAAAATAGTTGCATCATTGTAAAATTTAATCAATTACACAAATATCTGGAAATATTGATTTTAAAAAGAGCACAAATATTTAATTTTAGCAGTGAGAACCCATTAATATAGATCTGCTGCAAGGCCGGCGCCGCGGCTCACTAGGCTAATCCTCTGCCTAGGGGCGCCGGCACACCGGGTTCTAGTCCCGGTCGGGGTGCCGGATTCTGTCCCGGTTGCCCCTCTTCCAGGCCAGCCCTCTGCTGTGGCCAGGGAGTGCAGTGGAGGATGGCCCAGGTGCTTGGGCCCTGCACCCCATGGGAGACCAGGAAAAGCACCTGGCGCCTGGCTCCTGCCATCGGATCAGCGCGGTGCGCCGGCCGCAGCGCACCGGCCGCGGCGGCCATTGGAGGGTGAACCAACGGCAAAGGAAGACCTTTCTCTCTGTCTCTCTCTCACTGTCCACTCTGCCTGTCAAAAAAAAATAAATAAATAAAAAAAAATAAAAAAATAAAATATAGATCTGCTGCAGATCAACAGAATCATGTGGTGATATTATAAATTTAGAACAGTAAGTTGAAAATTTAAACAAAATGGTCAGTTTTTTCAAAAGATTATATATTAGCAAAACTGACTTTTTTTTTTTTTTTTGACAGGCAGAGTGGACAGTGAGAGAGAGAGAGACAGAGAGAAAAGTCTTCCTTTGCCATTGGTTCACCCCCCAGTGGCCGCTGCGGCCAGCTCGCTGTGGCCAGTGCACCGCGCTGATCTGAAGCCAGGAGTCAGGTGCTTCTCCTGGTCTCCCATTCAGGTGCAGGGCCCAAGCACTTGGGCCATCCTCCACTGCACTCCCTGGCCACAGCAGAGAGCTGGACTGGAAGAGGAGCAACCGGGACAGAATCCAGCACCCCAACCGGGACTAGAACCTGGGGTGCTGGCGCCGCAGGCAGAGGATTAGCCTATTGAGCTGTGGCACCAGCCAAAACTGGCTCTTAAACAATACAAAATCTGGAATTGTCAAAGATTATAATACAACTTTTTGTTATTTTCCAAAAGCACTGCTTTCTGTTGTGTTTTGGTAATTCTCCGAAGAATAAACCCTGTTTTATGAACATTTTGTCAAGAGGATAGAAAGATCTGAATTATTGCTACTTTTAAAAAATCTAGAACATGTATGGTCTTGATAATGTGTCTAATCAAAACCAAAAAAAAAAAAATAAATAAAGTTTAAAATACTGTCTGTTCTGAAATAAAATATTCATGAACTATATCTGATAATGTATAAAACACTGATGATTAAGTTAAATTTATTTTAGAAATTATATGGTTGGACATTATAAATTATATTAAAATAATTCATTATATTACTAGATTAAAAGTGAAAATAATATGATGATCATGTTAATTCATTTTAATAGACCTGGAAAACTTTCTATAAAATTCAACATCGGGGCTGGTGCCGTGGCTCACTAGGCTAATCCTCCGCCTGCGGCACTGGTACCCCAGGTTCTAGTCCCTGTTGGGGCGCCGGGTTCTGTCCTGGTTGCTTCTCTTCCAGTCCATTTCTCTGCTGTGGCCTCCATCTCTCTGCTGTGGCCCAGGAGGGCAGTGGAGGATGGCCCAAGTGCTTGGGCCCTGCACCCTCATGGGAGACCAGGAGGAGGCACCTGGTTCCTGGCTTCGGATCAGTGCAGTGTGCTGGCCGTAGCAGCCACTTGGGGGTGAACCAATAGAAGGAAGACCTTTCTCTCTCTCTCACTGTCTAACTCTGCTTGTCAAAAAAAATTTCAACATCCGTTCTTGTAATAAAACCTCTAAACAAGCTAGAACTAGAAAAGGAACTTCTTTTACCAGATAATTGTCACTCCAAGTAACTATTGCACTTCATTTTCACTAGTAAAATATCAAAGTCATTATCTTTAAATTCTAGAATAGTGAAAGACTGTTAAGGATTGCTTTTTCTTTACATTGTTATGAAGTTTCTACATGTTGTAATTAAACAAGAAATGTAATAACTCATAAGGAAGAAACAAATTAGAGTAAAATAAATGAAGAAACTTTGGTACCCAGTTTTCAGATATACTGTGCTATTTTTAAGTACTAACTACTGGCAATGTTAGCTTGATTTTTTAGTGTTTTATTGAATTCAGAGTATGAATTTTTTGTATATTGAAATGCACCCAGGTAATTATTCAGTGCTTTGAAATTTTGAATCAAACAAAAAACATACTCAAAATTGCTTTGACCTCAACCACTTCACTTTAATCCATGCAGAATTTTCTAAAATGTTTAAATATAATTTGTTCACACACGATCTCCAATGGAATGAACACTTCAGATCAAGCTACACTCTGTTTTAAACTTAGAGTTCAAGATAACTTGTTAAAGATTGCTCCTGTCTGGATATGTCTTTTTGTCTCTAGGGCTTGTCTTTGTTCTTGAGATCTACAAACTTCTTTCTTACTGCTTTCCTTTCTCACTCACCTATTAGCCTTTCACATTCTTCTTCTGAGACATTCTGTTTATGCCTTTAAATTGCAAAAGGCTTAAGTATTGAGGACACAAAACCCAGAATAGTTTTATAGTTTTGGAGATTCAAAATTCAGACTTCTAATTTTCTACTCTTCTGTGTTTCCTTCCTTCATAATAGCAGGTCTGGCAAACTGATTGAACCACTTGAATGACTTGTTTTTGTGGGGGAAAGGGAGCTAAATATAGGTAGAAATAGATTCATATCTCAAAATAAAATCACAGTATAGCAGACACAATCAGAACACATCGTATTTCATGGACTACTATTTTGAGGTACCCTGGACATGTTCTAGTTGTTGATTTAACATCTGTGTCTTTATGCCTGAGGGCTTTCCTAGGGCCTTGAAAGACATACTCACCGTGCATAATGGCCAGAATTGCTGAAGAATCAATCCAATCTCATACCAGCCCTCAATGGCTCTTGACTGGCTGTGTAACATTCCCTCCCAAAAAAAGACCACCATTCCCCAAGTAGATTTAGATGAGACCAAGTCTTCTAAAGTAATATTCAAAATTCTCAGCATATTATCCAAAAATTACTTATCCTATTTAGAACCAGAAATTACTGCAATTCTCATAGGAATGGAAATAAACAGATACCAATATGGAGAAAACACAGATATTGGTAATATGTGACAAAAATATTAGGCAGTTATTACTAAAATGCTCCCAAGAAGTGAAGGGTAAATATTTTTAAAATTATTGGTAAGACACACATCAATGTATACTATAGTAATTCTAAAATAAAATCAAAGCCTGATTAAATTAAAATAATGATGAAAGAAAGTCTGCACTGGATTGATTCTGTAACAGAGCCGAGATGATAAAAGAAATAATCAATTAAGTTGAGATAGACCAATAGAAATTATCCATTTTAAATCACAGAGAAAAATTATTTTTATTATTTTAAAAATAAGTTTAATTTTTAGTTTTTAACAGATTCAGTATCGTTCATAGATACAATTCTAGGAATGTAATGATAGTCACTTCCTCCTTCCCTCTCTCCCTTCCTCTCTCTCTTCCCAGCTCTCCATTTTTCTTTTTTTCTTCCTTCCTTTCTTTCATTCTTTCTTTTTAATGCAACTTAAAAATATATTATCTCAGAATGAAAGAAAAATGATTAAAAGCGAACATTCCACATCATATTGGACAATATCAAGAGATCTAATATTTATAAAATTGCATTTAAGGTAGAGGAGAATAAATGCAAAAGATAAAATATTTGAGAAAATGTGATGACAAGAAGTACCAAAATTAAACTGCTGAAAATTAATAACAAAGGAAAACATTGAAAGCACTGAGGAAAAAAATGTGTTCCTTATTTGGGAACAAAAAATTACCAAATATACACCTAGAGGAATTTCTGAAGAAAGTTTTTCCGAGAGAAATAAAATAATATTGTGTGTATTTGTGGTGCTGAGGACCTTTCATCTACCTGTTGGCCCTTTGCATGTATTTTTGTAGAAAAAAATTTTTTGACTTAAATCATTGTCAAGGGAAATTAAAAGGCAGTTACACAGATATAATGAAGGGAAAATAATTTCAAGATCCGTGGTAGGAAAACATCTCTACCAAATTTATAATAGGCCTTTTGCAAAAATTGACAACTTGTTCTAAAAATTTATATGGAAATGCACAGATCTACCATGGTAAAATAGTATTTGGGAAGAGCAAAGTGGGAAGGTTTCTACTTCTCAATTTTAAAACTTTCTCTAAAGTATTAATCAGAAGAGTGAAGAATTGGCTTAAAGATAGAATCATGGAATTGAGATTCATTCTGGAAATAAATCTATTGATTTTTATCAAATGTGTAAAGATATTCAGGAAATTCAATAAAGAAAAGAATAGGGTGAGGTTCCTTTAAAAAAATTATTTATTTGAAAGTCAGGATTGCAGAGAGAGAGAGAGAGACAGAAAGAGAGGGATCTTCCATCCACTGTTCACTCTCCAGAATGCTGCCACGGCCAAGGTGAGGCCAAGCTGAAGCCAGGAGTCAGGAGCTTCTCAGGGTCTCCCACATGGATGTCAGGGGTCCAAACACTTAGGCTATCTTCCACTGCTTTTTCCAGACCTTTTAGCAAGGAACTGAATCGGAAATGGAGCAGCCAAGACATGCACCAGCACCCATATGGGATGCTGGTGTCGTAGAGCGGGGTTCTTCTTCTTCTTCTTCTTCTTCTTCTTCTTCTTCTTCTTCTTCTTCTTCTTCTTCTTCTTCTTCTTCTTTATTTGACAGATAGAGTTAGACAGTGAGAGAGAGAGCGAGACAGAGAGAAAGGTCTTCCTTCCATTGGTTCACCCCCGAAATGGCCGCCATGGCCAGAGCTACGCCGATCCGAAGCCAGATGCTTCCTCCTGGTCTCCCACACGCGTGCAGGTTCCCAAGCACCTGGGCCATCCTCCACTGCCTTCCCGGGCCACAGCAGAGAGCTAGACTGGAAGAAGAGCAACCGGGACTAGAACCCCGTGCCCATATGGGATGCCAGTGCCACAAGTGGAGGATTAGCCAAGTGAGCCATAGCGCCGGCCCATGGGGTGAGGTTCTTAAAAAATATTTTATATTTATTTGAAAAGCAGAGGGACAGCAAAGGGGGGAGGGGAGAGAGTTTTCCATACGCTGGTTCCCTTCCCAAATGCCTGCAGTAGTATGGGTTGTGCCAGACTTAAGTTGAGCCACCCTATGGTAGCCAAATCCCAAGTACTTCGCCCATCATCTGTTGCTTCCCAGGGTGCGCACTAGCAGGAATGTCTATCCAAAGTGTGAAGAAGCTGAGACTCAAAGCAGCACTCATACATGGGATGTGGGCATCCTAAGGGGCAGATTAACCTACTGTGCCACAGTTTTCACTCCTAGGGTATTTTTTTATACCAATGAACCTGGAAAAATTAAATATCCACATCCAGAAATTTTTTATTTTAACGCTTGCTTTGCACTATGCACAAAATAAAATCAAAACAAATAATATCTGAAATGTAAGAAATAAAAGTATAAAAGTTTAAAAGAAATATGGGAAATACATTTTTGACCATGATTTGCCAAAATGTTTTTAGGTACACTTTAGACACAATCCAGCAAATAAAAATATCAATTAGTGGGACTTCATCAAAGTTAAAAAGCTTTTGTTTTTTAAAGATACCATTAGGAAAATGAAAAGACAAGTCACAGACTAGGAGTACATATTTTAAAATTGCATTTCTCAGAAAGGACAGCTATTCATCTTCTATCACAGACTTTTTAAAAAAAATTTATTTATTTTTTGAGAGGTAAAGTTACAGACTGAGAGATGGGAGAGACAGAGAGAAAGGTCTTCCATCCTCTGGTTCACTTTTCAAATGGCTGCAAAGGCTGGAGCTTGGCCTATCCAAAGCTAGGAACCAGGGCTTCTTCGGGATCTCCCATGCAGTTGCAGAGGCCCAAGCAGTTGGGTCATCTTCTCCTGCTTTCCCAGGCCATTTGCAGGGGATTGGATTGGAAGAGGAATAGCAAGGACATGAACCAGAACCCATATAGGATGCTAGCACCGCAGGCAAAAGGCTAACCTACTACGCCACAGTGCTGGCCGCTATAAATAACTATTAACACTCAATAAAAAGATGCAACACAACTAATAATGGATTAAATATTTGAATATTAGAATAGACATTCTTCCAAAGAAGGTGTAGGAATGGTCAAGAAGTACCAAGAATAGATACTCAGTGTTGTTAGTCACTATAGAAACTCATATTAAAGCCACAATGAGATAGTACTTAGAATAGTAACAACAACAACAAAAAAAACCAGACAACACAAGTGTTATCAAGAATGGAGAAAAGGAGAATCCCCATATGTAGCTAGCTTGGCCATAAAATAGTACAGCCTCTTTATAAAGCAATTTGGCAGCTATTAAAGATATTTAATGTAGTTACCACACAGTCCAGTAATTCTACCTTTAGATATTTACTCATGAGAAGTAAAAAGTTCTACCTCCATTTTACACGTAAGTGTTGATATCAGAATTTTTCATAATATCCTCAAAGTGAAACAATCCAAATGTCTGTCAGCTGACAGATGAGAAAAAAATGCGGTAATTCAATATAATGGAAAATATATTGGCAATTAAATGGAATAAAATGCACATACATGTTATCACAAAAATGAATCTCAAAAACACTACACTATATGAAAGAATTTGGACAAAAAGACAGCATATTATATGTTCAATTTACATGAGATGCCCAGAATAGGCAAATCTAGAGAAATGCTAGCTTTGTAGTCATTTGTGCTTAGGAACAGGAATGAAGATTAACCATAAATGGTACAAGGCATCTTTTTGAGATGATGAAACTGTTTGAAAATGATAGCGTCATGGTTGTACAACTCTGGAAAATTGTTAAAAATCATTACATTATTAAATTTTGATGCATGTCATGGTATGAAAATGATAAATCTATATCTATATATATAAAGATATAGATAATATGTATATAATGACTACCAAACTGTAAGAAAATATTTACTTTCTGTATTTGTTAAATAATTTTTATCCAGAATATGTAAATAACTCTTAAACTTAAATAAGAAAACAATTACTAAGTGGGCTAAAGAGCAGATAATCCATCAAAAAGACATATATAAAAAATAAGGACTTAAAAAGATGATGAATATCATTAGTTACCAGTGAAATACAAATTAAAGCCACAATGAGATATCACTATATATTTATTAGAATAATTTCAACAGTTTTTCATAATACCAAGTGAGAATGTAGAATAACCAGAAGCTTCAAGTGTTGCTGGTAGAAAGGCAAAATTCCAGAAAACTACTTGACAGTATTCTGTAAAGTTAAATATAAACACTTTATGACCTAGTAATTCCACTTCTAGATACTTACCTTAGAAAGTAAAATCAAATGGTCACAATAAAAAACTGTGTGTTCATTTTTCATAGCAGCATTGCTCATAATTTCCCCAAACTGCTACCAACTAAGCCTATGCTTCAAAGGGTGAGTGGATAAACTGTGGCACATCCATAGAGTGAGAAAGTAGTGAGCAGCCAAAAGGAAGAAACTATGGCTCTTTCCACGCACTTGAATGTATCTAAAATGCATTCTTCTGGATGAAAGAAGTCAATCTTTAAATGATTATGTATAGTACAATTCCATTTTTAGGACCTTCTTGAAAATGTAAAACTATAATGATGGAGAACAGATCCATAACTGCAAGAAATAGGGGGGATTTCTCTACAAACAGATACCACCATGGAATTTTTATTTTTTGACTTGGTAGAACTGTCTCATGTACCTATTGTGATGATTGTAGTATCTGTATTAATGTTAATAGTATTGTAAAAAATATCATTTTTTCTCCATGTTAATTGAAAACATAATATAAAACAAAGTGAAAAGCAGGTAATTGAAGTACGTAAAATATTTGCAATGATGGGGAATAAATAAGGTACACTGAGGCCCAAAGGGTATCATCTACAACGTCCTTGCAGATATGGGAGTGGTGACATTGTGCCATTTTAACTTGAATGAAGCCTGTGCTGACTGATTGGTCTTCCAAAGGACAACTCATTTTCCTTTTCTGGCAGCAAATTTCCTTGTATATAATCTGGAGGAATTCAGGACAAAAAAAGAAAATCCAGCTCTGACAATATAATCTTACCTTTGACCTAAGGGAAGGAAAAGCCAAATCACATTGGGAGCTGGTACTCATGTCATACAATTCCCCAGCCTGTTACTCCAATGTTTAACAGCCTTTTCCAGCAACTCTGCTAGTCAAAATGTCATAATCTGAATCTGTACCAGCTAACAATAATCTTCTTGATCCCATATACTCTGTGTAAGCAATAAACAAAACTAAACACTGCAAGTTTAACTTAAACCCCTTATTATGCTTTTAGGATTCTGACTAACATAATAAATCCATATATGTAGATGGTTTAAGGACTGGTTCTGGCTTTTCAGCCCACAGAGACAGCATGGGTAATAGGCTGAGGGACTGCAATCCAGATGCATCTGAAATTGCCAGTTTGGAAGAATATGCACAAAGTAATCAGTAATTTCTTGGTCAGGAGTATGTTTTTACTCAGTTACTTGTCTTTATGAAAGTGCTTTGTAAAAGAACTTCCTCTGCACACGCAAAGATTGTTTTGTACTTTTTTGTGCAATTTTCTCTGTGTTCAAATTAGCTCTATTGTCATGTTTGGGTTTTCTTTTTTTTTCTCTAACATCATCTTGATACATCTATATTTTCTCCAATTAAAACACACACAGGTGAGACAGGTGTTGTGGTGCAGCCAGTTAAACTGCTGTTTGGGACACCCACATCCCATATTGGAATACCAGTTCCGGTCCTGTCTCTGCTTCCAATTCAACTTTCCACTAATGTGCCTGGAAGGCAGCAGATGATATTCCAAGTACATGCCCCTCTGTTACCCATGTGGAAGACTCTGATGGAATTCCTGTCTTCTGACTTTACCCTGGCCCAGCCCTGGTTTTGGGGGCATTTGGAGAGTGAATCAGCTGAAGGAAAATCAATTTCTTATTCTCTCATTCATTCTCTCTCTCTCTCTCTCTCTCTCTCTCTCTCTTCCCTTCCCTTCTGCTCTCCCTCCCTCCTTCCCCTCTGTCTGAAACTCTGTCTTTCAAATCAATAAATGCATCTTAAAAATAAAAACATGGCTAGCGCCGCGGCTCAACAGGCTAATCCTCCGCCTAGCGGTGCCGGGAAAAACACTGGGTTCTAGTCCCGGTCGGGGCGCCGGATTCTGTCCAGGTTGCCCCTCTTCCAGGCCAGCTCTCTGCTGTGGCCAGGGAGTGCAGTGGAGGATGGCCCAAGTGCTTGGGTCCTGCACCCCATGGGAGACCAGGAGAAGCACCTGGCTCCTACCTTCAGATCAGCGCGGTGCGCCGGCCGCAGCGTGCCGGCCGCGGCGGCCATTGGAAAGTGATTCAATGGCAATGGAAGACCTTTCTCTCTGTCTCTCTCTCTCTCACTGTCCACTCTGCCTGTCAAAAAAAAAAAAAAATAAAAAAACAAAAACAAACAAAAAAATTTAAAGTGAACCCAAGCATACATATACTCACATTCATATAAACACACAGAGTCATTCTGATACTACACTCTACATTTCCTTAGAAAAATGAGCCTGTTTTGGAGCAACATCTGCCCCAAGGATCTAAAGAAACCCTTGACTAAAGTGGTTAGTCAGTAACTATTGTTGAATGCATAAACAAATGCACAGCTGCAAGTGAGCTTTTCCCAAAGTCCATGCCCCATCACATAGTCCAGGAGAGGCCATCCTCTATCTTCTGTCCTTGTGATTGTGCTGAAGATGTAAATTAGAGAACTTTAAAATGTTCATGAACAAATGAAAATAAAATTTTATTTTGATTCACAAAATTAATTGAAATCTGTGCATATATTTTCCTTGATAATACACATGTTCCAGACTGTTTGAAGACCCTTCATACATATGGGTTGGCACTTAATTATGATCTAGTAAAACCTATATTTGGGATCTCTAATTTTTAGCACGAAATTATAAAACATCTGACGTCAGGGATTTGACATATTCCTGAAATGAAGCTCCTTTCTCCTTCGTCTTTAATAACTTTCATAACTGTCATCACTAACCACAAGCTTTAAGTAGAGAGAAAACACCATTCCCTATTGCGGGATCAGTGAGAGAATGCTAGGTGAATGCTCCATGGTCTAGCACTGCAGGTTTTAATCTGCATGGATACTGGTAACCAGTGTTGGTCCTGGTTGCTGAAGCTAAGCTTGAACCTTGAGTTCTAGTTTTAACACCCAGGTCCCTGTTTGGGTTACGGATGGCACTATTCTTCTATGCTTGATGTACTGCTAGTACTAGCTAGTCAATGTCTGGATTGGACCCATAGTATATATTGGTTATTCTCCTCAATCCTTGAAGACCAGAGACCTTTCACCTGTCACAAGAATAGCAGCATATGATCTGTATTAACTGTCTTCCAGTTTCCTGCACCTTAGATCTCCTGTAACCACCTGTAATTCTTCTGTTTGATCCAGATAGTTCCATTGCTCCCTCATTCCCGTAGATCACCAGTGTTCTAATTTTGACCTTCCTCTTACATCTTCCACAGCTCTGAAAAGAAGACTAGTTGCATGGCAGTCGTAATTACACTTGTTGCTGAGTAATTGCTATTTTAAACTTGACATTTCCCTTCTCTCTCTTAATGCCTTTAGAAGATTTCAAAAGGATGTACAAAAATCAGAGACTCCATCCTCTTCTTTCAGCGTCCCTGTGTTTCAGGGTCATTTCCAGGGCATATGGGCCCCCAAATCTAGACATATAAATGCCAAAGAATGCACAATGGAAAGATGTTTATGTAAGTCGGAGTGCAAGATTTGCAGCTCAAAATAATGTCTTCAAATCCAGCTAAACAAAAAACCCAACACACCACTCTGAACCTGAAGCAACATGTTCTACCCAACATAAAGAGTTCTGTGATTAGAACAGTCCTGATTTGCTGAAAATACCTTTTCAAAGGACTTTGGTATGCCTCATATTTAAGCATTATTCATGTTAGTAAAGAAATTAAATTCTTCAAATCCTATTTAAGGCTGGGGATGCGGGGGGGTGGAGAGCAGGGGATTTACCCACTGATGCTAAAGTAGAAAACACAGGGCATGGCTTGCAGCTGTTCAGCTCTGTCTTAAACAAGAAAACAAACCTCCTAACCAGCCACCACCAAACACCTTTCTCTTGGTTCCCATGGTAACACCTCTATCCTCTGATGCCCACGATGTCTCTAATGCCTCCGACTAGTTGGATTCATTGGCACCTGCTCCCCTTGCCAGCTCTTGTCAAAACTTATTAGAATGAGAATCTTTTCCGATAGCACTAGTGGGAGAAGAAAACAAACGCGTTTCGTTCACCGGAGGTCTCTTTCAACTCCCAGTCAAATCAGCGTCTTAGGTTTCTTAAGAAAGAAAGTACTCGCCTGGGCTCAGTGCGTCCCGCCATGCACATGCTCACAGGGGCATGCACGTTGAAACCGTGACCCAGCAGGGTGTGCCCCTCTGAAAGGCTGTCATCGCCCAGAGGCTTTGTTCTATTCAAGATATTCAGGTTTCCGATGCTTTGCAAGGGAAGGAAAGAGTTAGTCCAAGGAGCAGGTGTTCTGGTCCTTGAGGTACCATTAGCCAATGGGAGCAGTAGCTGGTGATGTAATGCTCTTAACTCCTCCAGCTTTGAGGACTTGAGGGTGGGGATTTGTGGGAGTTTGAATTTTCTCTGGCCTATATTGAACTGGATTTTTCTCTCCAGCTATTTATGTCCTGTCACTTAAGTTTAGGCTTTCTCAAGAATAGGAGGATGCTGCTTTTAAGACAGGATTCAGAGCAGAGCCAGACAAGCTGGATAAAACTGCAAGTGTGACAGCAAACTTTGTGCCTATAATCAAGTGTTGTGATTTTATGTGGCTTCCCAAGAGAGTTTCAAGTGATCCCTCTCCTCCCCCAACCTGAGCTGACCCCAAACTTGAAGGAGCACAGATTCCTGTCCACCACAGATGCCTGTCTACTCCTTCACCTCATCAATTCAGTCCTCTCACATCTACTCAAGTCTCCATTGCTAAAGCAGAGTCAGATGACCCTGCAGTTCTAGGATGATCACCAATCTCAGGGCTGATGGCTTTCCCAGGAACAGTATCTCCAAGAAACTGAGAAAGTCCCATGAAAACCAGTTTAATTTAGCCACCCAAGGCAGAGAGTGTAACAAATGATTGAGGAAAAAATAAACATGTTATAATACTCAGAAACATGCAGGGTCTGAAAGAAATACGTCGTGCCCTGTAAGGCTAATGATTTCGGTCTCTTTAAGACCCATGATTGCATACCCTCCAATCATTTCATTTGTGTTTTCCAATGTAAATCTTCACTTTAAAATGAATAAATGTCTGGGGGATTTGCTTGAAAAGTCAATTAAAAGACCAGAAAAAAGAGGTTTACATTACATTTCACTGAAAAATAAAATTGTATATATTACTTTATCTCAGATTATTTTCTTGTTTATGAAGCAAGTAGGTTTCTTATGCTCATCTCCTTAGAGATTTTTAGGGCTACTCCCTCTCTAGGATAACTACACCCATTTTCCCTTTAATAATGTGACATAATTAGCTTTTCTGTTGTTTTTTTCTCCAAACTTATATAATATACCACTAAGTATATTTAAGAATGAAAGACATTATATTCAGGATGTATATTTTGTTTGTGCTCAGCAAACAGAATCTACTAGCAGCTAGGATTCAATACTTTTAGAAGAAAGTAGGGTTGTAAAAATATTTTTCAATTAAATTCAGGAAAAGGTGTAAACTCTGATGAAATAGTAGGAGCAGTATGTATTTCTACAAATAGACACATGGGGATCTGGGTGTACAAGCATGAACTGGCAGGATATTTCACAATTATCTCAGTCATAGTAAAGCACACTACATATGTGATCCGTGTACTTGGCTGGCCTTTTCCAATCACTGGTTTTCAACAGATCCTGTATCCTCAGAGGACTTATATTGTTTCACTGAAGTTAATTACATGTATACAGTGATTGAATGAGCATCAAAGATAACATGAGAGCTTACCATGAGCAGTAGCAGTAATGACATCATCATTGAATAGGATGTCTGAAGTGATGCAGAAGATAATTCAGGGCTCTAGAGGTAAGAAAATTCACACAAGGTAGCAGACTTCAACATAAATGTGCCATTCTCAGAACCTAAGTAAATGTTGTGAAAGTCAGTAAGTTGTGTCCTAGTCATATACATTGTTCTGTATGGATGATAAACTTTAGTAAATAGTTAAGAATTATTGCAAGTATATGGTATAAATTTTAAAAATGAGACACAGTTTGTAATATCCTTATTAAAATGAACAATATTCCTTTGTTCCACAGTTCACCATCGCAATCCTCATTTTTGATTATTTTAATTGAAATTATTTAATGCTATGTTCCTAAATAACAGGTTTATAATCCTATATCCAAAGTTTTAAAACAGGAGAAAGTCCTGGCTTCCTGCTTCATCACATAAAGATTTAGCATTCATACCACAACAGTCAATAACACACACACATGCAACACACATACAAATACTATGGTTACCTTTTCTGTGTAGCATGTTTTCTTCCTTGAGGAAAAAGTTGTGGCAGTGTTAAAAGTTTTGTTTCCTTTAATTATCATTAATTGATCTCTGAACTGTTAGAATTATAAAGCATCTATGGATTTAGTCTCATTGAGATTAACTTGTCAATGAAAGAGTGAACTTGGTGTCCATGTGGGGCTGATGGAGATGGCTGTGCTGTGGACCACCCTCACAGTTTTCTGCCTGGGATGCCTGTCCTATTCCCCAGGAATTTCTTCTACATTTGTTTGTTGTTGTTATCAAAATAACAGACATTCATTTCTTTTTCATAACTGATCTATTTTGTGGAAACATTTTCCTGTTTCCATCTATATTTAAGATTTTATTTTAAATATCTACAAAAATCTTGCTTAAATTTTGATATAGATCATGTTAAACATAAAAATTAGCTGAGAAGAAACTGATACCTTGATAACATCAAGTTTTCTAATTTATAAACATGGTGTATGTCTACAATTATGTAGGTTTGTATTTCAGTGTTTCTTTTCTTAACTGCAAAGCAGTCATTCATATGTTTCATACTTTTTATATCATGATCTTTGGAGCTTTAATAAACATTATTGCCCAAATAATTTTTTAAATTTTATTTTTTAAAAAATTTATTGGGGAGCTGACATTGTGTTTTAGTGAGTAAAGCCATCTCTTGTGATACCTGCATCCCATAGTGCCAGACGCTTCTGATCCAGCTGCCTTTCTAATGTGTCTGGGAAAGCAACGGATGATGGCTCAAGTCCTTGGGCCCATGCTACCCATGTGGGAACCTGGATGGAGTTCTTCACTATGGGCTTTGGTCTAGCACACCTCAGCTGTTGTTGTCATTTGGGGAATAAACTAGTGAACAGAAGTGTCCTCTCTCTCTCTCTCCCTCATCCGGTTTCTCTCTCTTTTTATCAGATATCTTCCTTTCAAATGCACATTAAAAAATATTTGGGAGCTAGAGAGAAAGACAGAGAGACTGACCAAGAGAACTCTGATATGCTTGTTCACATCCAAAGGCCCAGAATGGCCAGGAGTGGGCATAAGTCAGGAACTCAACTCAGGTCGCTCGTGTGATAGTAAGGACCCAACTACTTGAGATATTATCTACATTGCTGCCTTCTAGGGTGTGTGTCAGCAAGAAGCTGGATGTAAGAGATGAGTCGGGACTCAAACCCAGGTGCTCCAATATGGGATGGGGTATCCCAAGCAGCATCTCAACTGCTATACCAAATGCCTCCCCTGTTCAATTAATTTATATTTAAAGTCCTTATTGCTCATATATAGAAATAAAATTGACTTGAGTAATAACTTCACAATTTGTGAATATACCAAAGTCATTTATTAGTTCTATTAGCTTATTTTATTTATTATTGTTATTAATAATTATCTAGGTCTCTGAATACTTGTGTTTTATCTTATTTTCCCCCCAATCTTTGTGACAATGATAACATTGGCTAGGAATTTCAGTAGGGAGTTAGGAAGAATAAAAGTGATAACCAAATATTTGGCCTCCTTCCTGATTTGGCTTTTGGGTGATAAGAATTCAGTCTGTAACCATGGACTGTAATACTCTGACAATTTGTTAAGTCAACAACAGGAGTCACCGGTACTTACTCCTCATGTAGGATCTCTGTCCTTAATGTGTTGTCCAATGTGAATTAATGCTATAACTAGTACTCAACCAGTATTTTATACTTTATGTTCTGTGTGGGTGCAAACTTTTGAAATCTTTACTTAATATATACTAAATTGATCTTCTGTATATAAAGATAATTGAAAATGAATCTTGATGTGAATGGAATGGGCGAGGGAGCAGGAGTTGGGAGGGTTGCAGGCAGGAGGGAAGTTATTGGGGGAAAGCCATTGTAATCCACAAACTGTACTTTGGAAATTTATGTTTGCTAAATAAAAGTTAAAAATATTTTATTTTATAATAATTTTATAATTTTATTTTTATAATTTTATTTATTAATTTTATTTATAATTTTTTTTAATTTATTCATTTTTCAGAGGAGATTGACCAAAGGAAACACAGAAAAAGGGACAGTTCTTTCATCCATTAGTTCACTCCTGAAATATCTAAATAACAGCGAGGTCTAGGCCAGGAGGAGCCAGTATCCTGGAATTCCTTCTGATTTCCCACATTGGTGACAGTGGCAAAAGTACTTGAGCCATCATCTCCTGTCTCCAGGGATGTATTAGCAGCAGGTTGTATTGGAAAAGTGGAGTAGCCAGTACTTGAAAATGCACTCTGATAAGGGGTGAGTTCATCCTAAGCTGCAATTTAACCCCATATACCACAACATCTACCACTAAATATAACTTAAAATCCATAAAAATTATCCATTTTAAGTCCATTAATGATTAATAATTTTACAGAGTTATGACCATCATCACACTTCAACTTCAGAACCTCTCCAACATGCCCAAGAAAACCATGGAAGTCAATCCTGATTCAGGCAACTGTTAAGTGCTCAATTGTCCTGGTACAAATTGCAGCAAAAATAATTATCTTTTTTTATTTTTTTTAAAGATTTATTTATTCATTTGAAAGTTAGAGTTACACAGAAAGAGAAGGAGAGGCAGAGAGAGACAGAGGTCGTCCATCTGCTGGTTCACTCCCAATTGGCTGCAAAGGTCGGAGCTGCCTTGATCCAAAGCCAGGAGCCAGGAGCTTGTCTGGGTCTCCCACGTGGGTGCAGGGGCCCAAGGACTTGGGCTGTCTTTTACTGCTTTCCCAGGCCATAGCAGAGAGCTGGATTGGAAGTGGAGCAGCCGGGACTTGAACCATTGCCCATATGGGATGTCAGCACTGCAAGTGATGGTTTTACCTGCCATGCCACAGTGCTGGCCCCAAGAATTATCTTTTGACCCATTGAATTTCCTTAGCATGTTTGTCAAAAATGACCATACTGATAGGTATGTAAAGTTTTAATTACATAGTCCCAATTCTACTCCATTCATCTATGCATATACGCTTATCCTATTTATTGTACTGTCATGATTTAAGCTTTGAAATTGGGAAAGTCTATTACTTCCTTTTTATTTTACAAGAAGTTTTGTCAGGGTTGGTGTTATGGTGCAGCAGTTTAAGCCTCTGCCTGCAATGTCAACATCCCTATGGGTACCAGTTCAAGGCCTAGCTGATCCACTTCCAATCCAGTTTTCTACAAATGTCCCTAGGAAAGCAGCAGAGGATGGTCCAACTGCTTGTGTTCCTGCACTCATGTAGGAGATCCAGTTGGAGTTCTGGGATCCTGGTTTTGGTATGGCTAAGCCCTGGCCATTGTGGCCATCTGGGATGTGAACCAACAGATGGAAGATCTCTCCCTCTTGCTGTCTTGTTCTCTCTCTGTCTCTCCCTCTCTCTGTAACTCTGCTATTCAAATAAATAAACAAACCTTTAAAAAAGAGCTTTTGCTACTTTGGTTCAGCATATTTGCATTAATATACATATGCATTTTATATGTAAGTGAATATATTTGATGGGGATGTGTAGGATCTCCAAATCTGCAGTTACTTGTGTCACTGCTTCCATACTTAGTGAATCATGTTTCTGTGTGTGGCATGGATTTTTTTCATTTTTAATTGTTAAGAGTGACTAAGTGGTTATGTATTTCTTAAAATTTTGGAATTTTTAAACTGTTGTTTCTTTAAATGTCTTTATCAACCCTAAAATTCTTACTCTTCTCCTTCTGGCATTAAAATTACCTGAATGTTTGGTCTTTTGTAAATGCCCAGGACTTTGGATTTCCATTCATTCAAATTCAATTTATTTCTGCCACTAAGATAAGAACATCTCTACTGATCTATTTTCAAGTTTGTTTACTATTTTTTCTTTGATTTCTATTCTCCTATTGAACACATTAAGTATTTTATTTGTCATTATGCATTTAATTCTAAAATTTTCACATGTTCTTTGAAAAATATATTCTATTTCTTAACACTATTGGTTGAACTCTGTAATTAACACACAATTATTCTTAAGTGTTTAAATTTACCTGAAAAGTGATTTCTGTTAAATATAAGAGTAGGAATAAGAGAGGGAGGAGATGTACAATTTGGGACATGCCCAAGTTGACTTACCCCAAATGGTGGAGTTAGAAATGTGCCAGGGTATTCCAATACAATCCCATCAAGGTGGCATGAACCAATGCCATCTCACTAGTCCAAGTGATCAATTTCAGTTCACAATTGACCATACTGATAGGCATAAGAGTCAAAGGGAACACATAAACAAGACTAGTGTCTGCTAATACTAATTGATAGAATAAAAAAGCGATAGAACCATCCAACATGGGAAGCAGGATACACAGCAGACTCAAAGAATGGCAGATGTCCTAAATAGCACTCTGGCCTCAGGGTCAGCCCTTAAGGCATTCAGATCAGGCTGAAGAATGCAAGAGAGTATTTTAGGCATGGAAAGCCAAGACCCTCTGGCAAAAAAATAAATAAATAAATAAATAAAAATCTAAATATCTAAATCAAAGATCTCTGCGAGTGAGATCCCAGTGGAAAGAATGGGCCATCAGAGAAGGAGGTACCTTTCTCTGAAGGGAGGAGAGAACTTCCACTTTGATTATGACCTTGTCTAAATAAGATCACAGTTGGCGATCTCAAAAGGCTTCCATAGTCTTGGCAACTCATGACAAGAGCCAAGGGAGATTACTGATACCATAAACAAGAGTGAATTGTTAAGTCAACAACAGGAGTCACTGGCACTTACTCCTCATGTAGGATCTCTGTCCTTAATGTGTTGTTCAATGTGAATTAATGCTACAACTAGTACTCAAACAGTATTTTATACTTTATGTTCTGTGTTGGTGCAAACTGATGAAATCTTTACTTAATATATACTAAATTGATCTTCTGTATATAAAGATAATTGAGCCATCTCCATGGCTCACTAGGCTAATCCTCCGTCTTGTGGCAACAGCACAATGGGTTGTAGTCCTGGCTGGGGCACCAGATTCTGTCCCGATTGCCCCTCTTCCAGTCCAGCTCTCTGCTGTGGCCCGAGAGTGCAGTGGAGGATGACCCAGGTCCTTGGGCCCTGCACCCGCATGGGAGAGGAGAAGCACCTGGCTCCTGGCTTCGGATCAGCACTGTGCGCCGGCTGCAGCGCGCCGGCCACAGTGGCTATTGGAGGGTGAACCAACGTTGAAGGAATGCTTTTCTCTCTGTCTCTCTCTCTCTCTCACTGTCCACTCTGCCTGTCAAAAATTTTTTTAAAAAAAGAAAGAATTGAAAGTGAATCTTTGTGTGAATGGAATGGGAGAGGGAGTGGGAGATGGGAGGGTTGTGGGTGGGAGGGAAGTTATGGGGGGGGGAAGCCATTGTAATCCATAAACTGTACTTTGGAAATTTATATTTACTAAATAAAAGTTAAAAAACTATATTTCTTTTCTAAGATGATCTAGTCTCTCCTATTTCTCCAGGTATGTTTGTACTTGCATGTTGGTATATTCTGATAACTACTTTAAAATTCCTACAGATAATTCCAACCTCTATATCATGTCTGTGTTGACATTGGTTGATTGTATTCTTCTTATCTGACATTTTCCTTGTTCTTTGTAAGAAGAGTAAATTTGAATTATATTCTGGGTATTTTTAGTATTGTGTATGAAACTCTAGTTTCTATTTTAATATATATTTTAGAAAGCATTTCAGCTTATTTAGGTCTAGAATACATATATTGGCCTGATTTTGTGGAATGTGGTTCAATCATCAACTTAGTTTTTAAAGTCTTTCAGTGCTATTCTCATCTCCCCTACTTGTGTGATATCCAGAGTCTAATCTGAAACCAAGGCATCATTCCACATTGTAGTTCTGCTCTCAAAAGTTTTACCACTCCAAACACTACATTTTCAAGAGATGATAGGGTAGTCCCTCTTTTCTGCCACTTGTTTATTTCAAAAATTGAGAAAAATGTGGCTTTATTCTCCTTTTAGAAAGGGGAAGAAGCATTACCTCTCTTGGACTTTGTGCACAAGGATGATTGGCAGGCTCTAACCTAGGATCTCTGAAGCACTAACTGGAATGAGAGTAAGCCTTATCTCTTTTTAGACATTTGGCTGGTGAAAACCAACTTATGATGGTTTTTCCTATTCCATTGCATTTCTGAGTAAGGGAGTATTGCATACTCTCAGTAAGCTATACAGCAGTAGTTTAGAAACTATGGCCTGTGGGCCAAATCTGACCCCTCGTCTGTTTTTGAAAATAAGATTTCATTGAAACACAGTTACACTTTTTACTAGAGGCAGAATTGAGTAGTTCTGACAGAGACTGAGTGACTTGCATATATGAAGCTATTGGCCTTTAATGAGAAACCTTTGGCCACCTGTGATTCAGAGGAAAAAAGTGATATTTGATGGAGCTTACCATTGTATTGTTTTGCAAGACAGACTGCCTCATTTTCTCTGCTTTGAAAGCATTGTGGTAATGTTTTTGTATGTTTTTCCTGGATTATAACTGCAATTAGTGAGAAGAAAATTGTAGATTCTGAATACTCCACCTTGTCTGCCATCAGAGATCCATGAATTCAATTTTTTTAACTTCTATTTAATAAATATAAATTTCCAAAGCACAACTTTTGAATTATAGTGGCTTCTCCCCCCATAACCTCCCTCCCACCTGCAACCATCCCATCTCCCACTCCCTCTCCCATCCTATTATTCATCAAGATTCATTTTCAATTATCTTTATATACAGAAGATCAACGTAGTCATAGTATATTCTACATAAAGATTTCAACAGACTGCACCCACAAAGACACACAAAGTATAGTGCACTGTTTGGGTAGTAGTTTTACTGTTAATTTGCATAGTACAACACATTAAGGACAGAGGTCCTACAAGGGGAGTAGGTGCACAGTGACTCTCATAGTTGATTTAACAATTGACACTCTAATTTATGACATCAGTAATCACCTGAGGCTCTTGGAATGAGCTGCCAAGGCTATGGAAGCCTCTTGAGTTCACCAACTCTGATCTTGTTTAGACAAGGCCAGGCAAAGTGGAAGTTCTTTCCTCCCTTCAGAGAAAGGTACCTCCTTCTTTGATGGCCGGTTCTTTCCACTGGGATCTCACTCATAGAGATCTTTCATTTAGGTCATTTTTATTTTTTTGCCAGAGTGTCTTGGCTTTCCATGCCTGCAAAACTCTCATGGGTTTTTAGCCAGATCTGAATGCCTTAAGGGCTGATTCTGAGGCCAGGGTGCTGTTTAGGGCATTTGCCATTCTATGAGTCTGCTGTGTATCCTGCTTCCCATGTAGGATCATCTCTCCTTTTTAATTATATCAATTATTACTTGCAGACACTGGTCTTATATATAAAATCCTTTTGACACTTAATCCTATCTTTTTGATCAATTATGAACTTAAATTGATCACTTTAACAAGTAAGATGGCATTGGTACATGCCACCTTGATGGGATTGAATTGGAATCCCCTGGCACATTTCTAGCTCTACCATTAGGATTAAGTCCAAGTGAGTATGTGTCGGACTATAGATCTCCTCCCTCTCTTATTCCCACTCTTATATTTAACTGGGATCACTTTTCAGTTAAATTTAAACACCTAAGAATATTTGTGTGCTAATTAAAGAATTCAACCAATGGTATTAAGTAGAACGGAAAAATACTAAAAGGAATAAAATAGTAAGTTTTTCCTCGACAGTCAGGACAAGGGCTGATCAAGACATTGTTTCTCATAGTGTTCATTTCACTTCAACAGGTTTCCTTTTAGGTGCCAATTAGTTGTCATGGATCAGGGAGAACATATGATATTTGTCCCTTTGGGACTGACTCATTTCACTCAGCATGATGTTTTCCAGATTCTTCCATTTTGTTGCAAATGACCAGATTTCATTTTTTTTTACTGCTGTATAGTATTATATAGAGTACATATCCCATAATTTCCTTTTTAAAAATATTTTTATTTATTTATCTGACAAGTAGAGTTACAGACAGTGAGAGAGAGACAGAGAGAGAGGTCTTTCTTCCATTGGTTCACTCCCCAAATGGCTTCCATGGTCAGAGGTACGCTGATCCAAAGCCAGGAGCCAAGTGCTTCTTCCTGGTCTCCCATGTGGATGCAGGTCCCAAGCACTTGGGCTATCCTCCACTGCCTTCCTTGGCCACAGCAGAGAGCTGGACTGGAAGAGGAGCAACCGGGACTAGAACCCGGTTCCATATGGGATGCTGGCACCGCAGGTGGAGGATTAACCTAGTGCGCCACTGCACCGACCCCCCATAATTTCTTTATCCAGTCTACTGTTGATGGGCATTTAGGTTGGTTCCAGGTCTTAGCTATTGTGAATTGAGCTGAAATAAACATTAAGGTGCAGACCGCTTTTTTGTTTGCCAATTTAATTTCCTTTGGGTAAATTCCTAGGAGTGGGATGGCTGGGTTGTATGGTAGGGTTATATTCAGGTTTCTGAGGAATCTCCAAACTGACTTCTATAGTGGATTTACCAGTTTGCTTTCCCACCAACAGTGGATTAGTGTCCCTTTTTCTCCACATCCTCGCCAGCATCTGTTGTTAGTTAATTTCTGTATGTAAGCCATTCTAACTGGAGTGAGGGGAAATCTTATTGTGGTTTGGATTTGCATTTCCCAGATGGCTAGTGATCCTGATCATTTTTTCATGTGTCTGTTGGCCATTTGGTTTTCCTCTTTTGAAAAATGTCTATTGAGGTCCTTGGCCCATCTTATAAGTGTGTTGTTTGTTTTGTTGTTGTGGAGTTCCTTGATCTCTTTGTAGATTCTGTTAATTAATCTTTTATTGGTTGCATAATTTGCAAATATTTTTTCCTATTCTGTTGGTTGCTTCTTCACTTTGCTTTTTCTTTTGCAGTACAGAAACTTCTCCATTTGGTGTAATCCCAATTGTTAATTTTGGCCGTGACTGCCTTGCCTCTGGGGTCTTTTCCAAGAAGTCTTTGCCTGTGCCTATATCTTGCAGGGTTTCTCCAATGTTCTATAGTAATTTGATGGTGTCAGTCATAGATTTAGATCTTTAATCCATGTTGAGTGGATTTTTGTTTAATGTGTAAGGTAGGGGTCTTGCTTCATGCTTCTGTATGTGGAAATCCAGTTTTCCCATCAACATTTGTTGAACAGACTGTCCTTGTTTCAGGAATTTGTTTTAGATCCTTGAACAAATATAAGTTGGCTGTAGATGTTTTATTGATTTCTGGTGTTTCTATTCTGTTCCATTGGTCTATTCATTTGTTTCTCTACCAGTAGCATGCCTTTTTATTGTAACTGTCCTGTAGTATGTCCTAAAATCTCGTATTGTGATGCCTCTGGCTTTCAGCAACATACATTTATTGTAGACTTCAAAGAATTCCTACAAATATGTTACTTAGGAAATTGAGACTTCACAGTGAATCATGATGATTCCAAGAGATCTGGAAATGTAGTGTTAACTGAGGAAATATGTTTGAATTTTTCTTGACAGGGCAATAAGTTAACAAAAACAAAAAACTAAACTTGTGGATAAAATCTGTAAGAACACTAAGCAACAGGTTTTGTCATATACTTTAAATCAAAAGTCTGGTAGGACCAAAAATCAATAGCTATAAGACCTACACATTATCAGTCTATGATGAAAGTGATGGTAAATATGACCTCTATAGATAAAAATATTCACTGGAGATATTAGCAGGACAGTTTGAGAACAGAACCTGAAAAGAAATTGAGTCCTGTCTGATGTAACTTATGTTCCCTGGAATAAGGCCTGAAGATCCTGGAGTGGTCTAAACTGTCTGAGCTTCTGAAGTGTATCAGGGGAGGCTATATTCCAGTCAGGACATAAGATTAAAAAAAAATGAATGAGAATGAAATCAAAACTGAGCATGACAGGAACAAAAGAGTGTAAGGGAAGAGGAGTTGTTAGCATTGAAGCAGTTGAAGAGAGCTAGGATATCTTGCAGAGCAAGCCACTATGCTTCTACTAACAATGCACTAAGAAAATAGAAATTTTAATTTTAGTACTTGAAATATTATCTGAATCAAGTCATCATCTGGAAGTCCAGAAAATTTTATTTTTACATATTGTTGTACACTGCAAAGCATTGAGACAAAATTCCATATGAAGTTACTGTAATAAAAAAAGAGAATGAGTCTGATGAGTAAAACTATACCAGAAAGTCTTCTCCACAGACAGAAAAACTATGATTTATTTTATTTAAAGAAACTAAAATATATTGATAAGATTAAATAATACATTAAATAAAGACATAAATCACAGTTAGAAAAACTTGAAAATAGTTTAAAGAATTCAAGAATTCAAAATAAAATGAAATACTAATTTAGGAATTGAGTAGACTGGAGCCTGGTGCTGTGGTGCTGTGGTGTAATGGGTAAAGCCACTGCCTATGACTCAGGCATCCCTTATGTGCAGTGGTTTGAGTTCCAGATGCTTTGCTTCTGATCTAGCTCCCTAATAATGTGTCTGCGGAAACCAGTGAAAGATGGCTCAAGTACTTAGGCCTCTATACTCAAGTGGGAGACCCAGAAGAAGCTCTTGGCTCCCAGCTTCAGCCTGGCCCAGTTGCTTCCATAATGGCCATTTGGGAAGTGAGCCAGTGGATGGAAGAAATCTGACTCTATCTGTCCTTCTCTGCCTCTGTAATTCTGCCTTTCAAATGAGTAATAAAACTAAATCTTCAAAAAACTGACTAGACTGGCCTGGAAAAGCAGTAGAAGATGGCCCAAGTCCTTGGACCCTGCTCCTATGTGGGAAACCTGGAAGAAACTCCTGGTTCCTGGCTTCAGATCAGCTCATCTCTGGCCATTGTGTCATTTGGGGAGTTAAACAGAGGAATGGAAGACCTCTCCCTTTCTGCCTCTTCCTCTTTCTGTAACTCTTTCTTTCAAAGAACTAAAATAATTCTTGTTTTAAGAAAGACATATTGGAAATGAAGAATTCAATAGATCAAATAAAAAATGTGGTGGAAAGCCTTAACAACAGACTTGGTGAGGCAGAAAAAAAGAATATTAAAGTTAGAAGACAAATCTATGGAAATTTTACAGTCAGATCTCCCCAAAAAGAAAAAAAAATTGAAAACTAAAAAAATAGTTTTGGGGAGTTATTGCATACTATCAAATGACTCAATATATGGGTCTTAGGAGTTTCTTAAGGTGTGGAGAGAATGGATTAGAAGGCCTTTTTAATGAAATAATTACAAAAAAATTCCCTAATTCATAGAAAGAAAGTGACATCCAAGTATAGGAAGCACATAGTACTCCTAATAGAAATGATCAGAAAAGATCGTCACCATGATACATTGTAGTCAAACTTTTCACAGTAAAACATAAAGGAAAAATTCTAAAATGTGCACGAGAGAAATGCCTGATTAATTCCTGAGGATCTCCAGTTAGACTCACAGCTGACTTCTCATCAGAAACCCTACAAACTAGGAGAGAATGGTGGGATACATTCCAAGTCTTAGGAGAAAAAAATAATAAATCTAGAATACTGTACCCTACAAAGCTTTCCTTTATGAATGAAGGTAAAATAAAGACCTTCAATAACAAACAGAAATTGAAAGATGCTTAAGGATGTGCTATACCAGAAACACAGAAACGTGGGCATCACTATGAAAGAAGGTAAAGGTAGAAAATCTCTTAGTATAATACAAAAGAAATCCAAAGTAAACATTAGAAATATTTATGCAAAAATGCAAGGCCAAGTTGTTACTTATCAACAGTTACCTTGAATATAAATGGCCTCAACTCTCCAGTTAAAAGATACAGAGTGGCTGAATGGATTAAAAAATAAAAACCATCTATTTGTTGCCTACAAGAAACACATTTCACCAACAAAGATACACTTAGACTGAAAGTGAAAGATGGAAAAAGATACTCCATGCTAACAGAAACCAAAAAAGAGCTGGTGTAGCCATCCTAATAGCAGACATAAAAAGACTATAACACAAAGATTGTTAAAAGTGACAAAGAAGGGCACTACGCAATAATTAAGGGTTCAGTCCAACAGGAAGATATGACTATAATAAATGTATGCACACTTAAGTACAGGGGATCAGGCTATTTAAAAGCAATGTTAATGGATCAAATGGGAGATGTAGACTCCCATACAGTAGTAATGGGGGGACTTCAATACCCCACTTTCAGCAATGGACAGTTAAACTAGACAGAAAATCAGTAAGGAAATAGCAGTTAGTTGATACTAAAGACCAAATGCACCTAATAGATATCCACAGAACTCTTCATCCTACAGTGGCAGAATACACATTCTTCTTTTTTTTTTTTTTTTTTTTTTTTTTTTTTTTTTAACTTTTATTTAATGAATATACGTTTCCAAAGTACGAATAATGGATTACTATGGCTTCCCCCCCATACCGTCCCTCCCACCCACAACCCTCCCCTTTCCCACTCCCTCTCCCCTTCCATTCACATCAAGATTCATTTTCGATTATCTTAATATACAGATCAGCTTAGTATACATTAAGTAAGGATTTCAACAGTTTGCTCCCACACAGAAACATAAAGTGAAAAATAATAGATGATTTTTTTTAATGATGATGAAATCAGATCAGACCTATTGTCATGTTTAATCCCAGTGAGAGTCAAGTTGGGAGTTGATAGTTTCTATTCTTTTTTTTTTTTTTTTTTTTTTTTTTTTTTTTTACAGAGGATCAGTTTAGTATGCATTAAGTAAAGATTTCAACAGTTTGCACCCCCATAGAAACACAAAGTGAAATATATTATTTGAGTACTCGTTATAGCATTAAATCTCAATGCACAGCACATTAATGACAGAGATCCTACATGAGGAGTAAGTGCACAGTGACTCCTGTTGTTGACTTTACCAATTGACACTCCTGTCTATGGCATCAGTAATCTCCCTATGCTCCAGTCATGAGTTTCCAAGGCTATGGAAGCCCCTTGAGTTCTCCGACTCTTATCTTGTTTAGACAAGGTCATAGTCAAAGTGGAGGTTCTCTCCTCCCTTCAGAGAAAGGTACCTCCTTCTTTGAAGACCTGTTCTTTTCACTGAGATCTCACTCACAGAGATCTTTTGCCAGAGTGTCTTGGCTTTCCATGCCTGAAATACTCTCATGGGCTTTTCAGCCAGATCTGAATGCCTTTAGGGCTGATTCTGAGGCCAGAGTGCTATTTAGGGCATCTGCCATTCTATGAGTCTGCTGAGTATCTCACTTCCCATGTTGGATCACTCTCCCCTTTATTTATTCTATCGGTTAGTGTTAGCAGGTACTAGACTTGCTTATGTGCTCCCTTTGACTCTTAGTCCTTTCATTATGATCAATTGCGAACTGAAATTGATCACTTGGACTAGTGAGATGGCATTGGTACATGCCACCTTGATGGGATTAAATTGGAGTCCCCTGGTATGTTTCTAACTCTACCATTTGGGGCAAGTCAGCTTGAGCATGTCCCAAATTATATATCTCTTCCCTCTCTTATTCCTACTCTTATGTTTAACAGGGATCACATTTCTTCTTACATGTGCATGGAACTTTCTCTAGGAGACCATGGGCTAGACCATAAAACAAATCTCAGCAAACTCAAAAAGTTGAAATCATATCATGCATCTTCTCAGACCACAGTGGAAAGAAACTGGAAATCAGCAACTCAGGAATCTCTAGAGCCTAATCAAACACATGGAAACTGAACAACATGCTCGTGAATGAACAGTGGGTCACAGAAGAAATCAAAAACCATTGAGGAACATTTTTTCATACCATTTGTTGAACTCTTTACCTAGTATAGAGTTAATCTCTGTGTATAAAGTTTATTGAAAATAGATTTTAGTAAAAAATAAGAATGGGAATAGGAGAAGGGTGAGGAAAAATGGTGGAAGAGCAGGTGGTAGGGCAAGTATGGTGGGAAGAATCACTATGTTCCTAAAGTTATATTTATGCAATGCATGAAGTTTGTGTAGCTTAAATAAAAGATTTCTTTAGAAAAATATAATATAGAAAACATGTTAAACTGAATGATAACAGCTTTTAAAATCAAACCTGTGACACATAATTAAAGCAATGCTGTGGGTGTTATATCTAAAAAGTTGTTATATGCAAGGTCAATTATATTTTTCCTATCTTATTTTATGAAAATATTTTAATCTTGCATATTTAGGGCCATGATCCATTTTGAGTTAATTATTGTGAAAAGATTAAAGATTTGTTTTGTTTCAGATACTTTTTATCTCTTTCAAAGGTGGGTATACAATTGACACAGCATATTTTTGATAAGACTATTCTTTTACTATAAAATTGCCTTACTTGGTCAAAAACCAATTGACTGAGGTGGGCTTTGTGGTACAGCAAGCTATGCCCCTGGTTGCTACAGCAGCATTCCACATTGGAGTGCCACTTTGAGTATCAGCTACCCCACTTCTTGTCCAACTTTCTGCTAATGTGACTGGGAAGACAGTGGAAGATGAAACAAGTAATTGAGTCTCTGCCACACATGTGAGATACCAGAATGGAGTTTCCCACTTTTGGCTCTGGCATGACCCAGACTTGGCTGTTGTGACCATTTAGGGAGTGAACAATCAGACTGAAAATTTTTCTCTCTCTCTCTCTCTCACTTCCTCCTGCTTTCTCTGTTCCTCTGGTTTTCCTAAAATAAATACATATTTAGTGGACAGCCTTGTGGTGTAGTGGGTTAAGCTACCGCCTGCAACACTGGCATCCCATATAAGTGCTGATTTGAATCCAAGCTTCTCTACTTCTGATCTGGTTCCCCGCTGTTGCATCTGGAAAGGCTACAGAAGGTGTCCCAAGCATTTGGGTCCCTGACACCCATAAGAGAGACATAGATGGAATTCCAGGTTCCTCATTTTTGTCTGGTCCAGCTCCAGCCATGGTGGCCATTAGAGAGTGAACAGCTGGATGGGAAGATCTCACTCTCTGTCTCTCCCCCACTGTCTGTAACTCTGACTTTCAAATAAATAAATAAACCTTTCAAAAATAAGTGTATTATGTTGGTGTGTGCATATTTCTGAGCCCTAGAATGTGTTTCACCAATATACTTGTACATGTTTTCACTAACATTTCACTGTTGAGGTTATTGTAGCTTTCGAGGAAGTCCTTAAGTTGGATGGTGCTAATCACCCTACTTCTTCTCCTTCAGTATTATGTTGACACTTCTGTATCTTTTCCCTTTGTACATCAAGTTTAGAATCAGTTATCAATACCCACAAATTAATTTATTTGGATTTTGGTTGGGTAAATACACATTTTTCAGTTTATGACATCCCATCTTGGCACAATGCTGCAAAGCACTCTGGAGCTCAATCTTTGTAAAAACCTTTTTTGTATAGTCACATATAATTTGATACATTCTCTGACTTTCCAACTATTGAGGCAACCTTATGTTTCACAAGATGCCTTAAGTTGTACCAGCCAACCAGTATGAAAACTTTTATTGTGTGACAACATGGTAAAGTACCTTCAAAGCATCATTTGGGAAGAAATGTTCTCCACAAGTCAATTTTTCACAGCTGAAGATTAAGAGGTCCACAGACTTCAAGAAACCTCAGAGTCCTACATCAAAAGGAAAGTTCAGCCTGACTCAGCTTCTGCCTACTCACCCCTCTTTCTCTCTAGCCACTTCATACAGAGTTAGATAACAATTTTTTTCTTAAACAGGAAAATTAAGGATGAAATATATGCTCTTGACACAAGAGAGAGTGTCTAACCTTTGGGGTAGAGGAGAAATCAAAAGTCCAAAAGTCCTGCAACCAATAAATTCATTAAATATTATTTGTAAAATATAAACTCACAGACTATGGGTTTCTTTAGACAGAGATTTTGAGCTGTGGGTTGTAATCTGTTGGTGGATTGAGAAGTAAATTTAGTGATCAAGATTCACTACCATTTCATAAAGAATGAAAAGTAATATAATACAACAGAATGGAATCAAGTAGAACAGAAAAAATAATTGAAAATATTATTTATCATTTATGATAAGTGTGTTTTATGAAATTTAATATTTTCATACATATAGAAGATATAAACTATGAGTTATTATTTGAATGGAACTACTTATTTCAATGTAGGAAATAATTGAATGAGTTTTAGTGGAGTGCAATTTTGAAATATGTCCTTCTTTGGTCTTATTCTTACCTTCTTGCGAAACTCCTTGCTTTAAATGTTAGCCTCATTATGGCAAGACTCTCCACAATCTTAGTACCTACAATTGAGTATCTTTTACAAAACAGCTGCTTCTGAAAGGCAGAATTGGTGTAAACCTGGTTTCTTCATTAGATGATAGTCATGCAGAGATTGAGTTATTGGCAGTCTCAAAGGTGGGAGAAAGTCTTAAAGAGAAAGAATGGAAAGAGATATACACTCTCTCATTTTAAGTAGAAACATGGCTCTGGACTGTTTTCATTTTGAAGGAAAGCTTTAGACTGGCATTTGGGCCAATATCAGATGTTAAGGTTCATCCAACATCAGAGTTTCTGGGTTTGATTCCTAGTTCCAGTTTCCTGCTAAGGGAGACACCGAGAGGCAGCAGTGATGGCTCATTTAATTTGGTCCCTGGTACTCAATTGGGAGATTTGGATTGCTTTCTGGATGCCGAGCTTCAGCCCTGATCTGGCTCTGGCCATTTTAGTTATTTGGGGAATGAAGTGGGAGACGAGAGATCTCTGTCTTTCTTTCTCTATCTTCCCCCTGAAAAGTAGATAAAGATAATATGGCTGTACTTTGAGGTGCTAGTAATATAGAATTGTCCTGAAGAAAAGAGTAGTAGCTTTCTTAGGTCAAGTTGAAGGAGAAGCGAAGCGTTCTTAGGTCAAGCTCAAGAGAGAAGAAGAGAGAGAGAGAGAGGTCTTCCACCCACTGGTTCACTCCCCAGTTGGCTACAACCACCAGAGTTGTGCCAATCTGAAGTCTGAAGCCAGGAACCAGGAGCTTCTTTTAGGTCTCCCATGCGGGTACAGGGGCCCAAGCACTTGGGCCATCTTCCACTGCTTTCTCAGGCCATAGCAGAGACCGGGATCAGAAGTGGAGTAGCCAGGACTCAAACTGGCACCCATATGGGATGCAGGCACTGCAGTTGGCGGCTTTACCCAGTACACCACAGTGCCGAGTCCCTGATTGATTATTGATTCAATATCTGAAACTCTCTTGGTATCAGTATTATAAAAGTCACTGGGTTGCTACTTTGAATGCTTCAAAAGTATATATAGCCTGTTGTTCAAGATGTGTACAATGCAGGGTGGTAAAGTCACTTCAGAATTTGGAGGAGAGGTTGAAGCTGTTCATTTTCCCCATGATAATGTTATATGCAGAACACAAACCATAAATACTCATTTCTCAGTATATATAACACACATGAATTCTGATTGTCTTACTCTCAGTTTATCTGAAACATTTCCTCCATTCTACTATTAAGATCTAGACAAACTAATTAGTGAAAAAAATGTGGTTTGATTGCAAAAGGCCATATTGTAGCCATATTTTTTACACCAACATGTCATGAGTTCTTACTGTGAATATATTTGGCATAGACTTGGGTGTTCAATAAATTGAGGCAGGGTGTCTTCCATGAATAATACAAAACATCAAGAACATTATCCCAGAAACTCAGCCATGATTAAAATTATTAAATGAATGAAAATTTCTCCTGAAAGGAATTCCCAGTGACTCATTTCTTACGTAAACAAATCATGTATCCAGAAGGTCTGGTTAGAGTATATAAAATGTTGAAATGGTGATACCTGATAGATTCTGAGAAGAAATTTAAATTTATAGGCGAGCATTTATTGGATAGGGGGAGACCCTTATGGTTCAATGAGTCTTACATTAAAAATAAGACAAGGTGAAATAAATTAGCTCAGAGGATACTGTAGGCATGAATTTTATGTCCCTATCATCATGGTTGCAGTGTTGGTATGCCTTTACTGTTTTGGGGTTGGAGAAAATGAAGACTATATAATATCAATCAAACTGTATACATGCAGCTAACTCATATCATTGAATAGAGAATAAAAAGAGCTAAAAAAGAATATGATGAAATATGAATGTGGGTGATTATAGTGCCTCAATATAAAACTTGTCATTTATTGAGTCCTTTCAGTGTCCCAATTACAATGTTAAATATTTTATACAAATTATGTAATTTAATATTTCAGATACAACTCAATGTAGCTTCTAGTTTTATTACTAAAAAGTAACAGTTATCAGTAGCCTACATGATACCAGACTTATTTTGTGTCAACAAATTTGTTTATTGTCTTTGGTGCACTTAATGGCATTCAACAGTGACATGTTCCATGCTAGAAGTTCCTGGCAGTGAGTGAATTAAAAATGGATCTTCAAATAAAAGCTAAAAAATAAGATATAGGATTCTGCTTTCTAAGTAAGTGAAGCTGGAAAATGTGATACAGTTTGTCAGAGTCACAGCCAAGGGAACTCCCATTCAGAGAGGGACTTTCATACAGACATCCAGAATAGTTTCCAGAAGTGAGGCAGAAGGCTTGGCAGAGGTGATCTCCATCATGATGAGGATTATAGGCTGATTGCAACTCAAAAAGAACATGAGATTCAGGGATTTGCACAATTAATTCTAGATCTCACCCAGGATTGCACCGAGCCTTGTGATGTCTGCATATCTCACCCTACTTTAAATGATTTGGAACATACCCATAAGTGAGGTTTATCATTTGATAATAATGATCATCAACAACAATACTGTCAGCATCATCATTATTAACATTCTTTATCAATGAGGCAGTTGTGAGTTTGAGAACTTAACTTGACCCAAGTCTTTAGTAAGAGAATTTAGTCATGATTTGAACTCAGGTTGTCTGCCTGTTCAGAAAGCCCTTTTAACAAACCATCAGTTTATCAAAGCAAAAATAAGGCTCATTAATTCATTCAGCTAAACAATATTTATAGAGTACCTGCCATGTTCCACCATTGTGATAGACTCTAGGTATTAGGTTCTCAACAAATATTGAGTTGCTGAATAAATGAATGAATGAATGGATGAATGAATGAGATATACTGTTATAGTTATGAAGGCATGACCCAGAACACACTCATTTGAAGCTATGACATTTTTATTCAATGTTCTGTTGGATATGTTCTCACTGTCAATTACCTTGACAGAGGCCTATCTTGTGTTATGGAATGAGGGCTGGTGAAGCAAGTGCTAGACCAGGTGGAAGGCAGAACTCCTTTTTGTATTTCAACCTCTTGGATGTTAGGTCAGGAATTGGCAGCAGAGATTCTCAGAGCACTTTAAGCATTACAGGTAGGTGTTCTACCACACAGAGGTAGGTCTTATGGATGGGTGTGAACTTATAGCCTTCATGATTGGTGACATTTAGCTGTCCATATAGCCTATCTTTATGACTTGACTTTCATTCTATTACTGTTGAAAAATTGAGTAGCTCTTATTAGAGTCAAAAGCCTAGTTTTGGCTATATTGGATATGGGCCAACTTACAGCAAGGCTGAGAGAAACCTGGGCAGTCCCTCCTAGGCAAGAGTAGAAGTATTAATGTTCCTTGGGTTCTCAGTTGAGTACAACTCTCACAGGACAATACAGAAGAGGACAGCAGAATGACAGTGTTAGGAACACATAAGAACAGGGAAATGGGTCATTGCTTCAAAGCACAGGTGAGCAGCTCACAGGAGGAACTGTATGTTTAACTAGCAAACATGTAGTCAGAGATGAGGAGTTAAGGAATGTATTAGCTTTTTCTTACTATGAAATAATACTGAAAGGTGGCTAAATTTATAAACAGAAGAGGTTTATTTTGGCTTATGTTTCTGAAGGTTCCCAGATCAAGATTGGATGAGGTCCTGTTGGGTTGGCCTCTGGCAATGGTGTTCTTGATGGTAGCATAGGGCATCATGCAAGAGATGGGAAGCATATATGACTCTGTTAGTATATATGTGGTTTCTTAAAAAGCCATCATGATTCAATCATGAGGTATCCACCTTCATGACCTAATCTAATCTAATTTCTTCCTAAAGCTCTTACCCTTAAATACTATATTTAGATTAAAGTTCTATTCTCATGGTACCATTAACATAGACTTTGGGAACTAGAATCCTACTTTCAGGGAGAAAAATATTCAAATCATAGCAGGGGATAACAGGGTGGAGAGAAATTAGTCCATATAAATGCAGTTTAAATTGGGGCATTTGCTTCTGTAGGTCAAACAAATATGATTTCATGCCTGCGATAGCTGCTAACTGGGAATTCATGATAGAGTGAACAAAGCTGAACCCTCGATGCCAGGAGATCCAAAATCTCCCTAGAGAATGGCTAGGTTCGTTCATTGTGCATCTATCTCTTTCTCTGATCCTAGGCCTAATGATGTTCACAGGTACACTGGAAGATAAAAGTTTTCATTCCGTTCTCATTTTTAGTCCTTTTCTTCCCACTCAACAAAGCATATTGAACCCAGGAAAGGTGTGAAACTTCTGAAAGGATAATTCTAATTCTTTATATGCAAAATAGGTGTTTACAAACTGTGAAAAATGTGAAACACAATGATGAACAAAATAATCCTTCAGTATCATCACAGCCTATGCGTACTTGCGTTCATGATTTCAGATCAATTGGCACAGAGATTCTTCCACAGGGCAAGTGACAAGGAAAAGAGGATGGGAAATTGGGTACGATGTTGTGAGTTCATCCAGAAGAATGGAGAAAGGGTAGGAAAAAAGAAAGGTAAGATCAGGAACCTGGGTCACACTATCAGTACACAGAGCCAAATGGTACAGGAAGAAGCCACTGGACAAAGAGCCAGTATGCTTAAGTGTCATGTGTTCACCTTGGAAATTCCAGTGAGAAGAACAGAGCATTGATATTGTCCTGTCTCTGAAGGGATCAGTTATTCTTTCTCCAAAATGAGATGGTTCTTAGGAGTCAAGATGGACAGCTAAAACCAAAACAAACAATACAGAAGGCTTCATCCAAATCTGCATTATCAGCTTCTATTTTCACCAGCACGCCACAGTCTCATCAGCCTTAACCCAGGATTCCCTGTAATGTTCTGTGAGTGAATTCAAGTTGGATGGAGGGCCCATGATCTGATCCAAACACCTCACTAATATTTTTTCCTGCTTCTTTTCACGTTGTCTTTCAACGTCCCAGGAAGTCAGGAGATCAGTGGCTCTCATTGAGGAAGAAAAGTGGAATCACTTAAGCTTGCAGAGACTCACTCACTGCTGGTAGACCAGGGAATAAAGCAGACCTATCTAGTCAGCATAGGCTTAACCATTCTCTGGTATGGTCTTATTTTCCAGGCTGGCTTCAAGAGTAAAAAGCAAGTGAAGCTGTTCCACTTCTCCTAGGTTTGTAACCTGGGGCAGGCTCTCTGGGGTGGGCCTTTTCAAACTGAATTCATGCCTTTTGGTGGGGTCAGGAGATTTTCACTGGGAAGTATGACTTTCACTTCTGACAAGCAACGACATTGCTTGATCAGCACGTAATTCTTAGGGGGAAAAAAAAACATTTGGCTGAGCTAAATGGAAAAGCATCAGGCACAGACAGATTAAATTTTCCTTTAAATAAACATGGCCTTTCAAAAAGGCAAGAAAAACGTTTGGAGCAAAACATGCTGGGCATGAAAATTTCAGATGAAATATGTACCCACCCTGAGTGAGAACAAGAATCAATCCCTTGTTAAACAAATGACAATGGTTTAACAAGGTCTGGTGCTTATAGGCAGGGGTGTGGCTCGCTATTGCCAACTCTCACATCCTCAGGTTCCTCAGAGTATCCACATGCAGTGACTACTAAATTAAATGATAGTGTTTGGCATATTTGAAGTTTACACAGCATTCATCCTGACTATAAAGATGACAAAGAAACTCCTGTCCCTATGGATAAGCTGGGTTCTTCATATTAAATGCAATGTCTATATTTTAGTCCCATGGCTTTGCATCATAAAATCATGTTGGCAGATTTGATTCTTTTTTGAAAGATTTATTTACTTATTGGATAGGAATAGTGAGAGAGAGAGAGAGAGAGAGAGAGAGAGAGAGATCCTTCATCTGCTGGTTTGCTCCCTAAATGGAGCAATGGCTAGGATCTGGGCGAGGCCAAAATCAGGAGCCAGGAATCAGGGCCATCTTCTGCTGCTTTCCTATGCACATTAGTGGACATCTGGATTGTAAGCAGAGCAGCCAGGACTCAAACCAGGACTCTGGGCTGCAGATGACATAAGCTGTAGTTTATCCTGTTCCAACACTAAATCAGTCCATCAGTTTGCTTCTTAATGCTCTGTAAGTGTTTTGAAGAGATTTTCTTGCAAGTATGTCTCATCAATTGCTTTTCTGTTCCATTATGTTCTCTCTTTCTCTTTTCTTAAAGATTTTATTTGCTTATATGAGAGACAGAGTTAGATAGAGAGAGAAAGAGAGACAGAGAGAGGTCTTCTATCTGCTGACTCACTCCCCAAATGGTTGCAACAGCTGAAGCCAGGAGCCAGGAGCCTCCTCTGGGTCTCCCACGTGGGTTCACGGGCCCAAGTACTTGGGCCACCTTGCACTGATTTCCCAGGTGAGTAGGGATCTGGATCAGAAGAGGAGCAGGTGAGACATGAACAAGTGCATATACAGGATGCCGGCACAGCAGGCATAGGCTTAGCCCACTGTACCACAGCACTGGTCCATATGTTCTCTCTCTCTCTCTCTCTCTCTCTCTCTCTTTCTCTCTCTCTCCTTTTTAACCCATGACCTAAATTAAAGGGCCCAGAAGAAACTTTCATGTTTCATTTCCCTTGCCAGTCACACTCAATGAGTTATCAAATCCAAACCATTTCACATTTTCTTCAGATGCGTTTGTTGATTCAAAAAATCTATTAAAATTTGATGCATAATAGTCAAAGATCTCCACATTAGAGATACTGAAGTGGAAAAAGGCAATGTTTTCTTGAAGCTTCCTTATATTTAGAATGATAAATGATAAACAGATATACAGGATTAATGCATATGTAGAAAATTTATGCAGATCATAAAATAACTTCTTATAGACGGTGACTTGCTTGTCCTCTCTGTTGAGTGTGATATTTAAGTTGAGACCTGCATGATGTGAAGGAGCCAGCTACAAAAAATTTGTGGAAGAATTTCTGCCCAACTTAGAGGAATAGCAGGTTCCAAGGCCCTGGTATGAGGAATAATATAGCTATATAAATGAAGCAAAGAGCTTTGGGATAGAGTTGATTTGTGGTGTTTGAGCATAACATTGCGAAAAGAGACCAATGGGAGATGATAATTTTAATTGATTTTAAATGTAATGGGAACCCACTGAGGAATATGAAAAGGATAATATCCTACAGCTAAATTTCATTTTAAAATACATGAAAAAGACATTCTAGAGTTGATAGTGGTATGAGTTAAATGATAGTCTTGGAGAGGAGTTACATATTTTCTATGTTCTAGGGAGCTATGGTTAATATAAATTGCTGACCCCTTGGATGTGAAGCAAATATAGAAATCAGGAATGGGGTCTAGGTTTCTGACATGAAAAGCAGTCAGTCTGGGAAACTTTACTCCCACTCCTCTATCATCATCTATTGCATGGTCTTTGCCACATTCTAGTACCTTGCCTAAACTGGAGCTTCGCTCCTCTAGAATTCTACATACACGTAACTGCAAGGTGATTGATAGAGAAATCAAATCTACTTCCATTGCTCCATCTCTCAGAAACTTTCAATGACTCCTGTTATTCAGGAGAGATAACAATCTCCTTTATAAAGTATTGCATGATGTGGGAGACAGAATTCTAAGATAGATGTAAAGTTCCTCTCTAGGGTCTTCTCAGACCATTGAATTCTTTCCCCTTCAATGTGCCTGTGATGGATGCTATTCTCATGATTAGGTCACACTGTGTGCCAATGGAAAATAGTGCTAGGTGGACCTGACAATCCAGAGAAATTTCTTAAAAGAGTCTATCCCACCCCGATGAGAGAGACTCTCCTATTGGACTTTAAGAAATAGGAGGTTATGAGTTTTACAGCTGGCAGGAAGTGATGTTTGGCAACAATCATTTGACTGAAGACCTGGGAAAAGGACCCTGAGACTCAGGTGACACATCTCACATGTTGATTTCAGCCTTATGAGACCATAAGCTGAAGTGATAATTAAGCCATCCCTGGATAGATCCATAGAATCTGTGAAAGAATATATGGTCCTTGTTTTTTTTTTTTTTTTTTTTTTTTTTTTTTTTTTTTTTTTTTTTTAATTGATTGATTTGAAAGTCAGAGTTACGCAGAGAGAGAAGGAGAGGCAGAGAGAGAGAGAGGGAGGTCTTCCATCTGCTGGTTCACTCCCCAAATGACACAATGGCCAGAGCTGAGCTGATCTGAAGCCAGGAGCCAGGAGCTTCTTCCGGGTCTCCCATAAGGGTATAGGGGCCCAAGAACTTGGGACAACTTCTACTGCTTTCCCAGGCCATAGCAGAGAGGTGGATCAGAAGTGGAGCAGCCGGGACTCAAAACAACGTTCATATGGGATGCTGGCACTGCAGGCAGTGGCTTTACCTACTATGCCAGAGTGCCGGCCCCTGAACATGTTTTAACGGACCCAGTGGCCTCCCTGGAACTCAAAATGCATCATCATTCTACCCTTCTTGACCTATATTTTAGGCTCTAATACATTTATAGTTCTCTGTTAGTCCACTTAGGTCAATGAAGTTTATTTGTTACCTGGTTCCTTCTAAACCCTTTCTCTGTCTATAATTTCCCACACAGATACTTCTTACAATAGGTATTTATTAATTTTGAGCCCTCCTAACAACTTTGAACACCCTTTCACATGGCAATAATACTTTCCTGCCTTTTGATTGTTGTATGCTCAATTCCCCAGCCTCCTTTGCCATTGGAGTATAGTCATATGACTCATATTTTCTCAATCAGACATGAGTGTTGTATTTTCAATTGAAAGGAGTATAATCTAAAGAAGCATCTTCCATGAGGAGGCCTTTTAGAAGATAGTAGTGCAGCTACAAACTATTTCTAGGGATAGTGGTGGTTAAAGATCTAACAGCAGCAGTGCCTTTGCCTGGCACAGGAATCAGATTTTCTCCACTGGCACTGGTTCTATGTATGGCTTTCAGAGATATATAGCCTAGAGATTCTGTGAACTACCCACAGAATCAATTAGCATTCAAATGAAAGTGCAAACACCTCAAGTGATGTGTTTGGGCTCTACCTAAGCCAGCTACCTACCTGGCCATTGCCCCTACTCCTCAACATACCCACACACATTCGTGCAGAGAGATGATTCTTTTTGTGTGAGTGAAGGTCCAAAGAATACTATTGTTAGCAAGTCCCCTTGGGTTTTAATTGTTTACAATACATCTACTGATCTTACCCCTTCTCTAGTTGGTCTCCCTTAGCCCCTGACACAAGGTTTCTTCAATATCTTGTCTCCAATGACAGTGATCTCCCAACAAGCTTAGCAAATAAGGTCCTTCTGATAGAGCAGTATTATTTACAAATCTATCAAATGGACAATTCAGGAGACAAGTTTAGGCAATATTTTCACTTGAGGAAAGCAATACTTGCCCATTCCTATATATATATTCTCGCAAATAAAACTCACTGAAGTGGACTCATTAGCAACAGATGTCCTTACAAGAAAATACATCCTTTTTGATACTCAATGCCAGATATTAATAAAATATGGAAGCAGAAAGGAAATTTTAAAGCAAACAGCCCAGGTCTTCTTTATATCATGATGTCAGCAGACCCATTTATTGACAGATTAATTTACTGATGCAATTACCCACACAGTGAATGGGAAGAAGCAAGCAGGGCAGGATCAGGTAGGGTAGTGTCCATTTATGCGGCAGCTTACATTTTCAAAAGAGAGGTGAGTCCCTGAATAGCGAGGATACAGAATCCCCACAAGATGCATAGCTCTAGGTAGAGGGAGAGTCAGAAGATGCTCTGAGTGCCAGGATACAATTCCTGATAGCCACGATGCTATATTAAGCGACCTTATCAATGTTTTCAAATCTTGTTAAAATTATTGTTTTCAGTTTCCTTTGAATTTCTCACAACAAAATGAAAATTAACTCAAGGCTCCAAGTATAATGATGAACCATGTTACGTAGCCTGATTTAATTATTTTCTTTCTCTCAGCCTCCTACCAAAGCACTGTCATGAACAAAGCTAATTGTGGGTATGGAAAGAACTAGTACATGCACTTAAGAGTGAACACTGAGCAAATATTAGTTCTGCCACCTCCTAGATCGCAGTATTGATAAAAGTCATTCCCTAAACCTGACCACCTTGCTTATAAATCAGAATCTCAGTCTTCACCACACAAATAAAGTAGGGATCTGCCTGGCCCATAACACATAGCACTATTGTCATGGATTGTCAATCATTGTTTGCAGAATCCATTGTTACAGAATCTGTGGTTGGCCTTATTACAAAGCACAGAGTCCCAGAAGACAACTGCAAGAATGAAAAAAAAAAAAAAAACTGAGACTATATTAATGAAATGGTTCCCTTTCTTATGTCTTCAGCTGTGGCAGACATGATACTGTCGGCATCTGGGTCTCCCCATAAACAGCTGTCCACATGAAACAAGGCAGGAGGCCCATAGTAAATAATGAAGATAGAATGCATTAATTACACATGGCAAGTAACTATCATAAAATATAACCAATATATGATTGCTATTACTTTTACTACATTAGTCATGCTGACATAAATATAACAGCCCACCAGTCATCAGTGTCATACGGGTTTTGTAGAGAAGGAAAATGGAGCTCAAACCATTTAATGATCCAATAGCCAAACCTCTAAAACATCAGAATAAGTGTGAGCAATGCCTAAAAAGAGGTCGATAGGTTTGCCAACAGGACAGTTTAACAACTGAATCCTGTTTAGTTTTTAGTTCCCATTCCTCTGATGCCTTCCTAGCCACCTACCTTATAATTGGGCAGGACAGGTTGCACCAAGTAGAAGAATGAATACAGAGGCCTGTGCTAGCTTATCCTGGCTTAGTGTATCAAACATGGGGTTCCAATTGTTTCATTTGTTTGATATTTGTAGACAACATGTTAGATCTATAGCAGTCCCTCACATACCAACCCTCCTTAACTGGTATCAGTTGAGAGCTATTTACAAAGTTATATCTTATACGAAGTGGACAAGATAGCTGATAGTTTAATCTTAATATAAAATTAGGAAAATGCATATACTGTCTCAAGGACATGATTACTGGAGTCAATATTAGGTTTAAAGAATTGAAATCCTTGCTCTTTCAGTATGATATACTATCTCTTGTTAGCTCTGAGTACACATAGGAGAATAGGTCTGTAAAGAGAGAAAGAGGTAAACAGGTGGAAAATGTATAAGGCAAAGACAAGTTTTTCAAACTTGAGGATTCCAACACTGGATGGGTTCATTGCCCACTACAGCCCTCAGCTTATTCCTTATACAGACCAGAATTGGGTGAAGCAGGAAAAATAAAAATAAAATAAACTTTTTGAAATTATCAGGAAGAGATTGAGTTTTCCATGATAGACATGCAGAAAAAATATAATACAAACATGTAAAAATATCTTTAGGGGATGAATTTACCTTTGAATTTCTATTCTTCATGTATTTTGATATGGAAATTGATCATTCATTCCCTAAGCATTTCTTTTGGTGCTTCTGTGTGCAGAGAAGAGGACAGGGTCATTATTTCCAGGAGTGTGCTAATTTGTTTGGGTCTTTGTACCTTCTTCCACAACAATGAGAATCACCATTATTTTCTCATTGCTGCTCATCTCTGTTAAAAATTCAACTGTTAAGAGAAATTCAGAAGCAAAATAAAAGATTTAATAATCTCTACCAAAATTCTCCCACAAGATGCCAACTAGGACAAAGCTAATAGTGGTGGCCCAGTTCCTCTCAGGATTGACCTAAAGATCATATGAAATGATACATGTGAAATACTCTGTATCAAAGGATTATATGGGTATAAAATATTGTTGGTATCAGAAAATCTTAATTTAATAACATAACAACTTGGGAGTTGATATCATCATGCTCAATTTTTTTCAGAAAAAAATCATTGATTTTTTTTATTTTATAGTAAGAACAAAAACATTGCAAATAGATTTGAAGTTTTCTATTTTACTTGAAGCTCATTATTTGAAGCAGTACTCAATTTACTTATGACTTTTATCTATCATTATGGAAACTTTTAAAAATATGTATATGTGAAAGTGGAGAAAATAGTGTTAAGAATTCCCAATTCCCAATGACCAGTTTTAGCAATTTCCAAAATGTTTCCAAGTTTGTTTTCATTCATATGCCTTTCTCCCAACACACAGAGGCATAATTCAAGCAAATACCATTGTACCATTTCATATTTAAATCTTATGAAAAATGCATAATTTTTCAAATTTCTTTGCTCCCATATAAACTTATCTTTTTTAAAAAGAGTTTTATCTGTTTATTTATTTGAAAGCAAGAGACAATGAGACAGAGAACGAGAGATCTCTCATCTGCTGGTTAACTCCCCTAATGCAACAGCTAGATCTGGACTATGCTAAAGCAAGAAGCTGGAAACTCAATTTATGGCTCCCATGTGAGTGTCAGAAACCCAATTCTGCAGCTGTCACTGCTCCCTCATGGGGTGCTCATGCACAAGAAACTGGAATAGCAAGCAGAGCTGGCATTTGAGCCCTAGCTCTCTAATAAGGTGTGTGGAAGTCCCAGAGTCCTATGCTGTTTCCTAATCACTGCACCCAACATTGTCCTCTTTTAATTTCTTTTCCCACAAATTTCTTGAAGCCCTCTCATAAGTGTTTAAAATAGAAAGACAATTTCTCTCTGTGCCTTTTCTCTTTATTTTATTTTTGAAATTATTTATTAATATACAACACTTGTGCGCCTTTATGGGGCACAGTGAAAGATTCCAACTTACGAAGGCAATCAACAGTCCTTCATTTCTACTCTTCCTCCATGTTTACAGTCTACCAGATCCTCTCTTGAAGTTGTTTTTATGTGACAAATGATACCTTACAATCACTACACTGTATCGTGCAACTCTATAACCTTTTAGCTCTATTTAACTCTGGTTAATATTCTTTATCCAACCTATTGCTAACCTCCCACAATCTATCCTTACTGGTCTCTTGTAATCATTATTCTAAGTTCAGGTCAATTTTTCTAACCTTCACATATAAGACAGAATATGTGGTTTTTGTCTTTCTGTGTCTGTCTTATTTTACTTAACATATGTTCCATCCATTTTGCTGCAAATGTCAGGATTTTCTTCCATTTTTTTCTTTATGATGTGTATTTAATTTTTTTTTAGTTTTTAAAATCCATTTTAAGTTAATTTCACTTTTATTTAACTTTTAACAGATTCAATATGCTTTATAGATACAATTCTGAGAATATAATCATATTCCCTTTCTCCCTCCCTCCTTTTGTCCTTCCTTTCCCTTTCCTTTTTATGTAAATATTTTATTGAAATGTAACTTACATACCAAGAAATGCACATAAGTGTACAAATAAATAATTTTTATCCTCCAAGCACACTCATAAGCAATATCCATGTCCAGAACAAAGCCTTACTGGTATGCTAAGAATCCTAGCTATTCCCTCCATTACCTTTCTTCTTTTTAATGTGGGGAAAGAAGGATATATTGTCATTTATATGATATGGTTCAGTGAAGCAATACTTATAACTAAATACAAACTAAATAATATTATATCTATACATTTTAATAGAAAGCTTTTATTTAATAAATACAAATTTCATAAGTACAACTTTTGGATTACAGTGGTTCTTTCCCCCCATACCCGCCCTCCCACCCCCAAAACATCCCACCTCCTACTTCTTCTCCCATCCCATTCTTCATTAAGATTCATTTTTAATTAACTTTATATACAGAAGATCAACTATATACTAAGTAGAGATTTCAACAATTTGTACCCACACAGACACACAAAGTAGAGTACTGTTTGAAGACTAGTTTTACCATTCATTCTCATAGTACAACACATTAAGTACAAAGGTCCTACATGGGGAGCAAGTGCATAGTGACTCCTGTTGCTGATTTAACAATTGACATTCTTATTTATGATATCAGTGATCACCCGGGGCTCTTGTGATGAACTGCCAAGGCTATGGAAGCCTTTTGAGTGCACAAAATCTGTCAGTATTTAAACAGGGCCATAAGCAAAGTGGAAGTTCTCTCCTCCCTTCAGAGAAAGGTACCATTTTCTTTGATTGTTGGCTCTTTCCACTGAGATCTCACTCAGAAATCTTTCATTTCGGTCATTTGTTGTCACAGTGTCTTGGCTTTCCATGCCTGAAATGCTCTCATAGGTTTTTCAGCTAGATCCGAATGCCTTAAGGGATGATTTTGGGCCAGAGTGCTGTTTAGGGCACTTGCTATTCTATGAGTCTGTTGTGTGTTCTGCTTCTCATGTTGGATCATTCTCTTCCTTTTAATTCTATCAATTGTTATTAGCAGACACTTGGTCTTATTTATGTGATCCCTGTGACACTTAATCCTATCATTATGATCAGTTATGAAATTAAACTGATCACTTTAACTAATATGATGGCATTCTTACCTGCCAACTTAACTGAATTTGGAGTCCCATGGCAAGTGTTTAGCTTTATCCTTAGGGGTAAATCCAAGGGAAACTGTGCCGAACTGTACATCTCTTCCCTCTCTTATTCCCACTTTTATTTTTAACAGGAATTAATTTTCAATTGGATTTAAACACCTAAGAATAATTCTATATTAAGAAAAGAATTCAACCAATGGTATTAAGTAGAAAAAGAAAATAATAAAAAGAATAGTAAGCTGTTCCATGACAGTCTGGATAAGGGCTGATCAAGTCATTGCTTCTCATAGTGTCAGTTTCATTTCTACAAGTTTCCTTTTAGTGCTCACTTAGTTGTCACAGATCAGGGAGAACATATGATATTTGCCCCTTTGGGACTAGCTTATTTTACTCAGCATGATGTTTTCTATATTCCTCATTTTTTATTTTTTGCAAATGACTGGATTTCATTTTTTTAACCACTGTGTAGTATTCCATAGAGTACATTTCCCATAATTTCTTTATTCAGTCTTCTGTTGATGGGCATTTAGGTTGATTCCATGTCTTAGCTATTGTGAATTGAGCTGCAATAAACATTGAGGTACAGATAGCTCTTTTGTTTATTGATTTCATTTCCCTCTTCCTTCCTTCCTTCCTTCCTTCCTTCCTTCCTTCCTTCCTTCCTTCCTTCCTTCCTTCCTTCCTCTCTCTTTCTCTCTCTCTCTTTCTCTCTCTCCCTCTCCCCCCTGTTTCTTTCTATTGATAATGATTTTGAAATAAAATATTTTTAAATTTACATTATACTCAAAGACTTAATGCTCAATAAAATAAAAAGTTCAACAAATAAAAAGCAAAAAAAGTTCCTAGTTTAGTGAAAATATAGGTAAGGGCTTTAAACAGTAATCAAATTTAAGGATAACAATTTCACCCATATAAAGTAAATTTTACAGTAGTTACTATTCATTAAAACTATCATAGTACAATATTCTTTACCATTGATTGACAAAGGTATAAAACAAAGATTAACAAAACTATATGTGCTGGGCCGGCACTGTGGCTTAGTGGGTAAATCTGCTGCCTGCAGTGTTGGTATCCCATATGGGTGCCAGTTTGAGTCCCGTCTGCTCCACTTCTCATCCAGTTTTCTGCTATTGCCTGGGAAAGCAGTAAAAGATGACCCAAGTTTTTGGGTCCTTGAACCCAGGTGGGAGACCCAGAAGAGGCCCATGGTTCCTGGCTTTGGATGGGTACATCTCTGGCTGTTGTGGCCATTTGGGTATGAACAAGTAGATGGAAGACCTCTCTCTCTCTCCTCTCTCTCTCTCTCTCTGCCTCTGTCTCTCTATAAAGCTGTCTTTCAAATACATAAATAAAATTTTCTGAAAAATCTATATTTGCAACACTATTGATACACACAGGCATGTTTTATTTTGTATTTTTAATTTTAGCTCCCACATATAAGGCAGTGCATGTGATATTGGTCTTATTTCACTTAGCCTTATGATCTTCAGTTGCATCCACTTTGATGCAGATGGTAGAACTTCCTTTTTTTTAACTGAATATAATTCCATGGTGAATATATATCACATTTTCTGTAGCCATTCTTCTGATAATGTGTACTTTGGTTGATTCCATACTTTGGGTATTGTGAATATTGCTGCTATAAAATGGCAGTCCTGGGATCTCTTTGCTTTGTCATGTTCATGCCTTTTGCATATATCCCTAGTCATGGGATTGCTGGATCATGTCACAAGTGTACTTCTAGTTTGTAGAAAATCTCCAGCATGTTTTCTACAGTGGCTGCACTAATTTTCATTCCCACCGACAGTGTATAAGTGTTCCCCTTTGTCCACAACCTCACCTGCATTTGTTACTCCCCATCTTTGGATTTTAGCCATTCTGACAGGAGTGAGGTGATATCTCATTGTGGTTTTGATTTTCATTCTCCTGATGCCTAGTGATGTTGGGCATTTTTCATATATTAATTGGTCATTTGTATTTCTTCTTTTACAAACTGTCTATTGAGTTCTTTTGCCCATTTAATTACTGGATTGATTGTGTTTTTTATTGTTGTAGAATTTTTAAGCTGTTGATATATTCTGGATATTCATCATTTGTTGGATAGGTACTCACAAATACTTTTCCCCATCTTGTTCATTGCATTTTCATTCTATTGATTGTATCATTTGCTGTGCAGAAGCATCTAAGTTTAAAAAGTCCATTTGTTTAGTTTTTTCTCGTTTCCTGTGCTTTGTGGGCCTTGCCCAAGAAGTTGTCCCTTACACCAATGTATTAGAATGTTTCTCTTACATTTTTTCCTAGCAACTTCATAATCTAAGGGCTTAAAGTTAGGTCTTTGATCCATCTTGAGTTGATTTTTGTAAATAGTGAGAAGTATGAATCTAATTTCATTTTTCTATATATGTGCATCCGGTTTTGTCAGCACTATTTGTTGAAGAGCTTATCCTAACTCTACTATATGGTCTGAGCACTTTTGTCAAAAATCAGTTGGCTGTATGTACATGGATTAATTTACGGACTGAATAATATTCATCGTGTATATATAACATATTTTGTTTACCCATCCATCCATTAATGAATACCTATATTAATTCCATATCTTGGTTGTGAATAGTGCTATAATAAACATTGGAGTGCATATATCTTCGATATACTGATTTCATTTACTTTGGATGACTGTTGCGTCATCTGGTAGATGTATGTTTAGTTTTTTCAGAACTTCCATACTGTTTTTCTTTTTTTTTTTTTTATAATTTAATAGACTTTATTTATTTTTATTTATTTATTTTTTTTATCTTTTATTTAATGAATATAAATTTCCAAAGTACGACTCATGTGTTACAATGGCTTCCCCCCCCATACCGTCCCTCCCACCCACAACCCTCCCCTTTCCCACTCCCTCTCCCCTTCCATTCACATCAAGATTCATTTTCGATTATCTTAATATACAGAAGATCAGCTTAGTATACCTTAAGTAAGTATTTCAACAGTTTGCTCCCACACAGAAACATAAAGTGAAAAATAATAGATGATTTTTTTTAAATGATGATGAAATCAGATCACACCTATTGTCATGTTTAATCCCAGTGAGAGTCAAGTTGGGAATTGATAATTTCTTTCTTTCTTTTTTTTTTTTTTTACAGAAGATCAGTTTAGTGTACATTAAGTAAAGATTTCAGTCGTTTGCACCCCCATAGAAACACAAAGTGAAATATACTGTTTGAGTACTCGTTATAGCATTAAGCCTCAGTGTACAGCACATTAAGGACAGAGATCCTACATGAGGAGTAAGTGCACAGTGACTCCTGTTGTTGACTTTACAAATTGACACTCCTGTTTATGGCATCAGTAATCTCCCTATGCACCAGTTATGAGTTTCCAAGGCTATGGAAGCCCCTTGAGTTCTCCGACTCTTATCTTATTTAGACACGGTCATAGTCAAAGTGGAGGTTCTCTCCTCCCTTCAGAGAAAGGTACCTCCCTCTTTGAAGCCCATACTGTTTTTCATAATGACTGCACTAATTTGCATCAACAGTAAATGAATGTTCCCTTTTTACCAAATATTTGTCACTTTTCTTACTTTTTGTGTTTTTTTTATAAAAGCTATTCTAATTGGAGTGAGATGATACCTGATGGTTTTGATTTGCATGGTCCGATGGCTTTTGATAGTCATCTTTTTTTTCTTTCATCAATTATTGGCCATTTGTATTTATCTTTATATAGAAAAGTTGATTCAGACACTTTGCCCATTTCATAACTGTATTGTTTAGGCTTTTGTTAAGTTTTTTGAGTTCCTTATATATTCTTGATACTAAGCGTACGTCAGATGAATAGTTTGCAAATGTTTCTTTTTTTAAAGATTTATTTATTTGAAAGAGTTACACAGAGATAGAAGGAGAGGCAGAGAGAGAGAGAGAGAGAGAGAGAGAGAGAGAGGTCTTCCATCCACTGGTTCACTTCCCAACCCCCAGAGCTGTGCCAATCTGAAGCCAAGAGCCTGGAGGTTCTTCCAGGTATCCCAAGTGGGGGCAGGGGCCCAAGGACTTAGGTCATCTTCTATTGCTTTACCAGGCCATAGCAGAGAGCTGGGGAGGAAGTGGAGCAGCTGGATCTCGAACTGGTGCCCATATGGGATGCTGGAACTGCAGGCATTGGCTTAACCCACTATGACACAGTGCCAGCCCATGCAAATATTTCTTTCTGTCCTGTTGATTGTCTTCTCACTCCATTGGATATTTCCATTGATGGGCAAAAGCTTATTAATTTGACTTAATCCATTTGTCAAATTTTGCTTTTGTTGCTTATGATTTTGGGGTCTTATCCAAAACGTTCTTTCCCACGGTCACATGTTTACCCCATTTTTTCCTTTAGTAGTCTCATAAGTTAGATATTTTTTTTAAACTTTTATTTAATGAATATAAATTTCCAAAGTACAGCTTATGGATTACAATGGCTTTCCCCCCATAACATCCCTCCCACCTGCAACCCTCCCCTTTCCCACTCCCTCTCCCCTTCCATTCACATCAAGATTCATTTTCGTTTCTCTTTATATACAGAAGATCAGTTTAGCATACATTAAGTAAAGATTTCAACACTTTGCTCCCACACAGAAACATAAAGTGAAAAATACTGTTTGAGTACTAGTTATAGTGTTAAATCTCAATGTACAGCACACTAAGGACAGAAATCTTACATGAGGAGTAAGTGCACAGTGATTCCTGTTGTTGACTTAACAAATTGACACTCTTGTTTATGGAGTCAGTAATCACCCTTGGCTCTTGTCATGAGCTGCCAAGGCTATGGAAGCCCCCTGAGTTCACTAACTCTGATCATATTTAGACAAGGCCATGGTCAAAGTGGAAGTTCTTTCCTCCCTTCAGAGAAAGGTACCTCCTTCTTTGATGACCTGTTCTTTCCACTGGGATCTCACTCGCAGAGATCTTTCATTTAGGTTTTTTTTTTTTTTTTTTCCCCCAGAGTGTCTTGGCTTTCCATGCCTGAAATACTCTCATGGGCTTTTCAGCCGCATCTGCATGCCTTAAGGGCGGATTCTGAGGCCAGAGTGCTGTTTAGGACATCTGCCAGTTTATGGGTCTGCTGTGTATCTCACTTCCCATGTTGGATCATTCTCTCCCTTTTTGATTCTATCAGCTAGTATTTGCAGACTCTATTCTTGTTTATGTGATCCCTTTGGTTCTTAGTCCTATCATTATGATCAATTGTGAACAGAAATTGATCACCGGGACTAGTGAGATGGCATTGGTACATGCCACCTTGATGAGATTGAATTGGAATCCCCTGGTATGTTTCTAACTCTACCGTTTGAGGTAAGTCAGCTTGAGCATGTCCCGAATTGCACATCTCTTCCCTCTCTTATTCCCACTCTTATATTTAACAGTGATCACTTTTCAGTTAAGTTTCAGCACTTATGAAGAATTGTGTATTGATCACAGTATTCAACCAAAAGTATTAAGTAGAACAAACAAAAAAAATACTAAGAGGGATAACATATCAAGTTGCTCCTCAACAGTCAGGGTGAGGGCTGATCAAGTCACCGTTTTTAAAAATATCTAACTTATAAGTTAGATATTTTTTAAAAATATTTATTTTATTTGATAGGCAGGGTTACAGAGAGGCGCAGAGAGGGAGAGAGGGAGAGAGAGAGAGAGATCTTCCATCTGCTGTTTCACTCCCCAGAGGGCCTCAATGGCCAGAGCTGTGCCAATCCCAAGCCAAGAGCCAGGAGTTCTTCCAGGTTTCCCATGCGGGTATAAGGGCCCAAGGACTCGGGCCATCCTCTACTACTTTCCCAGGCCATAGCAGAGAGCTGGATTGGAAGTGGGGCAGCCAGAACTCAAACTGGTGCCATATGTGATGCTGGTACTGCAGGCGGTGGCTTTATCTGCTATGCCACAGCCTCATAAATTAGTTCTTATAATTGGTTTTTTATCCATTTGAAATGTCTTTTTGCTTATTCTATTCAAAATGAGGTATAGATTCAATGCAATTCCCATAAAGCTACCAATGGTGTTTATCAAAAAACTAAGAAAAAATTGTAATTCATATAGAAGCACAAGAGTTCTTGAAAAAAACAAGCAATTTTGAGCAAAAAGAACAAAACTGTTAACATCATACTATCAGAATTCAAGACATACTACAGAGTTATAGTAACCCAAACAGCCAGGTACTGGTGTAAAAACAGATTGCATAAAGTAATGGTATAGAATAAAGACTCCAGAATTGAACCTGCATATTTATAGCCAATTGACTCCCAACAAAGTCATGAGAGGTATACAATGGAGAAAGGACTTTCTTTTCAATAACTGTTTCTGGGAGATTATATGTAGAAATTGAAACTTGACCCCCTACCTTGTGTTTGTCTTTTTTTTTTTTTTTTTTTTTTTTTTTGGACACGCATAGTTAGTGAGAGAGAGAGACAGAGAGAAAGGTCTTCTTTCCACTGGTTCACTCCCCAAATGGCCGCTATGGCCAGAGATGCGCGGATCCGAAGCCAGGAGCCAGGTGCCTCCTCCTGGTCTCCCATGCGGGTGCAGGGCCCAAGCACTTGGCCATCCTCCACTGCCTTCCTGGGAGAGCTGGACTGAAAGAGGAGCAACCAGGACAGAATGCAGCGCCCCAACTGGCCTAGAACCCAGGGGGCCGGTGCCGCAGGAGGAGGATTAGTCAAACTTGACCTCCTACCTTGTGTTTGTCTTTAATATGACCAAAACTGATGACCACATTTAAAAAAAGACTTCAAGAGATGATTTCTTATTGAGAAAGAATATCATAGCATGCATCTTAAGACAATTTGATGAATCCCTAATACCATCCAAATGAAATTTCAACTCCAAGATCATCATCTAATAAAAAAATCTTCCCATTAACCCCCCATTGTACACCTTTGTTCAAACTCTTTGATTCACGGTAATCTTAGACTTCTTGTTTTCTTTCTGTCTTTACCTTTATTGCAAGGAGTTGTCCAATTAATCCTCTTGATTTCCATGCATTATTGAAATCTAGTGCTATTTATATTCTTACCTATCTGTTGCATTTATTCCACTGTTAGAAGGCAGTATTATAGGATTAAAAGCATGTGCTTTAAGGGCCAGTGCTGCGGTGTAGAGGGTAAAGAAGCCGCCTGCAGTACCGTCATCCCATATGGGCACGGGTTCGAGACCCAGCTGCTCCACTTCTAATCCAGCTCTCTGCTATGGCCTGGTAAAGCAGTAGAAGATAGTACAAGTCCTTGGGCCCCTGCACCCACATGGGAAGATCCAGAGGAAGCTCCTGGCTCTTGGCTTTGGAATGGCGCAGCTCCGGGCGTTCCGGCCAGTTGGGCAGTAAACCAGCAGATGGAAGATCTTTCTCTCTCTCTCTCTCTCTCTCTCTCTCTCTCTCTCTCTCTCCTTTCTCTGTATGATTCTGACTTTCAAATAAATAAATAAATCTTTAAAATAAAAAAAAAAGTGTGCTTCAGAGATTGATAAAGCTGAGTCTGGGAATGTCTCACGACTTACTTACTAGCTTAATACTCTTGAGAAAGTCTTCCTTAAATCTCATATACTCAGGTTTCAAAAGGAACACTTTACATTGTTGTTAAGGAGATTAATTAAAAACATATGGGTGTATACATATGTGTTCATATGTGAGTATATATATATACATAATACACAATCCAATCATATATTTTAAAAGCATATATACAGATACATAGATTATTCAGCACAAATAACAATTAAGGAAGTATATTATTGCTATTATTATAACCTGTATTCATTATCATATTCTGATTTTATTCTTATCTTTCGCTACTTACTCTGCGATTGTTAGTTATGCTTCTTTGTGTTTACCCCTAGACAGCTAGGGGTAAGTCAGAACCTTTGACTCCCCCAGAGGAATCGGCTTCACAGAGAAGATTCTTGAGATATTTCTGGAAGGCACCCAGCTGGTGTGCAGAGGTAAGAGGTCCAGGTTTCTGTCTTCTCTTTGAATGCACCAGGATATTGTGTAAAATAACAGAGTCTCTCTCCCTGTCTTCAGACTCCCTGCAAAACTTGCTGTGTGTGTGCTATGGAGCACTTTAAAGTGAATCTGTAGATTTTTCCCCAAAGGAAAAAAAATGCAGAAAAACAGATGATGGGACAACTGGAAAAACAGTCATTTCTAAATGAAGTGAGTTTCCAGACAGCTGATCCTACCACAGGGCTGGCCTTCTTTATCCTGGAAATGTCATCCTTCTTTAGTCTGTAAATATCATGCTATAGAACACCTTAGCACTGGCTTCATGAGGAGACGGAGCCAACTATGCACAGGCAGTTTACTGTCAGCCGAAGGACAATGCTTCTTTCTTGGATTTAATAAAAAGAGTAGGGGGCTGGGCAGACCACTCTGGAGAAAGAACATGCAATATCCCTCCTGCCATCACATTGTGGCTTCTTTAATAAAATGATGAAAGAATGTCTTTGTACTCCAAATGCTGGTCTTACTTGGGCACATTCACTTGTTCAGTTTCAAAGGTGTGAATCCCTGGAATATGACTGTGGGCTCCTATTTAAACCCTCACCTATAGGTCCTGCCAGTGGCAATATAGGACCCTTTTACCTCTCAGTATCTCTCAAGTCCAGGCCAAATCCTCTATTTCACCTTTTCAGAGCCCAACACTCCACTAAATAAAGATGTGGCTCAGTTAACCAACACTTTGTAAAAAATAAATTCCTTCAGAAATGTAAAGATTATCTTTCTTCCCGTGAAGCGTGCCTTACTGTGAATTACATAGTCAGATTTCCCTGCATTCATTACCTGGCTGAGAACAGAAAATGACAATTTCATTGTGCGGGGGGAAGTAATTTTTGGCATATGGATCAATTCTAGTGAGTGCTGGCCTGAGAAGGGGTTTGATATGATAGAATTCGTGATGCTAAAAGCCAGTCTGAAAAGCTCCTGGTGTTTGTGGGGGGAGGGGCATTTGAGAGTGAATAAAAAGCAGAGGAGAGGATGACAGGGAATTGGAGAAAGTGGAAAGTATGGAGGATAAACTTCATCCATTTGGAAAATTTGCTGTTCCTGCACATTCAGAAGTGGCAAGAAAGTAGTGGTTTAAAGAACAGGGTCTGTATACAAACTGCCTGTGAACTAATCCCAGCCACACTGTTCACTGGCCCTGTGACTCTGACAGTTTTCTTAGCTTCCTTAAGCTTCAGTGTCTTTATCTGTACAATGAGGATGAAAAACTGTTCATGGGTCATAGGGTTGTGTTGGGGACTTAAAAAGATAATGCTTGTTAGACACTTAGCACAATGTTTGGCACATATTATGTCCTCACTACATGCTAAGAATCATTAAACATATTATCCCAAAACAAGGTAATAATGTCTAGTGTCACAAATTCTTCTAACATAAAATACTTATTATATGTGATCTAATACATCTATGATTCTCTTTGAAGTGTTGGTATTTAAAAAATTCTAGTGCTTAATTAAAAACTTTACAGTTACTTGATTAATTTCCTTAAGCTGATGCTGAATGGAACACTCAGTAATTCACAAAAATTAGTCTATGTCTTTACATACATTCACACATTTCATATTTTTCAGATGGGACATTAAGGCATAGGAGATTAAGTCATTTGATCACCATATCTCAGTTGTTACGGAATAACCTATGTTAGACCTAGGGAGACTTGTTTTCAGAGCCTATGTTTTTAACAGTGTATAGCTCAGAGATATTAGATGACTTTTTTAATTATCATTTTTAAATAAATTTATTTGTGAGACAAACAGAAACAGCAAAGCAGAGAGCTCCCATCAGCTGGTTCTCTCCCCAAATGCCAGAAAAGTCCAGGGCCTGAGTGGGGAACCTGAAATGCAATTCAGGCCTCCCTTGTGGGTAGCAGGAATCCAGTTCCTTGAGCTATCACTATCACTGCTGCCTCCTAGGGTCTGCATTGGTAGGAAGCTGAAAACAGTAGTCACAACAGGGGACTGAACAGGTACTCCCATGTGGGTATCTTCAACATGAGGGAGCTAACTACCCACCCCAAAAAGATTTTTCTTCTTTTATAGCTAGTTTACATCTTTCCTCCACAAAAGTTGTCCAGCTTAATATAGGAGGAAGGACAAAAATTATATATGGAGATAACTGGCATCCCAAACCATTATCTATGTGGCTAAAGGTAGTGACGAACAGTGAAAATTCCTTGATCTTTAATCATATCAGATGCTACTTGAATATGGAAATTAGTTCTTATAAGAATACTCTGGGTTATTCCCAGATCAAGGAAAGTAGTGTAAACTTACCTTGGAAACTGGAACATAGTAAGTAACAACAAGGCATTATTTTCATTATTGTCAGCATCAAAATCCCTTCTTTGAATGTATTTCTACCAATAGGCTATAGTCACAAATATGATTGATAAAAAATTCTGAATTTTTTTAACTTCCAAGTTCCAGTCTCAAACCTATGAGAATCTGATACATGTCATTTGTAATAGGTTTCTGGAGTCAATTTTAAACAGCTCAGTTATTTCTGATTCAGCAAGTTTATGAACCTCCTGTCTGTGCCACGAGCTTAGCTCTGGATCATAGACTATCTTCAGTATTTCTGTTCTGAATTTTCTTAGCCTTGAATTTATCTTCTATAAGATTGAGTTCCTTAACAAAAATCATATTTCTTATTTTGCTCTTAGGAAACTTGCAAAACCTAGATCAGTTGAGTAGACATGGTTGAAATTCATTACAAGTGTATCTGCATCATACTTCTGTGAAAAAAAGAAGTTAAAGAGAAACAGAGTTGAAGTTGCAAAGAAAACTCTTTATTGACACTGAGGAATTACCTTCCTGAATGGCACCCCCAAGGCATGGGTAGAGATTAAATGACCTTTTAAGGTAATGACCCTTTGGAAAGGTTATTCTTGATTCAAAGGCCAAGTCTAGACAAGCAAATCATTTTGGAGAAAATAAAAGAGCTGAATTCAGCCAGTGAACTGAATATTTAGTGAACTATCCTTTAGACAAAGTAGTATTCTTAGAGTTTCATTAAGGGTTTAAAACCCTGTGCTTTACTATGATATGGTATCATAGACAACCAGCCCTGTAGCCAAACCTGGGATTGAATTGTGGCATCACAACTTAACCTTTGTAGAATCCTCAGTAAGTTTCCTGCTTTCTCATAGCCTGTGTCTTGTCATTCCTGCTACTGAGTCAGTACAGAATGAAAAAGAGGTAACAACAAATGCAGTGTGCATGTGCTGGCACATCATGAGCACAGGGTAAATAGCAGATACTATTATTTTTATATATAACTAATGCACCCAGAATAATCTGTTTTCTCTATTTCCCCTGATGGTTGGAAGAAATTAATGCTGTTGCTGAAGCAGCAGAGGAAGGCATAAAGCACGGGGAAATGCTGACTTAATCTATGTGATTTAATTCCAGAATGTGTTTCTGAAAATCCACCTACTTCTTTGTGAATATCTGTTATCTCTCTGCTTCAAAACAAGATACACAACACTTCTTGTAGCATTTTGGCTGCTTGTTTTAGAAGGAGACGTTGATAAATTGGAGAGGATCCAAAAATGATAAAAGGATTAGAAGGTATGACCTACAGAGAAAGATTATTAAAAGAACTTCATACATCCAGCCTGGAGCAATGCTGACAGTGGGTGGGGAATATGATAACATACCATAAATGCTAGGACTAGGTAAGACATAAAGAGAGAAACTCTTTCTGGTTGTTAGAATATAAATGAACATGGATGGATGGCCTTAAACCAGTAGAGCAACTATGTGTATGAAGTATTCTTAGTAGAAAAAAAATCAACACAAGGGTCAATTAGCACCTTGGTTGTTGCATGGGAGAAGCAATCCTTCTGCAACTCTTTAGATGATACCAACAAAGGCTGAGATGAGGAAGGAAGGATCTGGATGCCTCTGCTGTATCTGGCCCTATGACACTAGGCATACTCTTCCTAAAAACTGGGAAGTCTTCTCCACACTTTTCTTCTTTCCTGATTGTAGTAAACTGATTTTGTGTTATCTAAAATTATTTGTCCTCTTCCTAAATCCCATAGCCTATGAATGTGACCACATTTCAAAAGGTATTTTTGCAGACATAGGCATGATTAATTTAAGGATATTCAAATGAGAAGATCATTTTGGCTGATCTGGGTGGACCCCATACCCAATAGGTTCCCTTATAAGAAGCAGCAAAGAATATGCAGAGAAACATGAAAAGGAGGGGATGATGTGACCATAGAGTTGGTGACTGCAGGTGTTTAGCTGAGGAAACCCAGGTTTTCTCAGAGCCATCAGAACTTGGAAAAGGCAAATATTTCCCTAGATAGGTCAGACGGGTGGCCCTGATGAAACCTTCATTCCAAATTTCTTCCCTCTGAAAGTCTGAGAAAATAGATGTATGGTATTTCATGCTGCTTTAAGTACTTGTTTTTTACTGAAGACTTAGAAAATCAGTAGACCCAATACAAGGATTAATTTTTCAATATAGAACTACTAGAAAGTGCGAACCTCAGTCACAAAAAACAAACAAGCAAAAAACAAAACGAAAAATTAGTACATAATGCACAGATGAAAAAAGTCCTCTATGTTTCCTCATGTTTCAGTTACTAGGATTCAGTGAGGTGTCCTTCAAGTCCAAGCTGACTGTACATTAAACTAGAGGATTGTTGGGGTTGGATGGAGGCCTGAGGCTGACCTAAGCAGGAGTTGATCATAGATGCTCAGTAAATTAGTAATCCCAGTGTCTAGAATTAGGTCTGGATTCAGAATGGTAAGGCAAAGTTTACCTTGGTGACCAAGAATCTGAGAATGAGAGTGGCTGGGAGCTTCTAGAAACCCACAACTCTAGGGTTTTTCAAATGAGGAGACAGGACAGGGAATGTCCATTCTAAGAGCGTGCCACTGGATAGTTACGCACTTTCACTTTTATGTGGAGGGTACCAGCAAGTCTACAAGCCAGCAGGCATGTAGGCAAGGTTATACATCAACTTAAGGATCTGGGAAAAGGAATTCAGTCTGGTGGTCTAAGATTAAGATTAGAGCTATGTTACAAATCTTAAGAGACAGGCCAATTTAGATGCTCCTGCAAATTTACAAATTCCCAAAAATACTCCAGGTACCAATTCATGTCCATGAGCCTTCTGATGCTCCTGCTACCACATCCAACTGGGGGCAGGTGTGCCCATCTCTGGGCTCTTTTGGTGTGAGCAGAAACTGAGGCAGTGTCTCTAATTTCAGTGGGGTGTGTCCTCCAGAGAAGCACTTCTGCAGCATTCTCTACATCCCCCTCTTTTGTTATTTTAAGAATAGATCTTAAGTTTCAGGACACTAGATCAGATATGCATGAGATGAGACATGGAGCAGACATAAACAGGATGAAGATCATAATAATGGGTACCACAAAGAGCAATAGCCAGTGCAGCCAGGATTCCTATTGCCACCATTCAGGTTTAACGTTTAAATGGGAAATTTTATTTTTGATGTTATCAATTTCCTTTTGAATTAAATTAGAATTATCTGCAATGTTGAAACAATACAATCCTGGAAATTGTTGACAGTCAATATGATGTTTAATAGCAAATAACCTATAGTAGCACGATTTTGTAAAACACCTTCACGAATTTGACTTAACTCTGAATTAATATAAGATAAGGCAGCAGCAATGGCACAAGAAGATTTTTCTAAAGTACACAGGCAAGTTCCTCTAGGAAGATGGGTGAGAATAATTCCAAAAACAGGAGAACAACACAGGGTTTTTTATAAGTATCTTGACCTCAGGAGTAACAGTCATTTAACAATGAGAGCCAACAGGGAGGGGGAAAACATAACATAATGATCAATCAGGTCAAAGTAGAATTGCATGCAAGTTGAACAAAAATAGTGGTAAGTCAAGTCTCAGGAGTCTCTACAATGTGTTCTCGAGCCAGGTGTCCTTGTGCAGAAGCAATCAGTGATCAGTGACTTCATATCTCCCACGTGGTGGATTCATCTTGGGAAACTTGCAATGAAGTGGCTTTGTTTTCTGAACCTTTGAAGCGGGTTGAAACAGTGGCACTGGTTCTTTGCCTTCTTTAGCCGTAAAGCAGGAATTGGATCCTGTAACTGCTTGTGGCAACTCCTGGTATCTGTAGGTCAGACGCAGTGGGCTGGAATCCACAAAGGGCATGTAAGGGGATAAAACAGAAACAAACCCTCTTCCCCACGTTATGAGTGGTTTAGGGCCTTTTCAATTAAGATAGGGTGCTCCTTGTGATAACTAACAGCAGTGGTTCTTCACAAGCTGTAAAGAAATGCTTTTGTGCTGCTGAATTTTGAAAAATAAGTTAAATGATTAAGAGTAAATAAAAGAATGGCCGTTGTCTGATTAATCTGTGTCTTTCCCTTTTATTTGTTTTCATTTGTTTTGAAGAAGGGTTTCAAGCATATTATGGGCCTATTCAACAATGGCTAGAATTATGGGGAATACCATGAGTAATTTTAATATCTGATAATCAACCAAAATGGTTGAATGCAAAAGAGGTAGAAGGGGCCCATTATCAGTCTTTAATTGAATAAATTTGTCCAGGGTCCAGAACCAGGATTCCAGACATTGGAAAGGGGGCTACAGATGCAAGAGTGTATTTAACTTGGGAAAGAGCACCAAATACTTGCCAGCTCAGAACCAGCAAGTTTCAGATGTGGAACAGCAACAAAGGTAGCTTGATAAGAACCTTCCAAATAGAGAGGAACGGGCAGGGTTGACTTTCTCAGTAGGACTCAGTCATGACAACTTCATGTTGGGTTCAGCTAAGGGTCAAGCAAGTCCTTAAAATGAAAGTGAGAAGTAAGTTTGGAGTGAAACAGTTGCTCCACAAGCAACAATATGTACAGGACATTGGACCAGGATATTTAGCATCATTGGAGGCAATATGTTGACACTGAATCAGTGTTAGCAAGAATCCACGATTAGGCACTGCAATACTGCAATTGCTCAAAAGGCTGTAAAAATAACACTCAAAAAAGACTATGAAAAAACTATTTTGCCAAACTATTTAACAGATATAAACATCAACACAACTTTATAAATATCTGACAAATGTTTGTGTTAGTAGAAATTAAAAAAAATGCTAGTGGTAAAAATGCCTTCATGTCACCTGGAGATAGGTTGTCTAACACACTCATCTATCCTGATATATTAAAGTATTTGCTGTGCATTCTAGGTTATTATTTTTAAGTATTTTTATTTGCTTATTTTAAAGGCAAAAGGAGAGAGAGAGAGAGAGAGAGAGAGAGAGAGAGAGAGGTAGGGGAGAGAGAGAGAAACTTCTATCCCCTGGTTTACTCCTGCAGATGCATGCAACAATCATGACTGCATTAGGGTAAATCCAGGAGCTTGGAACCCAACCTGGGCCACACAAGTGAGTGACAGGGACCCAAATACATGAGCCATCACCTGCTGCTTTCAGGGTGTGCATTAACAGAAAGTTGGATCAGAAGTGGAGGACCCAGAACTCCATCCAGGCACTCCAACATGAGATGCAGCTGTCCCAAGGAGTGACTTAACTATTGCACCACAGCACTTACTCCAGAGGTTTCAAAGAAATTTCTGAAGAAACCATAGTAACACAAAGGATCCATAACTCATGGTGGGATCCAGGCATCAATGAAGACATTATTTGAAATTTTTCTGGAAATTTATATATCTATTGTGCCTAAAATGCCTTTCAACATTTTAGCAAACAGGCAATAATTAAGAACCCTGAAAAGGGATGCATTCTCTCAGAATATATCAAAGAGCATGATGGTTGCACATGAGGGGAGAAGGCAGCCCCATCCTGCCCTGTTTCTAAGGGCCTCATCGGTCCTCCTGACTTGTATTCATGTGATGTCCTCTGGGTGAATCAGGTCTAGAAACTGGTTCTGATGACTTCTGGAAGATTTTGTGTTGTGATGGATTTTGCTTCAAAACCTTTTCACGGTATACTTAAAAAAGTGGATGAGGAATGAAATGAACAAATTTGTAGTCCTTACTATGTGTTGGTACTTGGGTTAGGGAGGGGCTTTACATAAAATTTAAAAGTGAAGCCTACCCATTTATCAAACACACTGTGATAGCTGCATCTTAAAAATATGTGGATGGAATTTTATTTGATCCTATGGTGTAATTAATGCAATTAGTACTATCCCCACTTGCAGCTGATGAAAGTGAGGTTTAGAGAGGCATATCATTTGTCAGAGTTACTGTAACGGATAAGGAGAAGGCCTCTGAATTGAACAAAGTTTTCTGTCTGATTTCCTAGCAAATGCAATTCTGCTTAAATGTCACATGAGTGCTGAGTAAGAAATGGAACTCATCCATAATCTGCCATTTAGAAAGGATTGGCTCTTTTCCACAGCAACTTTATAGCCCAACAACAAAACAGTGGTAGGAGGGGACAGCAGTGTTTTGTGTAGTATAGGAGGGGTCTTCAAAAAGCAAATGGAAAATGCATATTATGAAAAAAAACTGCATTAATTTTTAAAAAAGGAGCCCCAAAATGCACTTTTCTATTTTAATCTTAGTTTTTTACAAGCGTTTGTAGTATGGTTATATACTTATACAATCTAATCAAGCATTATCAGAGCTTTGCTTGGAGAAGATAACAAGCTCTACTGAAAGCACTGGCAACTAGCTTGAGAATATTCAGGTGGGATTGGTGCTGTGGCTCAGCAGGTTAAGCTGCCACCTCAATGATGTAGTCCCCTATCAGAGTACCAGTTCAAGGCCCAGTTACTCCACTTCCCAGACATCTCCTTACTAACGTGTCTGGAAAGGTAGCAGAAGATGGCCCAAGTGTTTGTGCCCTTGCCACCCTCTAAGGAAACCCAGATGCGGTTCATAGTTACTGGCTTCAAGCCCAGCTGTGGGGGAGTGAATCAGTGTATGGAGTATCTTTTTCTTTCTCCCTCTCTCACTGTCATTATGCCTTTCAAATAAAATAAATCATTTAAAAAAAAACCAGAACATTCAGTTGTGAACTTTGAAGAATAAACTTTGTTATTAATCTCCAAATATAGGGAAGAAAAGTTATAGATGACATCCAGGACCTTCAGTTTCTACATGCATGCTCATAGAACCTGCACATGATGAGATAACTGGCTGTCACTTCTGTGATCGTTAGGGATTGTATAGTCTTCAACATGCATAACTTTTGTCTATCACAGATGACCATGCAAAGTGTCATTATGATAATTCCATAATAAAACATAACTAGCAAATGAATATACTGCTTTCAAATAGAAACAAAATTTGTGCCAATAAAATATTGGTTCGTGCTTTTCTTTTATTGTCTTCTGTGCTATTCGGCATAGAACCAGGTGATAGAAGGGTATAGTGAAGAGTCACCCTTCTGAATGGAAATTTCAGGCTATGTGGCTTTATGATAAATTGTAGAGAGTTGTCAAATGAGTGGATCTCCATCCTGATGATCTCATCTCATTGCACCATATTCAGACATTGAAAGAACTAACCACCTCTTGTGGTGAAGCCCCAAAGAATGAACCAGTGAAGACAAGAGGGCCCAAGGAAGATATGAATGGATGGATTTCTATGATTGAATACAAGAAAGATAGGAAGCCAAAAGCTACCTCACAGAATATGTTGCAGTGAGATGAGGTCATCAGAATATGATCTTGTTTTTATCATCTCATACCCATTGAAGTAAGGTGTGAGTTTAGGTCAATTACTTAATCTTACTATTTCTGAAATTTCTCATTTGCAGAATGTAAGCTACAAACAGAATTATGTAAGTTACAGAACAGTTGGAAAAATTGAGATGCTATATAAAATGAAAGTAGCATCACGTCCTGCAAAATGTAATTGCAGGATTGATACTGGTGGTACCTGGTGTTGTTGTACCACAGAACCACTTCTTTGAAGCCTGGCTCCTTTCTACCAGCATTTTAGAGGGCTGGAAACAGGCTCATGAATGATCCTGGCCCTAGGGGCTCATTATCACAAATCTCACTTCCCTAACCTTGCACTACTTTCTGAAAGTTTTTATCATTGAGACGTTCAAACTCCATTTATACTTGCCTTCACAAAGGATTCCTTCTCGGATCAATCATCAGAGGACCCCAAACATTACATTTTCTTCTTGTAATGAGGAGGGCTGACTGCCTTTACAAGTTCCCCTTGCTAGGATCCACAGCTGTGATCAGAGTGGCTTGTGAGACTTCAGGGAACAATCAGTGGCAATGAAGTACAATAATCTGGGCATGAAAGTCCTGTTATTGTGTCATTTTCAAAGGTCTCTGGCCAACAAAGGAAGAGACCTGATGTACAGGCACCCTACCCCGAATGGAGCTAGTCAGCCTTCAGGGGAACCTTGAAGCTTATCTGGTCCTGAGCCTTGTATAAGTATGCTCTCTGGAAGTTATCAGGCTGTAACTTGAAGACCTCAAGGTGGAGACAAGCTCTGCAGGACATGGAACACAAGCTCTGGACAGTTCTGTCAAGAAAGTTAAAGCAACCCAAATGTAATCTTAAAATGCCACCACACAGCTTATGGCTTCCTCTCTTTCTTATATTTGATCATATCAAGCCAACCATTCACATCTTCCCTGAGCCTTCCTGTCATCATGGGTTCCTTTTTTGTGGCCTCACCATAAGAGATTCTTAGTTCTTTCAACATGTGGATATGTTGCAATTGGTTGTTCAGAATACAGTGTGAAGAAGTAAGTTCCACATACCCAGGTGTGTTTTGAGCAGCTCACACGAATTGACCTCATTTCTACATTATTTCAATTCTGACCCTGTGTGCATAACCAAGAATTTTTAAAATTGAGTTTCAGTGTTCTAAAATGTATGATTTCCCATATTCTAGGAAAAATGGACTACTTCCCACCTGGTCTGATTTATATTCCATGTATAGGTCTCCTCTGATATTGCGATGTATTCACAGCCCAACCTCATTTGGTACAATCCAAAAATCCTGGTTGTTATTTCTGAGGTTTCACCATAAATCTGTCAGTAGGTTCTAAGCCTCTGGAGTTTAGATGTTCACATCAGAATCAGACAGATTCATGGAGCTAGGTACATCCACACATATTACCTTATAGCCCTCTCACAATAAAGCATGAACCCAGACAGCAAGCAAGAGACAGAACCAGGACCTGAATGTTTTCCATACCAATCATAGTGCCCTTCTTTCATTTATATTTAATTTTGTTTAACTGAAATACTTCAAACATAAAACTATACAGAATATCCTAACATATATTCGTGCTTGAAAACACCAAATCTACTAAATCATAACATCTGGCCAGATTTCTTGCACCTATACAATATGTTGGACTGTTAACTTTTGGAGTGAAAACTTATCGCTGTACTTATTTTTTTTTCAATTGTTGTTATTGATTTATCAGACTTTGATTTCTTCATGAACCAATTTTGATTATTCACATGTTTTCAAAAAATCGTTCATTTCACCAATGTTTTAAATTATTGGATGCATAATAGTCTTTATTCAATCTCTAAATTTTTTTGCCGTTTGATGTCTCTATGTAATTATGTCAGAGGTATTTTTCATTGTTGCTTATTTTGTACTTTGTATTTTTTTTCCACAGCTGGTCAGCCTTATTAAAGTTTTGAGTATTCTTTTTTTATTTTCCAAATATTGGAGGTTATTGATATGCTGTTTTTCTTAATTCCTGTTTTTTACTTCTCTGTAGCTCACTTATGCTTTTACTCTCTGTGTCCTTAGTTAAATGAGTTAAATGCATAAATGATTTATTTATACTCCTTTCTCTCAGATGATACATTTAAATTTCTAAGTATTTTGTAATTTCCATTTCCTTTTTATGCCAGAAGTTATTTAGGGATTCATTTTTAAGTATCCAAATCCATCGTTAGTCAAAGTGCACTCTTTGTTTATTTATAATTAAATTACATTTTGGACATTGTATATAACTTGTCTGCTATTGATTCTCTGAAAAGTGTTGAGACGTTTTTGTGACTGAATAGATGATCAGTGGCTTCAAATATTCTATGCACGTACTTTATCTGTTATTTGCAGATACATATGTCCATCATATGGTCTGTTGGTTTTTTGAACTTAATATTTCAAATTAGGATACTATATATTTCGTTTGCTTAATTCTATGATTTTTTTAAAAAAGTGTAGATACATATAACATCACAATCAGGATATAGAATAGTTGTATAACTCCAAACTCTTCCTGTACTGTCTCTTTGTCATCACATCTTTTCTCAGGTTTATAACCTCTGGTAGCAATTGCTCTGTAATCTGTCATTAAGATCGCATCTGTTTGATAATGCCAAGCAAATGGAATCATATAGTAGGCAAACTTTTGAGACTGGCCTTTGTGAAGTGTCCAATCCTTAAGAAGTGTCCAATATATATATCAATAGTTCATTCCTTTTCAGTGATGATAAACAATTTGCTTAGCCATTCATTAATTGGAGGACATTTGAGTTGCTTCCAGTTTTTGATGACTATAAATTATCCTGCTACAAATATTGACATACATTTTTCAGTTCTGTGGGTTAAACGCCCTGGCGTGGATAGTTGGATCAGATACTAAGTATACCTTTAAATTCAAAGAAGCTACAAATGGTTTTCTTGAGTGATGCATTATTTTGCATTCTTGGCAGCAGTGTATGAGAGCTTTGTGTATTTATGTCCTTTCCAATACTTATTATAGTTACTATCTTTTATTCAAGCCATTCTTGTGGTTGTGCAATGGAATCTCATCGTGGTATTAATTAACATTCCTCTAAAAACTTAAGGCGTTGACATTTTATCATATGGTTAGTTACTTTTTAGACTACTTGGTAAAAGGTCTGGTTAAGACTTTTGCTCAGTTTTTATTTGGGTTGTTAATTTTCTTACTTTCAAGTTTTGAGAGATTTTTATAGGAACTATATACAAGAAATTTTCATGTAAGAGAGTTAAAAATACTTTCTCCTAGTCATGACTTTCTTTTGTTATTTATTCATCAATATTTTAAAGCAAAACTTTCAAATTTAATGAAATGGAATAAATTTTTGATAATATTTAAGACCCTTTGCTCATCTTCAGGTCATGGAAATTTTCTCATCTTCAGGTCATGGAAATTTTCTCCTGTTTTCTACTAAAAATATGATCATTTTGAGATTTACATTTAGTTGTATCCTTTTTTTTCAAACTTCGTATAAGGTGTACTGTTTAGGTTGAGATTTTGTTTTGTGTTTTAGAAAATGCCCAACATCATTTGTTGAAAAGATGTTTTTATTATTTGCATTTCCTTTTAGGTTGAGTCAAAAGTCAACAATTGGACATATTTGTAGTGAAAATTTGGTTATTTTATAATTTTTTCTATTTTTATATGTATATATATATTGTCACCAATATAATATAATTTTCATAATGCTTCACAATAACTCTTCATGTAGAATATCCTTCAACTTTATTCTTATTTTTCAATATTGTCTTGCCCTTTCTAGTTCCTTTCTAAAGAAATTTTAAAATCCTTATATTTATAGTCATAAGAAATCCTTCTAGGATTCATTTGTAATTGTGTTAAATTTATACAATAATTTGGGAAGATTTAATAATATATTTACTATAGCCAGTGTTTCAATACATGGACACAATACATATCTCCATCAGTTTTGGTCTTCCTAGATGTGGCTATTTTTAAATACATTGCATTGTCCTAGATATCAGGGGTCAGGTGACAGGGCAATTGATATCAGAAGCTAGAAATCTCAACACATCATGTAGAGAGACAACAATTTCATAAGCTATTGTCTCAAGTTAGGTCTTAGAAGTTTAAAAAAACATGAAAGGTAGACACAGAATCTTGGAATTTGGTGCCTTAAAGGATTCACACAGTTAACCAGTTCTTGACCCCACCATTGCAATGAGTAGAGATAAAAGGGATTTCAGCAATCAAGAACCATTAGAGCTCAACCCTGAACAAAACTCTGCCTTTTCCATAGGAAATCATTTATGCATACTATTCTCCATTTATATATGCTCCTAACTAACATAAATATATTCCCATCCTTCAACACTTTATCTTTGCCTCAAAAAACTCATCCCGGGGCATGCGCTGTGGCTCACTTGGTTAATCCTCCATCCCATATGGGCGCCGGGTTCTAGTCCCAGTTGCTCCTCTTCTAGTCCTGCTCTCTGCTGTGGCCCGGGAGGGCAGTGGAGGATGGCCCAAGTGTTTGGGCTCCTGCACCTGCATGGGAGACCAGGAAGAAGCACCTGGCTCTGGCTTCAAATCGGCACAGTGCTGGCAATTTCAGCCATGTGGGGAGTGAACCAAATGGCCAAAGGAAGACTTTTCTCTCTGTCTCTGTCTCTGTCTCTCTCACTGTCTATAACTCTACCTGTCAAATTAAAACAAACAAACAAACAAACAAACTCATCCCTAAGACCTTGTTCTCCTGAGTAGACTTGCAGCTGGTATTGCATTTAGTTTATATATATTTAACAGGATTTTCAAGTGTTGGATAATTTATCCCCATATTCTCCTACTTTTGGCAGAAGCTCCTTTTCTCAATCCCTACACCTTCCTATAGTCCCACTTACATAATTCTATTTCTCACTGGGCTCTAGTAGTTCTATTTCCTTCTGTCACCCCTTCAGCCCTTGATGTAATTATAACTTCATTTTGTTGGTTGTCTTTTGGTGGCCCATTTTCCTTTGATTCCATGTCCTTGTCCATGATTCTACAAAGAACTCCTTTATTGCAATCTCTATATTAGAATCATCTGGAGTGAATTATTCCTCCTATAAAGGCCATGATTCAATCACTATTACTATACGAAGAATAAAATAAATTAGCTTTGAAAACTGCATTAAGGAAAGGACTATTGGGCCATTTAACTAGCCAGGAGGAAGTAAATCTGAAGCTTAGTATACACTTCATGGAATTGCATTTTCATACATATAACAAGCTATACTCAAAGAATCCCTTCAATATTTAGTCCTTAGTATAAATTTGCAGTCCTTAATCATGTTCCTGAACATGTCAGGTTGGAAAGTTATGTGTCTGTCATATGAGTTATGCAGTATTCCCAGTACAAGCCCTGCAGGATAATGGACATATTTCAAAGAGTAGGATCACAGGTCATGCAAAACCATAGGCAAGAGCTCATCTTAGAGAGCAGGCTGAGGATTTATCTGCTCCCTACCAGGATAGGGAGATGTCATAATAGATGCTCAGTGTTAATTCCATGAAGTAAATTGGGAACTAATATTTTAGTATCTATCATGAGGAAAGAAACACCAACACAGACCCAGCTTCCAGTATTAAGAATAGGCTCAGGATTGGGTTCTTGGTGTAGCAGTTAAGATACTGCTTAGAACACCTGATTTTTCATATTAAAGTCTTTGGTTTTAATCCCAACTCAATCTATGGTTCCAAATTCCTGTTAATTCTTGTTAATGTGGATCCTGGGAGGTTGAAGGTGATAGTATTTTGGTCTCTCTCAGAGAGACCTGAATTGAGTTGCCTGTTCTTGGCTTTGGCCTGGCCAAGCATAAGCTATTGTAGGCATTTGAAGAATGAACCAGTGTATGGGAGAAATCTATTAGTCTTTCTGAGTTTTTTTCTGTATTTCTGTATTTCAAATAAATAAACTAAAGAAAATTTAAAGATAAAAGAGTGAGTTCAGGACCAATCTTGAAGAGAACAATTCTAATTCCTTTTACATCATGATAGGTGAGCCCATGGATGCCATAGCTTGTTTATGTCCTCAAGCTAGAGGCCTGAGGAAACATTTGAATCAGCCATTTTCCTTGTTCCTTGTTTTATGCCTTGTATGGCATAAAAAAAGGACTGACAAAAATGAGATTGAAGAGCCTTCATGGATGGGAATACTTTTCCTCTCTACACATCCCTAATAGAGCTCAGAATGGAAAACTAGTTTGAAATAAAGTTTCTTCAGTGACTGTTGACTGAGTCATTCCAATCTTTCAGGCAGGATGTCCTCTCCCATCTCATGGGACCATCTTGAAGGCTGTCCCTATCACCTCCTGCATCAATACCTTTGTTAGAAAACAAAGCACCTTGCTTCCTTCCTAAGATCCCCTAATCCTGCCCAACTTGGATGTTTTAATTGTGTTTTTAGAGAAACCTTTGTTCCTCCCCCTGCAACATCCCATTGCTGACGGTGAGGCTGACAAGACAACTGACACAATGGCTATTACTTTGAGCAGTTTCTAAACGATATTATTTTGTTGCCCTTATGCTTTCAGTGAAATTATAGGGTGATTTTTTCTTTGTGGAACAATGGAGCTCAGCTCCAACTCCAGGGGTCCTGAACAGATTCCATCCCCACCTCCAGAGTTAGTATTAATGCAATTATCACTGAAGGTGTCAATTCAGGCACTCACATCATCACTGCATTGGCTCACCTTGGTATTCCAGAGAAAGGAGGAAATGAATTAGAAACCCTGAAACCCTGGTATGGATGTGTAATAGTATTACACACTTATACCTGTGTAATCTCTTGTTAATTTGAAATGCATTCTGAGTAAATAAGAGCAATATTTATAGAAATGCATGGTGACAGATCAGCTGTGAATCTGAACTGGGGGCTGATAAATTCTCATTACTTTCGTCTACCTGACAAATAAAATGGCCTGCTAAACAGCTGCTGAAAATTCAATCAGATACCTGCAGATAGCAAGCATCCCATGTGAAAAATGAAGAAGTTTGGTGAACATCTTGGATTAGTATCACACATAATGGGAAATAAAGAAGTTTCCTCTAGCCCTTGAATCTGTATGCTTGAAATGCTTTTTGAAATGATAGCACTTTTAGTTGATGTCAATACTCTATGGAAATTCAAAACTATTCTAGTTTTGTTTCCATTCCCAGTCCATAGAGAAAACAATTCTCAATTTCACTGATCTTGAGACTCCTTTAATCTATCTACCAAGGCCCTAACTAATGTGCAAACTTGACATGTAGCTATCTATAGACCAACAACCCATATGGAGTCTGAGCACTGTGATAATCCAAGTGGAAGTGTGAAGAAAATAGGAATGTTTCATTTACTAATTTTTACTTATTTCTGTTAAAAATTTTTATTTATTTGAAAAAAAGGGGAGGTGGGGGAGGGAGAGGGAGATCTTCCATCTTTTGGTTCACTCCCCAAATGCCCACAACACCCAGAACTAGACCAGTTCAAAGTCAGGAGTTTAGGATTCAATGCAGATTTCCCATGTGGGTGACAGGAATCTAGGAACTAAGATCATCAGCTACTACCTCCAAGGGTATATATTAGCATGAAACTAGACTTGACGATGGAGTAGGTACTGGAACTCGGGCACTGCAATATGGGATTCAGGGAGGTGTCTCAAGTGGTGTCTTATTTTATTTTATTTTATTTTATTTTATTTTATTTTTTTGACAGGCAGAGTGGACAGTGAGAGAGAGAGAGACAGAGAGAAAGGTCTTCCTTTGCCGTTGGTTCCCCCTCCAATGGCAGCCGCGGCCCGCACGCTGTGGCCGGCGCACCGCGCTGATCCGATGGTAGGAGCCAGGTACTTATCCTGGTCTCCCATGGGGTGCAGGGCCCAAGCACTTGGGCCATCCTCCAGTGCACTCCCTGGCCACAGCAGAGAGCTGGCCTGGAAGAGGGGCAACCAGGACAGAATCTGGCGCCCCGCCCGGGACTAGAACCCGGTGTGCTGGCACCGTAAGGCAGAGGATTAGCCTAGTAAGCTGTGGCGCCAGCTCAAGTGGTGTCTTAACCACTGCACTAAATATCTGGCCTGTTATTAATTCCTATTAAATATATGTTAATATATAGAATTAAATATATATTAGTAATATATATAATTAATTGTATATAATTAATATATATTATCAAGACAAGATACAAAGAGAGATAGGGATGGATGGATGGATAGATAGATAGATAGATAGATAAAAGAAAGAGAGAATGCTCATTCTTTGTCTGGGACTGGGCTGTGGCCACAGCCAGAAGCCAGAAATGCAATCCAAACTTCTCACATGGATAGCTGGAATTCAATTATTTAAGCCATCACTTACTACTTCCTGGGGTCCAAAGTGGCAGAAAGCTGGAATTGATAACCAGAACCAGAAAGTGAACTTAAGCATTTCAATATGGGATGTGGGCATCATAACCAGCATCATCAGTGCTAGGCCACATGACCCCCTTATTATTTTTATTTCTTCTCTCTCTCTTTCTCTCTCTCTATATATGTACATATACACACACATATATATTCTTTATATATACATTCTCTACATGAATGCATTTTAATATTTATTGCGTTATTACACTTGTAAAATTATTAATTATACAGATTATCACTATCATGTATACTATAATAAAAGCAAATATATAATAAACAATATATATTGAATATGATAAATAAAGTATAAATATTATGTCTATGCTTAATTTTCCCATTATTTGAGAGGCAGAGAGGCAGAGAGACAGAGAGAGAGAGAGGAAAAGAAAGGGAGAGTGCTCTCACATTCAGTTTCATTCCCCAAATGTCTGTTAAAGCTGGGAGCAGGAAAATCAATCCGTATCTCCTACGTGAGTGGGGGGTACCCAACCATTTGAATCATCATCTGTTCTCTCTCAGGGTGTGCATTAGCAGGAAGCTGGAATAAGAAACACAGTTGAGATTCCATGCCCAAGAACTTCAATGTAAGCCATGAGCATCTTGACTTGTGTCTTAACCTCTAGATCAAATGCCTGTCTCCATGCTTTTTTTTGTAAATGATAAAAATGTGATGTGTATTTCAAATGATTTCAAAAAAGACCTAGAGCAGGCCTTTTCAAATTGTAATATGCATACTAACAATCTCTGGATTTTGTGAAATGCATATTGAGATTCAGTAGGTCTGGGATGGGGTTACAAAATTTGCAGTTTAAAAAACTCCCACATGAACTTTATGCAGCTGGTCCTTGGATTACAGTTAGAACAGCAAGGCATAGTGTGATTTAATGGCCTACTTCTCTCCCCAAAATAATTTCTCTCTTGAAAACTACAAATACTTGCAAATTTCCCCTGTATTAAAACTTATTTTTGGAGGACAAAAGCATTGTTTTGTGCTCATCTTTTTCATTTTGCTTTGTTTTAATTACTATCCCCTTGGTAGACAGAGATGTAATATGTATATTGACATTGGAATCCCCTGGAAACAATCTCTGATAACAAGATTTGCATACATCAAATTTATTTGGGAATGTTCTCAGAAGATACAGTTGTGGGGAATTCCCTTTTCCCTATTAGAAGCCTTCTGCTTCATGTAACTAAGACTCCTAACCTTGGAAAGCCCCAAATTTGGTTATGAGAAGTACAATTTGCCAAGTGAATCCCTGAGATGGATTGTTGAGTGGGGGCCCTCCTAGACCCACTGCTTAGATCCCAGGTCCCAGATTGTACATTTTGGAATTCTTTATGAGCCCTAGAATATTGCCCCTCTTCTAGCGTAATCTAATTAGCAAACTGGTGCACTAGCTTCCAAGTCAACAGTTTAGTCTCTTGCTAGACTAACATGTTCTAGATGTGTTTTTGTGCCAAATGTCCTTTGTTGTAAAGAGGCTCCTTTGATCATGTATAAGTATGCATGGATTTCAATTACTTTTGACAGGCAGAGTGGGATTTCAAATTTTGTACAACAAAAATAAACTTATTTTAATACTATTTTCCATGGATGTTTGGAAGGTCCCATGTACATTGTTTTGCAGGATACAGTCACCTGGTGTATTAGATACTTGTAATCCTTCAGCTAAAGGGATTAGGTAAAGTTTATCAGATAAGAAAATTAAAAAGATAACTAAATACATTTCTGTTTCAGAATTACAGAACCGTTCTTGTGGGATATTAAAAGATGTGGATTGGTAGACGAGGAAGTTAACTTTGGTACAAACACAACAGACACAATAGGATGATTCTATGGGACAGCCTTTCAGAATTCTCTCACATTGAGACAACAGAGTCAGGGTTTAATAGTATATGTATCTCCTTCCCAGAAATATCTGCAAAACTAAAAGTTTTCTATTTTATATTTCTGTAACTCTTTACTGTAATTTACTCATGACCTCATAGCAATTCCATGTTGTAGACATACTTATTTTTTCGGACTTATGGGGTAAGGAGTTATACACAGAGGAATAGCATTCTCATTTTTGCTTTTAACCTGCCAGATGACCTTGTTTACATGATTTAACCTCTATGAGTCTTAGTTTTCACAAATATAATGTGCCAAAAATAGGATTCAAATAATGAAAATAAATATTTAACAACAATGTCTATCCTATAATTTGTACATAATAATTTGCAACTATTATTTAATGCCATTCTTAACTTAAAAGTTTCTTATATGCCAGGAGGTGAAATATAAAAGATTGGTCAAAATATGTCAACTGAGAATAAGTGAATCAAGAAAAATTATGTTAATCAAATGCCTAAGTGTTTCTAAGGACATTTTATTATAATTATTTTAGTTGTTCACAAATGTTACTTTCATCTCTTACTTTTCCTGTATTTCAATAAGTTGAAGTTTTTAGAGAGCTGAATACGGGGTATGTGGATACTTAGCTTGCCTTATTCTCAGCACTGTCACTGTATAAAGGACATTTAAGATTCCATTTTTCAATCTCTTTATTCACAAACCAGAGGCCATCATCCTGACCTGCATCATCAAAAAGCAATTTCTATTAGCAAATTAATGACTGTTGAGGCAGCTATCAGTGCTGAGGATTGCTCATATTAGATTGGGCTTCAATTGCCAAACAGAGAGTGAACCATTCCAGGAAGTCCCTTTGAGAACAAGAGTTTAAGATTTTTCTTTCTAGTTGCTAAGGAAAAGAATTGGTCAAAGAAAAGAAGGAAAGGCAAAGGGGAGGAAAAGGGCAGGGAGGAGAGGAGATAAAACAGTTCAAGGTTGTATTTTCCTGACTTCATTCCTGCAATGTCGGCCTCACCCTTTATGACAAGGTCTGGGGAAGATGTAGTTTATGATGTGCTTCAAGTGTGATAAAGCAGCTAAGAGGTGAGCCTGGGAAGGGTTAGGTGTCCTTGAGGACTGGATGGGCTTGAGTACTCTGTGAGGATGGATGTTATTAAATTGAATTATTATTATTAGCACTTAGACAATGTGGAGAGGAGAAGGAGGGGAAAGAAAAGAGAGCTAAATTAAAACTGCATATGGGACACGTTGGGAGAGAATTCTGAGAGCTGCTGCTGACCTGTAAATATGGAATGGACTACTCAGGGAGGGTTACTCAGGAGATATTCTTTATTTCTACAAAAAATAATTTTTACCAGTTTAGTTCTAAAGAGGTAGAGGAAAGTTCATGTCTCTCCTGTGGTTTCACTAAGAAATGAAGATACAACTAAATAGGATTTATAAAGTCTGTTCTTCGATTAACCTCTGTCCCTGTCCTCCTTTAGTCCTCTTGTATTTGCCTATGTTATTCTACCATCCATAAGACCTTTGTGCTTTTCTGATCTGAGTCATATTTTTCTCACTTTTCATGGGTCAGTTTTAAAATTGCAGTCATGGTTTTCATTGGTAAAGTTAGCACTTAGGAAGTACCTACCATGTGCCAGGCACTGTGCTAAGCAGTCAGCATTTACCATGCCATTTTCTCTTCACATGTAAACTGCTTCCTTGATCCTATTTCACATTTGAGGATCTTATCTTGGAGAGGTTCATAGTTTGACCCTAAGGTTCACAACAAGTGTCAGAAATGGGATATGATCCTGATTCTTGCTGACTTCCAAACTTGTATTACTGAATTCTACTAGTTTCCATAAGGTGTAAGCAGATAACTTTAATCCATATGGACTTGTCAGTCATAGTAGCTGATCTTCATGTGTATTGATTCACCAAGATTTACAAGTCAAATAAGTGGACGAAATTGGGATGGACCAATGGAGGAAGAAACAGGATTTGGCATAGAGTGATATGTTCATTTCCTTCTCCAGTGCAAATGGGGTACTGGTGACTTCCATGATGGAATAATAAAGGGGAAAGAATTTGCTAAATATTTTGTAGTTAAGTCTTATGAACATAAAAAGATAACTAATTAAACTACCAATGGAAAAGTACCTGAGTCAAAGAAACAGGTGTGTGGTACAGGTGAGGATAGGCTGAGCAAATATGTCATAAAATCGAATCTATCTATAACATCATTCGTGTCCCAGGGAGCTTGTACTGAAGCTTACTTTTAAATTCTTATATTTGATCTATTAATAGAAATAAACTATTGAAATATTTCTCTTCTTGGAAATTTTTTTTTCTTCTCAGTTCCATAGTGGGGACACTGTCTCTCTACTTAGGATTTTCTTATGTCATCAACCTGTCTCATCTAGCTTCCATGCCTCTTCTAGATCTATAGTTGTTAGTGTGCTCAAGGATCTTTCTTTGCCCCCTTCCTCATCTCCATGCACTGTCTCTTACATGTATTTTGTTTTATCTTACCTTCATTTCTTTTACAGGCAGAGTGGACAGTGAGAGAGAGAAAGGTCTTCCTTTTCCGTTGGTTCACCCTCCAATGGCTGCTGCGGACAGCGCACTGTGCTGATCCGAAGCCAGGAGCCAGGTGCTTCTTCCTGGTCTCTCATGTGGGTGCAGAGCCCAAGCACTTAGGCCATCCTCCACTGCCCTCCCGGGCCACAGCAGAGAGCTGGACTGGAAGAGGAGCAACTGGGGGTAGTACCTGGCTCCTTCATTTCCATATGTATAACAGTTGACAAAAACTTTATGCTGAGTTTCCTCTGAATCTAGATTAGAATATTTAATTTAACTTGAAAATTCTACCTGAGTGTCTAACAGCTATCTTAAAATTTACCTGAACAAGACATAAAGAGGAAACCCCTAATTTTTTCATGACAAAATTCTTCTTTAAAAGTCTTCCATTTATGTATAAAAAGATTTCCTTCTCCTCCATTGTACAAGTCAGGAATCTAGAAGTTGTCTTTGTTTCTTCTCTATTACTCAACCCCGCCTTGACTTTTCCTTTAGCAAGAATCATCATTGTTCCTCTAAAGTATCTCACAAAATGGTTCAATTCTCTAAGCCTTCACTATCACTTTAATTCAATGCTGCACCTGGTGAAAGACCCAGAAGAAGCTCTGGCTGCTGGCTTCAGATTGGCTCAGCTCCAGCCATTGTGACTATTTGGGGAGTGAAAGAGCGGATGGAAGACTCTCTCTCTCTCTCTTCCTCTTCCTCCCTCTCTCTCTCCCTCTCTCTCTCTCTTTCTCTCTCTCTGCCTCTTTGTAACTCTGCCTTTCAAATAAAATAAATAAACCATTAAAAATAATCTTTTAACCGGACCCAAAAATAAATGCCACTGTATTTCTACTCCTCCCCATGTCCATGTACAAGAGATCCTTCTTAAGTATGTAGGTAGGATCTTGAAAGGGTAAATCAGATCATGCCACGCATTTGCTCAAGTCACTCACAAAAGGCACTGTCTCAATTGGATAAACACTCAAACTTCTTACCTTGACAGACAATACCCTCTATGTGCTGGTCCTCATCTCCAACTACTCTTTCCAATTCCATTATGACTTAATCACACTGGTCCTTTTTCTTTTCTTTTCTTTTTTTTTTTTTTGTATGACCCAAGGTCATTCTTGTCTTAAGCTACTTTCATATCTATTCTCTGTCTGGAATGCTCTTCACAGAATTTTCTTTGCACTGTTATTCCATGGCATTTTTAGTGTCACCTGCTAGGCAATCTAAAGTAGCTTCCTAGTCACTGATATAACCTTAATAATCATATGAATAATCAGTATCTTCACTTTCACTTTCCATGCTTAGGTTCTTTCTAGTTCTTCTGACTAGTGTATTGATTCATGAAAAAATATTTAATTCCTTTTTATATATAATCATAGTGATTAGGCAATAATGATGAGTACATAGAAGACACTTGGTGAATGTTGTTGAAAGAAAGGGAAAGGAAGAATAAATAAAAACCACAATAAAAAGGAGCAGAAATAGTTTTCCTTTATACCAGTATACTAAGCAGTTATTATTCAAAGAATAAATTTGAAAATTGACATAAGAATGTAAGAACAGTGATTCAAGTGCTGTTGAAATTTAGTGAGACCAGAAAGATGCTTAGAAGATGGCAAATGAAAGTTATGCCTTTGAAATTTTGTTTAAATAAAAACATTAGGAGAGGCTAGCGCTGTGGAGTAGCAGGTAAAGCTGCCGTCTGAAATACTGACATCCCATACGGGAACTGGTTTGCATCCTGGCTGCTCCACTTTTGATCCAGCTCTCTGCTGTAGCTTCAGAAAGCAGTAGAAGGTGGCCCATATCCTTGGGCTCCTTCACCCCCATGGGAGACTAGGAAGAAGCTCCTACCTCCTGGCTTCAGATTGACACAGCTCCAGCCATTGTGGCCAATTGAGAAATGAACCAGCGGACGGAAGACCTCTCTCTCCATGTCTCTCTCTCCCTCTCCTTCTCTCTCTGTGTAACTCTGACTTTCAAATAAACAAATAAATCTTTAAAAAAATTAGGAAATAGTGCTGTAATCAAAGAAATAATTATGTGCTGAATAGAAAGTTCCAAACTTATCTGAGGTAGAGAGCACTTTGGAGGTTAAGTGTAAAAGACAAACAAAGTGATTTCATTGTGAGATGCTACTGTACAGAAAATCACTACAAAACATATGGTTATAGTTTTCCTAATATAGATCACAAACATGGTATACAATGAGGTTAAAGTGTAGAGAGTGGGAGGTAGACAGAGTACTTTTCAAATATTGTCATGGTTTTTAGCAAAAGTGCCACAGCCTTTACAATTACTTATGTAAGAGACCTGGGTATTGCATTTGGCAATCTTCTCTCCCTTGAAATTCAAATCGAATCAATCACTCAACCCTATCTGTAATCTGAAAAAAATGGAACTGCCTGTATTTTCCAATCTCAATTCAGTTTTCCATTTAAAACAATTAACTGACTTAAACCTGTAGTAAAATTCATCAAAAACCACAAGAAAAGCATAAAAAACCAAAAACATTTAATGGAATGTTTTTGCTTAAACTATGTGCATGAAAGAGGGGGACAGAGACTCCAGAGAATCAGAAAAAGAGAGATTTTTGATAATTTGAGTGTGCAAAGTTTTATATTATATGTGGAACTTAATCTAAACAAATATGCGTTTTATTCCTCTCTTCACATGTGATTAACTTCTTTCTTCTCTTTCACCTAAATGATATTAGGTGAGAGTAAGTTTGCGCCCAACCAGATGTTTCTGTGTACATTTTTCTGGGTTCTATCAGTTCTTTTGTCTACCCATTGTGAAAAAAATTAAACAGATAGAAGACTTTCTCAGTTCTCTTTCTTGCATGTCATTAAAATTTCTTTTCTCTACCACCACTGTAGACTCTATCTAAACATAAACAGCCTCTGTTATGACACAATATACATCTTCACATCTCCTTGGTCTCTTAAAATCGTTTCTTTGTTGTTCTTTGTCACACCTCTCTTCATGCAGTAACATGCAATACTGTGTGTGTGTGCATGTGTGTGTGTGTGTGTACATAAATCCATTCAAGGCAGTCTCTTCTTTAAACTTTTAAAGAACTTCTGATTGCTGTTAAATCCCAATTATCTTCACGCAGGTCGAGAAACCTTACATGATATGATATCGCCCTTGTTTTTGAACCTTATCTAATGCCTTACACTGTAATTCAACCAACCTTATCTACAACTTCATGAACCTTGTTTCAATTCTAGGATATTCTAAGACCATTCTTATTTATTGAAACCTACTTGTTTTCTAATGTAATGCTACCCTTCTAACTCTCCCAACTATTTTAATCATCCATTATCCGGATCAGCCAAAATATTCTTCAAATAAACTTACATTCTCCTATCATGTATACTCAAAGAACAAAGTAAGTCTTTGAACCAAAATTTTTATGACAGTTGCAATTATTTGCACAAATATTTGCCTCATTTCTGTTTTCCTTTTGAGACTGCAAGTTACACAAGTGTAATGATCTTTTCATTTAGCCCATTGCACTGCTTTAAATAAATTTCATCCTTAGATTATTCACTAAAACCATGCAATGTGTTTTCCATGTGATATTTTTAGTATCTATTATTTCAATTCAGTGTCTAGTACAACCTTTTCAAATCTGACCTATAATGGTAAGCCCAGATACAGACCAGTAGAGCTTTTCCATGAGCCAAAACTTAAGAGACTAAGTCATTGATCCAATAAGTAGTTTTTGAATGCCCTTATTGGTAATTGGAATTTCATACTATTACTGTGCTCCTTGAATTTATGGGAAATCCCCCCCCCCTTTTTTACCTGCATAGTGTCCATTGTTTGTGTAAATTTTGACTGGGTCACATCCTTCTAGGATATTCTACTCAGCTTGCTTTGTTCAGTCTCTACTATTCATCTATTCTCTTCAACTATTCAGCATGTGCCCTACCATAGTCTATCCGTGTTTCCGTTGAGTAAACTGCTTTGCTTTGCTTCAATAGTCAATTCATTTACAGAATCATGACTGTATTCATTTAAATGTTAAGTACTAGGTACAAGCACTAGCACCTTTATTACTCAATGATACAGAGACTTTTTTTCAAGGTGTTCTCAAGGTACAGAGGATATTCCCATTTTGTAGAAACAAATTATACTTTGCTGTTTTTCAATTTGTTCTGAATTTAGAGATTTTGTAGGAACAACCAACTTGAATGAGTCCCTTAAGCCTTTTTAATCCTTCTCCTTCTCGCATCCTATCTCTTTCCCTACTTCCCACTCTCCTTCCCTCACTTCTTTTATTTCTTCCTCCCTTCCTCTCTCTCTCTCTCTCATTCTGTTGACTAACAAAACTGCTTCCCTCTAAGATTGACTTCCTTCTGAAAGTTCAGTTCTCTCATGGTCAGTGTGGTCACGCATGCCCATAAGATACAGCCTATTTGGAGGTATTTGTATGTATGTGTTATAGAGAATAAGGGAAGTAGTTCCTTATCCCCCAATAAAAGATCGCACATGCTTGTTTGTTATAAATCAGAGAAATAGTTTTCTTTTATAAAAATTGATCATAGAACTAGGAAGGTGAAGAATTATTGTGCTATTGCTTTTAAAAAGAAATAACCAATATAACGGTTACCTTGTGGCATAATACAGGTTAAAAGCTTAGTTAGTTAGGAGCAAACTGTTGAAATCTTTACTTAATGTATGCTAAACTAATCTTCTGTATATAAAGAGAATCGAAAATGAATCGATGTGAATGGAAGGGGAGAGGGAGTGGGAAAGGGGAGGGTTGCGGGTGGGAGGGACAGTATGGGGGGGAAGCCATTGTAATCCATAAGTTGTACTTTGGAAATTTATATTCATTAAATAAAAGTTAAAAAAAAGCTTAGTTTTATCTTTTCCAATGTGAACTCTTTCTTACTACATTACACTATTTTTTTAGTGTACGAAGGCATTATTTCCTTTCAAAAAGAATAGGTATTTATACTAGTATATTGTGTGCTTAAAAATGAAGTTCTATGTCTAATAATTTAAAAAACAGGGGTATTCAATAAGGTTATGTTTTTAGAAATCAGAGTTTGCTGAAACTTGATATGCTCATGCAAACTATGAAATTCCATGAGTGGGATATATGGTATGCAGTGCTTCCAAAATTCTTAGGGAGGAACTTCAAGCCTTGCTCCTTATTTATTTATGTATTTATTTATGTATTTATTTATTGGCTGTATTTCATCTTCCTATTTAACTTGGGAAGAAGTCTTGCTGCATTCATTTGTGACATTAAGACTGTGCCATGAATTCATTCACATTTCCCAGTATGACAAGTATTTTTTTTAACTTTTATTTAATGAATATAAATTTCCAAAGTACAGCTTATGGATTACAAGTATTGTGCACAGGTAGGAGAAAGAGAAGGAGCCTAATATTCTGTTTAGAAAGATAAGCACAAGAAAAAGATGGGAAATCCCAAGCAGAGAGAGTGAAGAAAAAGGCTTTTGTAGAAAAATATTGACTTATATTATATTTCTGCTTAGAATATTTTCTGGGTTGGTTGTTATAAATTTCTTCAGGATTTGGTCTCAAATATCACTGCAAGTCAAGTAGATAAAATTTGTTTGTTTGGCTTCTTATCAGTTGCCTGAGACTGCTGTGAGTTTGTTCTGAGTCTTTTCAAACTTTATATTCCAGTGTTAGCAGAAATTTTCCCCCAAAACTGGAATTTTGGTATGTATGGCTGTTCCTTATCTAATAACTAAAGTGAAACTTGCTTTAAGCACACAAACAATGTGCAAATATCTTCCAATTGGTTTTCACTAATGCTCATGAGTCATCTACATTTGTTATTTTACAATCAATGTTAATTAAATCTATCAATATTCCTTACGAAAAGTCTTATTGTTATTATTACCCTTAAACTTTTTTGTCTTTACGTTAGATGTCTTGCTGCAGTACAATTTTTAAAATTTATTTTAATAGCAATCTTTGCAAGAAAAATTACTTAGGTGTATTTGCAAGCATTCATTTTAATATATGTTATATTGGACATTATGTTAAATATTTGAATAATGGTTATTTTCACTGAACACTTTAAAAAAATGTTTTCTACTACTTTCTGGTCAGTCTTGCTGCTGAACTGTCAACTTTCAGGTTAGCTGTCATTCCAGTTTAGTTATTATGTCTGCTTTTCTGGTAATGTTTAAGATTTTTCTCTTCCATATATGTGTTTTAAAATTTCACAAGATATAAAATCCTTCTCAGGAGTCAGAGCAAACTTCTAATTTGATAATTAGTGCTTTTTTTCTTTTTTTGGAAAAATGTTAGCTCCCACAAATGAGTCTTTTAATACAGTTTTCTTCTATTTCTTCTACTTTCATGTTCTGGAATCCAGATGAAGGTTAGTCAAAGTATATCAGATCTATTTCCCAAATTTCTCAATTAGATTCTCTAGATTACTCAATACTGTCTTCCTATTTACTAATTCTTTCTTTGACTTTTATTTGGTCTACTATTAATCTTAACTATAACATTTTATTTGTCTTCCTATTTTTATTGCCAAGATTTCTAAGAAGATTTTGCTAATATCTGCTGTTGCTGTGGATTCGTTCTAAGAGGAGAAGCATGGTGGGGGCAAGAGGTGCAGAATCACAACACAGACACTGGAAGTTGGATGAAAGTGGACTAACGGTGAGCAACTCGCAGACTCATTTATTTCAGTTGGTGCAGCAGCTTATATAGCCGAGGCAGCCAATCTGGTCAAGGGGTGGTTTATGCCAAAACCAATCACTGCCTTTTGTCAGGAAGGTTCTTTTGCCAGGTGGGTTATGAAGCCATTTCCTGAGTAACTGACATTCACTTGCCAGCACCATCTTGGCATGGCCTTCTCATTCTACCACAATCTGCCATTTCTTAACTTTATCATGCTATATTGTATGGGGAAAAATGTAAATATCTTTGATAGATGTGTTTTCATTATTTCTTTAAGCATCAAGATCATATTTATTTATAAGATGTTGACATTCTGTTTCAAATAAATAATTTTATTTGTAGTTTATTCTGTTTATTTTCTATTTTGTTGACTTTTAACATTAGGTTTATTTTATGTTTCTTTAGTTGTCTCTTTCTCTCCACCCTTCTTCTTTTCTCTATTTTTTCATCTGCATTTCAGCAATCTCCCTCAAACTATAATTCCTGTGGCTGCCTCTGGCCAACCCTAAAGCTCCAGTCAAGCACTGAGTCTTTTTTATAACCGGATTTACTTTTTTTTTTTTTTGACAGGCAGAGAGGACAGTGAGAGAGAGAGACAGAGAGAAAGGTTTTCCTTTTCTTTTGGTTCACCCCCCAATGGTCACTGCAGCTGGTGCACTGTGGCCGGCACACCACACTGATCTGAAGCCAGAAGCCAGGTGCTTCTCCTGGTCTCCCATGCAGGTGCAGGGCCCAAGGACTTGGGCCATCCTCCACTGCACTCTCGGGCCACAGCAGAGAGCTGGAGAGGAAGAGGAGCAATCGGGACAGAATCCGGCACCCCAACTGGGACTAGAACCTGGGGTGCCAGCGAGTTGGGGTGCCAGCGCCACAGGCGGAAGATTAGTCTATTGAGCTGCAGTGCTGGCATGGATTTACCTTTTATTAATATAAAGAAAACATATTTCATGTAGTTCACATGAATATAATGATACTCTCCTTCTTCCTTTCTACCTTTTCCTTTCTTTTTAAATCTTTCAATAACATACTGTTTACATATTTTATAGACTTAATACTCTATTAAATAAAGAGTTCAACAAGTAGAAAGACCACTATTCAACAGGAATATAGACAATTTATAAACAATAATCAAATCCCAAGATGTCTCTTTCATTCATATACATTAAATGACTTTTTGTACTCTCTATATTAGCTACTACAAATCAGAGAAAACATATGATATTTCTCTATTTGAGTTTGGCTTATTTCTCTAAGAATAATGGTCTCCAACTGCAAACATTTTGCTGTAAATACAGGATAGTATTCTTTTTATATTGATGAGTAGTATTCAATATCCAGACATTAGTTGATGGAATATTGGTCCGCATCTCCTGTCTCATTGAGAAATGAGAACTACATCTAGCCACACAAATGCAGCTAACATATTTGCCTTTTTTTTTTTTTTTTTTTTTTTTTTTGGCTCTGGCTAAAACTTCCAGGATGATATTAAATGACAATGGTGAGGGTGGGCATCTTTGTCTGATTCTAGATCTTAATGGGAATGCTTCCAAGTTTTCCCCCTTAAATAAGATGCTAGCTGTGGGTTTCTGCCATATGAAATTGCCCAAAGGATCAGTGCAATCCTCAGTGTGAGCATGGATCCCATTCCAATGACTCACCCCAGTCAATCAGGGAGCTCTGAGCATGTGGAGCCACTCACATTGATTGCCGGAGACCCAGCTACATCATGCTATCTCTCATGCAGCCACAGAATTCCCACAGTCTCAGCACATAAGACTCACAATCATGGGGTGCAGAGGATCCTCTCTGCCCCACTAGTTTGTCCTGTCTACAGAAAGGGAGAGATGTTCCCAGAGCCAGCTTTCTGTGGGTGTCCTGCCTAGATGGTTTGAGACCCAGAGCTAAGGTATGCTGAGAGGCTGGGGGCACATCACAGTCCTTCATGGGTGTCTAGCTCCCTCTCAGTCCTCCTAGCCAGACTCAAATTCAGTAGAAAATACAATTTTTTTTCTTCTGGCAGACTCACTGGATCACACACATGCACAAGAGCCATTAGCTGCAGCCCTTACTGATTTCACAATGTTACCTTCTCCCCAACAATTGCCAGATGCACACACCTGAACTGTTGTGGCCATTACTGCTGACACAATGTTGTCTTGTCTCAGCCAGTTGTGTGCACACACAACAGTTTCCACAGATGCTGCTTATGTCCAAAATTGCATCCTCCCTCTCTCAGCCAATTGCCCAGAACCATTTTGGAAGGACGGGGTGAGAAAAATGTGCCCATTTTTTTTTTCCCACTGGGTTAGCAGGCACCATATTCCCTTAGGGCTCCTGGCTGGATTCCCACCAAGCTCTCCCTCTGGCTATATCCTCAGTGAAATGGGCTGCTGCTTCTGATATCACCTCACTCTCCAAAGATGGTGTTTTCTCTTGCTCTCATTTGCCACCATCATACATTGTGTCCATGCTCGTGCTGCATATCCACGGCTTCCACACAGATCCGTGGCATCCCTCTTCCTTCCATAGAATTTGCATTGCAGTTTTCTCCCTAACTCTCCTCTGAGAAGGTACTTCCTCTCCTCCTACTTTTTTTTTCTTCTGTTTACCCCTAGCCTTGAGCAGTTTGTGCTTTCCCTATTCTGCCATTCTGGGATCATCCACTTTCAAACAGTAAGAATGAATGCTGCAAATTAATGCCTTCAAAGATTAAGTGAACGCAATTTTCAACTTAGAATTCAGTATCCAGCCAAACTATCAGATGAATTTGAGGACAACGTAAAGACAAACAAAGCTTAGAAAATTTAGCTGGTAGTCATGAGAAGAAAAACACTAATGTACTCCAAAGATAGAAACTAAGTTAATATGATTAAGAAATCATATATAGTAGAGAATTAAGTCATTCATTGAAAGCATATAATAAAAATTCTTGGACTATAGTTAAAATACAGAGCTTGAACTTCAGAAGACAATAGGAAAGTAGAAAGTTTTGGTAGTGAACTCTCAGTCAATAAACTCTCAGTCAATAAAAAGAGACCATCAGCATCTAAGAGCACTTAGGAAAGGTGTAAGATTTGTGTTTGCTGGATGAAGCAGGAGAGAGAAGGAAAGACACACAAAAAAACTGATGAAAAATCAAAATTTTATTAAAAAAAAGGGAATGCCATAATAATGAGTTATTTGGATTTGCAGTGGAAAACTCATAATTATTATTATGTTGATAAAGAATGCTAGCTAGTTTAATGGTCTTTTTTTGGAATGATGTGAAAGAGGAGATGCAGATTTTTTTGAGAATAATGTCAAAAATCAATACAATGTATAGTACTATATCCATATATTTAGAAATATGCAAGTAATTACAAGAAGAAACAGCATGGGAGAGGTAAAATAGAGCATATGTTGGAACATGGGATTGCCAAAGGTATTATTTGGATTCTTTAAAGAGAATAGACACATTATGTAGATAAATGTTAAAAACTCAGCATCTATCTCTGTCTCTTCTGGATGGTGTTCTATGATCATCCATGATCCTTTAGATTCAATCAGAAAACACAGAACATTAGGAGCAATGATTCTCTCAATTTGCTCAGAATGATACCTGGGAAGTACCATTTTTATATGCACAGGAGGAAAGTTAATTAATTATATTCATTGAATGCCTTAGGTCATTAGAATTTGCTTCTTTTAGTGAACAGCTGGACAAATTCTGTATTTGAGTTGTTATTAATGCTTAACTCATTGTTTTGACCATCTCTGCAGAATATCTCATTCTGTTGCATCCATGTTATTGCTATAATTTGATTTACACTTCCTTTCCAAGTCTCTGCTCCTAAGCCTTCTTCTCTCATTTCCATCTTATTTGTCACTGTATTCTCAATGCCAACAGACTGTTTGATATTTAATGTAGGATAAATAGAGCTTGATTTAATTGTGTTAACTCATGGATATGTATCTTAAAAGAATGGACTGTTTATAACAACATGATAGAAAATTTTAAAAATCCCAGCGCTATAGCTCCAGCTTTTTCATTCATCACCTGTTTGCTCTTGGAAAAGTTGATTGAATTCTCTGAGTTTTACTTTTTCCACATATTCAGTGGTTTAATTAACTTCTGGATAGAAGATGAAGGTGATAATGGTAAGTAACAATCTGGGGCCAGTGCTGTGGCTCAGTGGGTTAAAGCCCCGGCCTGCAGCACCGGCATCCCATATGGGTTCCGGTTCAAGTCTCGGCTGCTCCTCTTCTGATCCAGCTCTCTACTGTAGCCTGGGAAAGCAGTGTAGGATGACTTAAGTCCTTGGGCCCCTGCACTTACCTGGGAGACCTGAAGGAGTCTCCTGTCTCCTGGCTTTAGATCAGCTCAGCTCTGGCTGTTGCAGTCATTTGGGGAGTGAACCAGCGAATGGAAGACTTCTCTCTCTCTGTAACTCTTTCAAATAAACAAATTGGTTCTTAAAAAAATGTATACAAGTGAATGAATTGTATGCAAGCTCATGGGATATATAATTAAAAGTCAAATTTATTTTTCTACAAAATATTTTTGAAATCCATGCATAGTTTTTTTCATTATATACATTTCCATAGACTTTTTGAAGATTCTTCATATTATGATATTGATGATTATTTATCTGGTATTTAGGAGATGAATGTTATGGACACCTTACAACAAGTGTATAATCTTCCCTGCTGAGCAAGGCTGGTCTTCCAAAACCGGTGAAATGTTTTTGTAAAGATGGTGTTGAAGTTAACAAGAATTGCTAGCATGACAGTCTCAGTGAACTGAGAGAGTGATGGGAGAAATAAAGGAAGCCTGTGAACTGTAATAATATGCTCCTGGGCCTTGTATATGCTAAACAAACACTAAAGTCCACAGAGTTTATTGACAAGGTATCAGAAAAAGGTGAGCAGTTGACAGTTATAATAACAGTTGGACAGTCCTGTTCACAAATAGCTCCCACTGCAGGCCAGCAGAATGAATAATATTTGTGTATGTGTGCACGTGTGCTTGCACATGTATGTATTATATAAACAAACTTTACCCAAAATAATTCTCTGAAATCTGTTCATCTACTGACTTTCCCTCCTCACCATCGGGAAATGAGAATTGAAAATATTTGAATACTGGCAGAGGGATGGGATCTGGGCGGCAAACCAATATTCTCTATTAAAGTCCGAGATTTAAAGATCCATTTATCAAAACCTTTGGTGTGTGCCCAAGTCTTCCTGAATTAATGCATGCATGCATATGAAAATCAATGTTTCCTGCCCATATAAACACTGCAGCTCCGAATCAATCTCTCAAAGCCGAAGAGGGTTAAATATTTAAACAAGCTATGTATTGAAATACATTTTTAATGCCGTGAAGTCATTCTGATGAAAGATTACTCAGGAGCCTTCATTACTGAGTGTAGAGAGTAATGTGGTATTATCGGAACAGATGGCCCAGCTGTCTGTGGGCTCTGGCCCCCCTCAGGGTAAATTCAAATACTACTCCTAGAGTCAGCTGTTGATAGCCAGTGGGCTGTGTGGATGGCTGCCTACAGGCCACACATCGGTATATGATGCCTCACTGGCTTCCTTTTCGGGGAATATTTCCTTAAGGAGTCAAATGCTGCTTTGCTTTGCTTTGCTTTCTGTGTAAACTCTCCATATTTCTGCCACTTGTTTCAAAAGGGTGTTGTTGCTTAGGAATCCAGATTACATAAATTGACCATTCTGGGGCTTGTAGTCTGATTAGGAAGCATGACTGGGTTATCTTAGAAGCCTGCAAAGAGTGTAGTTTCAGGCTACTATATTTTGTTACCCATTTCTGATAAATAAAAAGGTCACTTCTCAGGGCTTCATGGTTCTCATTCCCTTAATTCTTATCTATGTGGCCTTGGAAACTTGTGCAATTGCTTTAACCTCAGTTGTTTTCTGTGATCTCTGATGATTCTTTCTTTGATAGCCTCCTATGACCAGATTTCAAGTCGCATGATCATAGAAAAGAATCATGGAGACTCAGGCAGACAAGGAGATCTGATGCTCCAAACAGTTTTTCAGACTCCTTTGTCTTGCTAAATCTGTTTTCTTGTCTATAAAATAAGATGAAAATATCTTTTCTATCTACCTCCACCAAACATCTTGAGAAATCTGTTAAAATACCAAAAAAAAATCTGTTAAAATATATACTGTTTCCAATTGTGAGAACTGGAGATGAGAAAATGGAGGAGGATCTGACATTGTGGAGGAAGAGGGGTCAAAACTGTGGTGAGCATAGTTGGTGCATCTCAGAGCGTGTGGGAAATTTGGAGGTTACAGATAAATTCTTTGCTTTTATGCTGTCCTGTTTAAAGCAGATTAGTCAAGTTTCATCTTTCATTCTTGCTCTCTAAGCGTGTCATGGAAGGTGAAGAGAAGCAACCATGTGGAATCAAATTTGAGTACTATGAGGTCAAGATTAGAAGCTACATGAATTCATACTGTGATTTCACATTTCGATGATAAATAACATTTAGAGGTGAATGTGAAAATTAGCCAAATGTATTGCATTAAATATTAACCCAATTATATAGATTTGCAGACTTCTCTAAATTATATGTTTATCTTGTTATTGGTTTAGATATTCAGTAAGTAATAATACTCTTTCCATGGGGAAAAAGTAAGGAAAAGGCAGTCCTCCAAATATCCACAAGTGCCTGGGGAAATGCATGAACACAAAAAGTTGGAGAGGATTTAAAAGGAACACTTGGCAGCTTTCACATGAAGCCTCCTTGTTACAGCCTCACTAATTCGACAAGTATCAAATCATCAAATGTAACAGGAATTGGAGCCAGACACTTTGAGTCACAGACTGATAGTTGCCATTTTCATTAGGTGAGACCTGTCATTCCTTCTGTTTGCTTATTAGCTTGGAAGCTGCTGGCTATATACATATAGCAGGGGCAGACAGGTGCCAAGCCCTGCAGCCCTATGCTAGTTTGGCATGTTCAGGGTCCCCAGTTTCATTATTCCTGTTTTCCTACAGACTAACTAGTTTCTACATTCTGCTTATTAATTTTACTTCTGCCCATGAGATACTACATCTGTACCATGGATATAAAATAGTGGGTTTTTTTTACTGGCAATGTCACCAATTCATCCTGGTCTCTTATGACTAAGTTGATTCAACCAATTGTTGCTTGCTCAAGTCACATGGGTCTTGTTCTTCTGAAAATTCTAACCGTCAAGACTTTGAATGAATTTGATCACTGGAGCTTAAGCCATGGAACTAAGGCATGAATCTACTGAAACAGTCCACTTTATCTCCTGCTTTTTGTTTTGTTTTGTGTTCTCAGGTCTTTGATCTTGGGTATATCCATAGGCTATCCTCTTTAGATGCTCAAATTTTCCTGCTTTCTTTGGCCTTAAGTAAGCCTAATGGCTTCCATGAAATCACTTTCTAATAAGTTAGCCTGAAGAGTTCTTTTACTCATTTAGATTGTAATAGTACATGATCTTTGAAACACTCCTTTGCTTCATAAGATATATTAGCATGTTTTTTAGCTAGGTGTTGAAGATGCATTAGTGAATTATCCGTGGTCCTTATCTTCTGCCACCTATGCCAGTGTGACTTTGAGAAAATGATTAATCTCTCTCATCTATCATGGAAATAATACCTCTGTCACAAATTGTTGTGAGAATAAAAAAAGAATGTATGTGAAATTCCTTTGTAAATTATAAAGTGCTATCTAAACATAAGGTGTTATTTTTATTATGCCTACTTCCAATCATATTAGCTCTCAATCATTTGTCTTAGTGTATAAAGATCAAGATATTTTTTGTTGGTTTTAGCAGAGTGATTTGCACATAAAGATTGAATTGATTGATTCATTTTTGCCTTCAGATTTATGATCTAAGGTCTAACAATATTTCAAAATCTTGGCAGTCCATGACTGAGGTTTTGAGTTTCCTTTCTCCTTAGTCCTTGCAAGTTAAATGGAGTTGGTTCTCTTCTATATGAGATTGTGGTCACTCAAAAAAGGAACTCGGGGGAGGGGGGCTGGGATGAGGGGCTGTGTTCTCCAAATAATATCATTATATTTTCTCATAACTTTCCAGTTTAGCAAAGGCACCTTGGCCAGCTGTTCTTCACCAAGTTTTTATTTGATTTCACTAATTTTAGAATTTACTGGACTCATCTTGGTGTTAGAACTTTTACCAAAAATGTTTTCAGAGACAAACAAGAAAGTACAACTATCAGAATGAGCAGTAAGTTCTGAAAGTATCAGTTTTTCCATATTTATTATGTGTACTCTGTGCTCTATGTAATATTTTAAGCATGCATCTCCAAATAAAAATGTTTTTAAACTCATTTCATTGAAAAATCCAAAGTATCTGACTAAAAAATTATGTCTATACTTTATACCTCTTTATTGTAATAGTGGCTACAAATCCAACTTATTTGAGGAAGCAATAATAAAAACATGTTTTGTTATTCTGTTCAAATTTCCCTATCCTGGGACAGAAAGCGGATTTGACTGACTAGATATATGTATAAAGAAAGCGATAGAAAGTGCTATCTTGCCCCAGAATTCAAGAGGGCATGGTCATTGCATTTGTAGCCACAACCAAGAGTTGAAAGTGCACTCAGGAAACAGCTGGAGGAAATCCAAAGTATTGTCAGTGGAAGACATATAATTTGGGGAAATATCCATTTAAGACTGAAGAAGAAAGATTGATTATTTCAGAATGAAAAACAATTTTAAAAATTTCCAATTGTAATCTGATATGATATTTTCACATTGATTAATTGAAGGCGTTCTTTTAGACTTGTTTAGACAAAGATTTTTGGAAAACTTTTATTTTGTAGACCCAGAAAGCAGAATGCAGGAAAAATACTGTGGTTTTGGAAGTCTTCACATACTGACTTTGACTTTGTTAACTACTAGAAAATTGATGTTCTTGCATTTAGAAAAAATAGGATAATCTGTGCCAGGATGAGAATTGATGAGTCAACATTCTTTACTTTCTTACCTCTTCTAGTGTTCTCTTGGAAAATGCTTTAAATCATCCTGATGGATGTGTTCTCTCAATGGTCTTTGTTATGACAGCAACTTGGCTGTTGGTAATTGACATTATTTTGCCAATTCAGAGATGTAAATAATGTCCTGGGTAAATGCATCTTAGAGTCTATGAAAATGTGAACATATATGAATACACAATCAAGATTGTAAAGTGAGGGGCTAGGAAATTGAGCAAATGAGAAGAGGTCATTCTTGAGTGAGTTAAGGGGCTGGAGATAACTTTTCTGTGTAATCTGGGCCTGATGTTTTTGTTAGTAGTGGTTTGAGGAGTGAGTTGGAGAAGATATCATATATAATTATTATTCAGGAGTGGGGCTGAGTTTCTTTACAGATTGTGGACCCCCAAATTCCAACATAATTGCTCTTGAAAAAATAGATACATGGCCGGCGCCACAGCTCAATAGGCTAATCCTCTGCCTGCGGCGCCAGCACACCAGGTTCTAGTCCCGGTCAGGGCATCGGATTCTTTCTCGGTTGCTCCTCTTCCAATCCAGCTCTCTGCTGTGGCCCTGGAGTGCAGTGGAGGATGGCCCAAGTGCTTGGGCCCTGCACCCACATGGGAGACCAGGAGAATCACCTGGCTCCTGGCTTCAGATCAACGCAGTGCGCCTGCTGCAGCATGCCAGCTGCAGCGGCCATTGGAGGGTGAACCAACGGAAAAGGAAGACCTTTCTCTCTGTCTCTCTCTCTCTCTCTCACTGTCCACTCTGCCTGTCAAAATAAATAAATAAACAAATAAATAAATAAATAAAAAGAAAAAAATAGATACATGATATGTAGAGGAGCCAGATCCAAATTAAACTTCAGACAGCCTGAAAATCAATCTGGGTAAAGGATCTTCAAAGTGGCTTGATGTATGACAATCCAAACAATGGCAACTCAAGATTATCCCCTTGAATTTAACAATCTCTGTTGGTGAACATTATTCATTCCAAATTGACTTTGCAGCCATCCAGAGGAACAGAGTAGAGACAGAAAAAAAAAATGATCATGAGAAACACAAGCTAGGGGGATATAAGATATTAAAGTTTATTGAAGTAAGAGAAAGAAAGGAGGAAAGGAGTGTAAAAACCAAGAGATGAAGCCGGTGCCATGGCTCACTTGGCTGATCCTCCGCCTGCGGCGCCAGCACCTGGGTTCTAGTCCCGGTTGGGGTGCCGGGTACTAGTCCCAGTTGCTCCTCTTCCAGTCCAGCTCTCTGCTGTGGCCTGGGAGGGCAGGAGAGGATGGCCCAAGTGCTTGGGTCCCTGCACCTGCCTGGGAGACCGGGAGGAAGTATCCAGGTCCTGGCTTTGGATTGGTGCAGTGCTGGCCATAGCGGCCATTAGGGGAGTGAACAGAAGGAAGACCTTTCTCTCTGTCTCTCACTGTCTATAATTCTCTCTCTATCTCTCTCTCTCACTGTCTAACTCTGCCTGGCAAAAAAAAAAAAAAAAAAAAAAAAAAAAAAAAGCCAAGAGATGAGTTGAAGAGAAAGGAAGGAATATGTTAAAAAGGAAAGGAGAATGTGAAGAATGTGAAAAACTCAGAGATGACACAAGGTCCATGATAGGATTGAGAAGATTAGGGATATGTTAGTTTAACTCTCCTTATCAATGACTTTTTTTTTTTACTTTAATTTAATAAATATAAATTTACAAAGTACAACTTTTGAATTATTGTGGCTTCCCCCCCCCATAACCTCCATCCCACCTGTAACCATCCCATTTCCCACTCCCTCTCCCATCCCATTCTTCATCACGATTCATTTTCAATTATCTTTATATACAGAAGATCAACTTAGTATATACTGCATAAAGATTTCAAAAAACTGCACCCACAAAGGCACACAAAGTATAGAGTACTGTTTGGGTAGTAGTTTTACCGATAATTCACATAGTTCAACACATTAAGGACAGAGGTCCTAACTGGGGAACACGTGCACAGTGACTCCCATTGTTGATCTAACAATTGACACTCTTATTTATAACAGTAAGGACAATAGAAGCAAGAACCTAAGAATCTGAATCAATTATCACTTATTTCAAGAATCCACTTCTATATTTGAGCTTTTCTGGGACTTTCCCTTAGACTTCCAAGGCAACACTGGAGCCTAGCTTTGCATGGATTTATTATCCTGTCTCCTTCTGTAGATATAAAACTGAAGCACTACATATCCTCTGTTCTCTCTAAGGAACCTAGACCAGTGTGAGGCACACTTCTCTTCATGTAGAGCAATCAGGAGATTGACTCTTTACCTACATGTCCATTCACCCTTTGGAAGAATTAGAGTGATTGCAGCAGGTTTTCAAATGATGTGCACAGAACAGTTTGGGGCATAATTAACAGCTATCACTGGGAGTAGGAAGGTCACACAAAGTGAAAAGGAATTATTACAAAAATAGGATTGAAGAGTGTCTAGCATGTCCCTTGAGAATAGTTTCAAAGGAGGGCATTTGGCACAGAAGTTGGGTTGCCACTTGCCTGCATCCTATACTGGAGTGCCTGGTTCAAGTTGTGATTCCTCTGTTTCTGATTTAACTTCTTAATAATGTGCATCCTATGTGACAGCAGATGATTTCTCAAGTACTTAGGTCCCTACCACCCACATTGGAGTGATGGGCTGAGTTCCAAGCTTTTGGCTTTAGACTGACCCACTCTGGCTCCTGCAGGCATTTGAGGACTCAACTGGTGAATACATCTATTTCTCCTCCACTTTTTCTCCCTCCTCTCCCATCCCCTCCCCTATTCTCTTTCCCTCTTCCCTCCTCTATGCCCTCCCCTCCCCTCTCTCCTTCTCTCCTGTCCTTTCTTCTCCTCTCCTCCTTTTTCACTCTTCAAAAGAATGAAAAAGTTTTTAAAAAGAGAGAGAATAGTTTGAAAGGAGACAAGTGTTCAGCATTCCAGGTGCTTGTCTCACAATCATAACCTTTGATTTTGTGTCTACATATATGTTGTTGTTTTGTTTAAAAATTTTATTCAGAAGCATCTCTCTACGGGAAAGTGCCCAGACAATTAGACAAATCATGGCTAGTGTTGTCTACAAGCAAAGAAGTTTTAAAAAAGTTTAAAAAAAGTTTAAAAAAAGTAAGTCTCCTCTCTATCTGCCATTATATTGTCATTTATACATTCAATTATTGTTTATAGCCTTTGTCTATATTCCCAGTAAAATAGAGTTTTTGCTTTTTACTTATTTTTAACTTCTTATTCAATGAAATTTTAAGCCTTTTTACTATAATATAAGTTCAAAATATGTTTTCTCAAAAACTAAAAAAAAGAGGGAGGCCGGCGCCATGGCTCACTTGGTTAATCCTCCGCCCGCGGGGCCAGCATCCCATATGGGCTCTGAGTTCTAGTCCTGGTTGCTCCTCTTCCAGTCCAGCTCTCTGCTGTGGCCCGGGAGGGCAGTGGAGGATGGCCCAAGTGTTTGGGACCCTGCACCCGCATGGGAGACCGGGGAGAAGGGACACCTGGCTCCTGGCTTCGGATCGGTGCAGTGCTGGCCATAGCGGTCATTTGGGTAGTGGGCCAATGCAGGGAGGACCTTTCTCTCTGTCTCTCTCTCACTATTTATAACTCTACCTCCAAATAAAAAAAATAAAAAAAGAGAAAAGCAGAAGAAAAAAGGAATGGAGAAGGGGAATATCATTATGTCCTTAGACTTGTATCTACAAATCATATTAAATTAAGTTAAAAAATGAAAAAAAATAAAGAGATTCCAAATAATCCAAAATGATAAATATATATTCAAGAGCTTCAGTAGAAAGAAAAGAAACAAATTCCTGTGTGGTACCTTTTAAGGAGAATCTCTTGGGAAGGGGGACAGAGAAACTTAAAGTGTTACTGTTGGAACTGAAGTGTACTGCAGGAATTTGTTTGAATCTTAATGTTTCTTATTTCCATTGACTTAAAAATAATTAGATGGAGAGAATGGAATGAGCCATGGATTAAAATACTTATTTTTGCGAATTTGAACAAATTGGATACCTTGCTCAGCTTCAGTTTTCTCATCAGTAAGATGCTGCACATGTTGTATTAACTGACAAATGTAGAATCACAGTACTTGTGATAAGGGCACTGGGTCTACTCACTTGTACATGCTGGATTGTTTGTTTTTTTGTATGTAGTCTTTGTTGTTTAGGTGTTATTAAATACAGCATTTCTCGTTCTGACTTGTGATCTGATAATTTAGTCAGTTTAAATTTCTCAGAGTTTAGTTGTGGTGTTGGCACTAGGCATAAGGGAGATGAAGGGAAAAAGCATTTAAGGGCACCAAATAATATTTTTCAACGAAGCAAAATTTGTGTAACTCTTCATCTGGAAAAGAAAAATTTAGTTATTAAAATATAAAATATGTGAAATAGAAATCTTTTTTATAGACAAATGATTATGCTTTTGACACATTATTTCCTCATAGCCCCTCATTTCAGCATAAGCTTTCCTAATTATTATTATAACAAAAGAAATATGTAATTCTTATAACAAAAGAAGCAATTCAGGAAGATTTGAATCCCATGTCTACTACTCACCAGTGAGTTGAATTAGTTCTGATGACTCTCAGCAGATTCAATTCTCAGATTCTGCATGTGTAATACAATGGTCCTCTGCTGCAAGATCAAGTTCTAAACCAGATGATGTTAGGCTCATCTGAATATCTTGTATATAGTAAACATTAAATAGTTGTCTATGAAAGCTGACAAATCCTTACAAGGAAAGGGAGAAAGTGGAATTTTCTGATTGTAAGATGAAGAAAATAAGTAAGCTAATCCTCAGAATAAAATAATGGCAGAGATATGACTGGCACTGGCATAGAAGGGCAATGCCTGTAGAATTGAGTTATAAAACATCGGGGTTCCAGAAAAGGGGGTAAATAGATACCAACTAATCTCAACCTTCACCTTGGGCTCATGCTCAGTTATTTTAGGTAAGGAAGAAAAGAATCCCCTACATATTGATTACCTACTATGTGCCAAGACTTGTCCTGGGCACTTTCAAACATTTAATTCTCCCAAGAGTCATAAAGGTGGATATTAGTATCACCCAATTATAGATGGGGAAACTAAAGCTCAGACCATTTAAGTCTGTCACCCAAGGTCATGCAACTGACAACAGCAGAGACTGGATTCAGCCTCTCTGTCATGGTTTCTGAAATCAGTTCACTTTCTACCTCTTTTCCTGCAAAGAGCACTGCCACTAGACTGCCACCAGACTGTCAACAAAGATCACAATCCTAACAGTTGTCTCAGCATTGTAGCGAAGCTTTGATATCCCTTTCTTGTTCAAGGAAGGACCCTGGTTGCCACGCTGAGGAGCGGACAGTACAGTCTCAGACAGACAGGAGGAAATAGTGCTGGAGACTTGGTCATGCCGGTGTGGGCTGGAAGTTTCAGGAAGCTGGCAGGTCAGAGGACAGTTTCTAGGGAAGTCAGCTAGGCAGATAGATATCAAAAGCCCAAACAGTCAGGGTCTAGAGGCTCAGTGATCACAGAGGTAGGGACAATGGATCTATTGAACAGGAGACATGAAGCAAGCAAAAATCCCAGGGTAGGCCCTACTTTTGATGCCTGCTGAGTATGAGCAACTCTGGATCCTAGATGTTAAGCATAACTAGAGGCACCTCAAATGACTGTAGAAAAACTGTATTCCTTATGGAGCACAAAAGAGAGCTATAGAAATTATTTACTGTGGTCAGTCCCACAAAAGGACTCTTACATTGGCTGATGTATTTCAGACATGAGATTAAGATATGAATAGATGCACATTTCATATGCAAACCCTACATTATTATATGTGTAGATACAGTGTGTTTAGACACATTGAATTTTTATGTTCTCCATTTCATTACTTTATACCCCTTCCCTTCCACGCGTGGCCTGATGTTAAGTACTATCTTGTTACTCTCATATGTGGTTCCAACCCATATTCAAACCTGTTCTCTGACTGCCCTGAGTAGGGAACAGAGGAGCGGAACAGGGTGCACTTGTTTCCCGGGGTTATCAAGTTTACTCATTTAGAATCCATGGAATTTCAGTCAGGGATGAATCTTTGAGCAATCACTGAGATGAGACAGGGCTTCCTGGATCCCCAAATATCCCCAAACATGAAGAAGCAGGTGGCTATTCCACCTACACATAAGGTCAGCCTTGACAGCAGTCAGGGAATTTTTTGTGTCCTGGAACCATTTTCTCAGAGTGACATTGACATATGTCCCCATAAATAAATTAGCAGCCTCATCTCAGTTGACATGTTTGGCAGAAACAAGAAGTTCATGTGCCAGTGTGTGGGTTAATTCTCATGCCCATTCCATCGGGAAAGATCAAGTGTATGGCTGTGTGTTCATAGCACTGGGGTGTAGAGAGCTTTCCTTTTCTTCTTTCTGGTGTTCACAGAAATATATTTTGACTTACTATATAAAAGATGTGTGTGAGAGGTTGTTAAATTAACAGAGAAGTGATGGAAAGACAGGAGGAGAGGTGAAGCAGAAATAGCATTTTTCATTTTATAAAAATAGAAATGGGGACTCCATATCACTTACCCCAAAATGCCTCATTGTAATAAGAGGCTATTTTTCCTTGTATTGTAAATTAAAGTTAATTCTGCTAAATCCACAAATAGAAATAAGCCATGAATTGAAAGTAAACGAGTTCTAGTCCTTTCCAACTTGTTCCTTCCAAAAAAGTGAAGATTTCTCAAGAATACCTTTATGTTTTCCCATGTAATTCAATTATCAAAGTTTGGTGAACCTTCTATATACTGATGCTTGTGGTAGGTATTTTATGGAATGAGAAGAAAATAAGCAGATGAAATCCATGTTACAAATAATTTACTTGAGAAGCAAGTGTAGAAATAAGCAGAACATATTTATTTAGCAAATATGAGTTAAGCATCTGAAATGTGCCAGGGCTCACCCTAAAATTAGCTTGTAGTATAAGAGAGCAGCCCTCTTATATATATATATATATATATATATATATATATATATATATATGTGTGTGTGTGTGTGTGTGTGTGTGTGTGTGTGTATAAGACTTTACTGTCATCACAAATGTCAGCTCACTTTACTTGGTAGAGATATAACAATACATAGAGAGTTTTACCCCTGTATCTAGATACTAATTTATTTATTTACTCCTTGCCTACTCTGTAAAATACTGGGCATATAATAGTGAACAACACAGGAGACTACATGAAGCTTACAATCTAGTAGCCTTTATATTTGACCTCAGTATGTTTTATGAAGACAACACAGAATTCATTGAGAGCAATTGCATTCATTCAATGTCATGAGAATGGTGTGTTTCTTCCTGATGGGAGTCATTGTATGGTTAAGATCTTCCTGGTCATGGAATTAGGACAGCCTTTCAATAATTTAGCCCCTGATCATAGCCAGCTCAAGATCCACATCTGTGCCCCATACATGTGCTATTTGAGAATATTAGATACTCAAGAATGGCATGTATGACATGACAGCAACTATCCAGTGGATATTTAAATTAAATCAAATTAATATTAAATACAATAAAAATTCAGTTTCTCAGTCTCACTAGCCACATGTTAAGTACACATAGCACATGTAACTAATGGTTTTCATATTGGACAATGAAGAAAATAACATTTTTGTCATCAAAGAAAGTTTTTTTGGACAGTGTAGCTCTAGAATACAGCTTCTGATATTGATATCTGTGATACTTATCTTTTGGGTGCTTTACTACAAATTCAAGATATAGCTCTGTACTTTTAAATTTTAATCAGCTTCTCTGTACATAAATTACATGATATCAGTCTGCAAACTTATATAGATGTTTATGCTTCCCTGTGCATTTTCTTTGTCCCCTACTAGACTGGAGGTGTGAGTCATACCATACTTGTCAATATTCTAAAAGCTTAGTACATGTCCTGTGGTTGCTAAGTGTTCGGTATATGTCTGTGCTGTTGATGAAGAAAATCTCTGGTATTCACCTGCACCCTAACAGACTGTGAGCTGTGCCTCTAAACAGCAGAGGGGAATTATACTGCAGAGAAACCCCGAGGGACAGATCACGAGTTTGGACTTCACCACATTGAGTTTGATCCCAAAGGCTATTTCTGCACATCAAGCCATCTGGAGATAGTGTGGGTGCCAGGCATCACGCCTGTGTAGTGATGTATCTCATCCCTTGGTATTTAAATGCTGTCTTGGCATGGGACAATGGTGTCCACAATCAGCCACAGGCATACAAAAAAGTTCTGACTCCAAGTTGTGGGCTGCAAACTTCATTTCCTCACTTGAACTCAGTTATCTCCTGGGCACAGCTGCTTGTTTACTCTTCCACAGTTGCAGAAATTCTCATATGGGGTCTCCAAGAATATGATCACAGGAACATTGAAATAATAATAAGAGACTAGAATTCTAGGGAATGGGTCACGTCCAAATTGAGTACACAAGAAACTGAAAATGGATGTCTGCTCTGAAAGATCATATCTGTTCTGGAGGATGACTTATTTTAAGTAAAGTAGCTTTCAGCATTACTCAGGTGCATCAAGATCCAGATGCCAAGAGAAACAATATTGCAGCCTCTTAATATTTTATATGATAAAATTGTCTTCTTGTCATTACCCTTCTCTCTCACTCTGATTTATTTTCTCAGCTTCCTTGTCCGTATATGTTTGTGTCAAGTCTGTACCCTTTGCCCACACTACTGGCTTTTGAAAGGGAAAATCTGAAGCAATAGGTCAGTATTCATTATATATCTTTTTCTAGTTTTTCCCTAAAAGTTTTTCCTTTAAATAAAATCAATGAGGCCACTCTTTATTAACTATTTGCATATAAAGACTGAAAACCCCAAATTTAATCAATTGTGAGATGTCCCAAAGTGAAGTTATGGTAGAGCTAGGGTGAAAGACCAGTGTGAGACTTGAAAAAATGTCAGAAGAGAAATTATATTGTGAGATTTAAGAGAATCTGGAAAGGGTGTCTTCCCACAATGTATCCCTTTGCCTGCTAGTTAACTAGTCATCCTGACTATTGAGTATTTAGAATGTGTAGACATATATAACTAAATGCAGAAAGAATCAAAAGAAGTTTATTGTCCTCAGGATATGTTTATAATTCCAATTTTGAGTGGCTCGAAAAAGTAACCAAAATTTTAGTATAATGTATGGGAATACTTCAAAAAGTTCATGAAAAATGGAATTAAATGATAAGCTCATCTTGATACATTTTTTTAAAATCCATGCATATCAGGAGTCTTCAAAAAGCTCATGAAAAATGTGTATTATAAAAAAGGCTATGCCTGAATTTCAAAAGTGCTTTGCACTAAGATAAACTTATTTTAAATTTCATTTTCCATGAACTTTTTAAAACTACCCTTCTGTATAAAAAGGAAAACTAAATACACGACTTAAATGATAACTGAGCTCAGACCCCAAGACTCCTTTTTACAGTTGCTACCACAGATGATTTGTTACTGCTTTTGTATAAACTCAATGGAAAGTAGAGATTAGTATATCATTCCAAGAAAAGGGAAAAATTAAGAATATATATAGAGATTAATGGATACTGATAAACCATTGAGGAAGGCATAGAAATAAAATAGGAAATATAGAATGAACTCCAATTCAGAAGCTATTTGAGCTCCTGGTTGTGGGATTGTGGCTTTACCTTGTAAAATGACAAGACCCTCCCCAACGAATACATAAACACCACCCTGCACTTCTGATGTTATAGTATCATGTTATGTGCATTCCTATTTTGGTTTTTATATGTTATTTACACCTTCACTTTAACTCTTTTCCATATCAGTTTTCCCCAAGTTTCAGTGTTCAGTCTCTCCCAAACTCCACAATTCATATAGAAATTATACATAAATCTCAAAATATTTCACTTATTTTACTAGATATATTTCTATAATGCTCTGTTATGCTCTTGTAGATCACATAACTGTGTATAGTATACACACTGTTAAAATGTAAACATCTTAAGGTAAAAAAATACTAGTTTATATCTCCATTCATTCAAATACAGGCCACAACTCATGGTTGGAAAGATTACACTGAGTTGTATTCAGGAAGGCAGTTGGTAAGGAAGGAGTAGTATTTTAACATTGGTGAATTTATTGAAATGTAACTCTAGTAACCCTAAAAAATACAAACTCTTAAAAACACTGTATAATTTTTATCATTCAATTCCTGCTTGAGGCCTTGTGGGGAAAATGTTATGCATGGTAGAATGCAACATACTTTATCTCTAAAATTGCTTTCAAAAAGAGCTGAAAATATTCAGAGACATTTCAAAGCTGTTCTCTTAAGACACAGAATCTAGTTTTGTGAATTCAAAGTTTGTAGAATAATTATCAGCTTTGGCAAAAAGTGCTGAGACTTTTGAAAATTTGATCATTTGTTCAACACGTATTGAGAGTCTACTAAATGAGAGTGCTGGGCCTGATGCCATGGTGAGTGTGAAGATATACACAAAGACTTTGCAAAGCCTTGGAAACCTGTACAGGCTCTGCTCTTCTTCCAACTGCTTCTTGCAGACCATTCTTTCTGAGCACTTATTGCAGTATAAGAAATTCCCTGACTCTCCTTCTAGACTGTATCTGTTCAGTGAGGTCAGAATCTCTTCCATCTTGCCTCGAGCTTGGCACATGAGAAGATATAACCAATAAAAGACCCTTGAGTTCATTTGCTAAGTACCACACATCTTACCTCAAGCCCAATATTATAACAGCTATGAAAGTTAAAATTAGGTCCTCCATGAAAAATTAGTTGACTGAGCTGTTTATCCAGTAAAAGTAAAGCTGGAATAACCCAGGAACTAAAAATCCAGTATTATGATAACATCCCTCCAATGAGTTACAAGCACAATCACATTTAACTGAGTTGGGATCATCTCCAAGCATTACCGTTCGACAACTAAAGTCTGGGTATCATTTTTTATTAAAGAGAAAATGTTTTTTTTGACTATCCTTTTGTTAAAACAAGAAAGCAGGCCAGCACCGGGGCTCACTAGGCTAATCCTCTGCCTGTGGCGCTGATACCCCAGGTTCTAGTCTTGGGCGCCGGGTTCTATCTCAGTTGCTCCTCTTCCAGTCCAGCTCTCTGCTGTGGCCTGGGAAGGCAGTGGAGGATGGTCCAAGTGTTTGGGCCCTGCACCGCATGGGAGACCAGAGGAAGCACCTGGCTCCTGGCTTCGGATCTGTGTAGTGCACAGGCCATAGCAGCCGTTTGGGGCGGTGAAACAATGGAAGGAAGACCTTTCTCTCTGTCTCTCTCTCTTACTGTCTAACTCTGCCTGTCAAAAATAAATAAATAAAATAAATAAATAAAACAAGAAAACAGTCATACCTTGTCTATATAGCTTATCCCACATATCTATCCATAGCATGAAGTATAGACATGAATCTCTCAGTTATCTTTATATTGTGACAAAGCAAGCCTCACTTGATCCAAGGCTTAAATGAAGCAAGGGATATTTGATCTCAAGGATCAACTGAAGTCATAACATGCCTTGCTTATTTAATCTTCAGCTCATCTAATTGGGGATTGAGGTTTCCCTCTTCCTCCAATAGTTGGTTCCATTCTCTGACATTTTTCTTGTTGCCTGTGATTTTAGAAAGCATCCACTTTTCACAAGTGAAAACTGATTTTGTCCAAACAGATGCTTGTTTCTATATTTTGCATTTTGGAAAAAAAAGTAAGGGTATGATTTGGTTGAGGAGGGGGCTAGAGAGAGATGGGGAATAAAATCTTACAGAAGCTGGTGGAGGCACAGCTTGAACTAAAATTAGAAGCCAACTGAAAGCTGTAAGCATGGAGAAGGGGGTCTCCAAAGAAAATTTGTTGTAAAATAAAATACTCATTGAAAATTTTCTGACAAGGAGCCCTAACAAAATTCTCACATATCTTAGAGATGACAAAATGGGTTCTCTCATGAGTTTCTGTGAGTGTTTGTGGTATGCCAGATATAGAAAAGTTATTTCCAATCAGTCAAGCCACCAAATCCTTCCATGTAACTCTTTCATTAGCCATTGTTTCATGAGCTCCAAATTCCATCCTGATTACTAGGTGTGAGGAGGAGTCTGGAGAAAAATAAGCAAATAAATAACAGCTATGATGACGTCCAGGAAGAGTGAAATAGGGCTAAGGAACATGCAACAGGAGTGAGCAAGAGGAGAAGACACATACAGATCTCAAGTATTTGTTTCTCCCGGCCACAGCTGACCTGTTGCTACAAATTATAACCTATGCTGGCTTCCACTCTCACTTTGGTTTTCTAAACTTTGCTCAGGGTTGGTGTCTTGGTCTGGTCAGGCTACTAAAAGCAAATACCATAAGCCAGGTGGCTTATAAAAAACTGAAAATTTTATTTCTTGGGGTTCTAGAGGCCAGGAACTGCAGGATCACTAGCAGAGTAGTTGTCTGATGAAAGCTTTTTTTTTTTTTTTTTTCCTATAAATGGTTCCTTCCCAAAGTGGCCACATGTGGTAGAAGGGCAAAGACAGCTCTCTGGGCCTCTTATAAGGACACTAATCTGATTCATTTGGGCTCTGTGCTCATGAGCCAATCACCTCTAAATAGACCTATATTTCAATACCATCAATTTGGGGGTTAAATTTTAACATATGAATTTTTGGAAGACAGAAATATTCAGACCCATTGTAAGTAGGGAGAGTTTGGTTCCTGCTATTACACATGCTTGGCTGGTAGCACAGGCAGTGAGATGGGCCCCATATCCTCAAATGACTGTGCAGGCTGGGAAGGTTGCAAGTGCCTAGAGTTTTCTCTGTGTCACCCTTGTACAAAGCACGCTGAGCGACGCTATGGGGACTGTGTGTGCTCAATCCTCAGCATCACAAAACTTCGGAGACTGATGTTTATGTCCCCAACTACAATAGATAGTCTGAAAACACACGGGACCACTAAATTGAGTACTCAGGTGGCCTTGTGATGTGGTGGGGCAAGGACATCTACCCAGCACTATCTCATAGGATTGTCATGGCCTCTCCTCCATGGGTGGGGTGCTGGTCAAAGATTCTAGCCTTTTGCCAAGACACAAGTTCCCTACGTAAGTCAGTCTTCATCTTCCTCCAGCTCCCCTGAAGCGTCAGAGGGCAACATTGCATGCCTGCATGCAATCAGAACCACCGTGATATAAATGGAATGACTCTCTTCATCTCTTTTGAGATCTTCTTCCATACAATCAGAACTCACTGCTGAGTGACTTTGTATCCCTCTACATAAAAGGTGATTATTTTTATAATTCAATTACCAAACATTACATTGCTGTCTGCCTTGCTAAGACATACCACCAAATTTCACAGCAAAACACTTATTCCAAAATTGCCAAGGGACAAGATGCTACTGTACTATCACAGCATTTTTTCTTTTGTTCCCTCCCCCTTTCATTATGTAGATAGATCATAGTCACATTAAAAATGGGAATGTTTCAAAATATTAGTGTTCAACCTATAAAAGAACTTCTATCATACAAAGCTAAATTAATTTTATAATCGAGGAAACCGAGGCCCATGTCTAGTGATTTCCTACAAATATGCCAGTCTATAAAAGACTTTGCTTTTTAATCAACGTGTCTAGACTCCCAGTACAGCACTCATTTGTCCTCGTTTTAAGCTCTGAATGCAGAGTAGAGAAACAAAACAGATTGGGACAGAAGGACAGAGAATGTGATCAAGCATTTGTAGACTATTTCCTGAGTGCAAGGCCTTTTTAAAACATACTGTCTTTTTTTTTTAACTTTTATTTAATGAATATAAATTTCCAAAGTACGACTTATGGATTACAATGGCTTCCCCCCCATACCGTCCCTCCCACCCACAACCCTCCCCTTTCCCACTCCCTCTCCCCTTCCATTCACATCAAGATTCATTTTCGATTATCTTAATATACAGAAGATCAGCTTAGTATACATTAAGTAAGGATTTCAACAGTTTGCTCCCACACAGAAGCATAAAGTGAAAAATAATAGATGATTTTTTTAATGATGATGAAATCAGATCAGACCTATTGTCATGTTTAATCCCAGTGAGAGTCAAGTTGGGAATTGATAATTTCTTTTTTTTTTTTTTTACAGAAGATCAGTTTAGTATGCATTAAGTAAAGATTTCAACAGTTTGCACCCCCATAGAAACACAAAGTGAAATATATTGTTTGAGTACTCGTTATAGCATTAAATCTCAATGCACAGCACATTAAGGGCAGAGATCCTACATGAGGAGTAAGTGCACAGTGACTCCTGTTGTTGACTTTACCAATTGACACTCCTGTCTATGGCATCAGTAATCTCCCTATGCTCCAGTCATGAGTTTCCAAGGCTATGGAAGCCCTCTGAGTTCTCCGACTCTTATCTTGTTTAGACAAGGTCATAGTCAAAGTGGAGGTTCTCTCCTCCCTTCAGAGAAAGGTACCTCCTTCTTTGAAGACCTGTTCTTTCCACTGGGATCTCACTCACAGAGATCTTTTTGCCAGAGTGTCTTGGCTTTCCATGCCTGAAATACTCTCATGGGCTTTTCAGCCAGATCGGAATGCCTTTAGGGCTGATTCTGAGGCCAGAGTGCTGTTTAGGGCATCCTCCATTCTATGAGTCTGCTGAGTATCTCGCTTCCCATGTTGGATCACTCTCCCCTTTATTTATTCTATCGGTTAGTATTAGGAGGTACTAGACTTGTTTATGTGCTCCTTTTGACTCTTAGTCCTTTCATTATGATCAATTGTGAACTGAAATTGATCACTTGGAATAGTGAGATGGCATTGGTGCATGCCACCTTGATGGGATTGAATTGGAGTCCCCTGGTATGTTTCTAACTCTACCATTTGGGGCAAGTCAGGTTGAGCATGTCCCAAATTGTACATCTCTTCCCTCTCTTATTCCTACTCTTATGTTTAACAGGGATCACATTTCAGTTAATTTTCAACACTTAAGAATAACTGTGTGATAATTACAGAATTAAACTGAATGTCTAAAATGCCTAAACCCTGGTCTCCTAACGGAACAGTGACCACCTGTATGACTTTGTTACCTTGTCCTCCCTGACATTCTGTTCTCATTCTTGTAAAAACAAAGGACCTCCGTTATAGTAACCCAAGAGTCATTTCTTGCTCTGCCATTCTGCAATAAGTGATAGCCATACCTCACTTTAAGCACCTAACATTCTTTGGATACCCTGGTTTATCCTGTTGCTGTTAGTGGAGAGTGAGTCTCATTGCACTGTAGAAGTTTTGCTATATGTTCTTGTACTTGACCATCATTAGAAGCTTTTCAGAGTTTTCTCTTCATTCCTGAAACTGCTGAGTTAGAGAATCAGGAGGGAGACCACAGGCCATAGGTGACATTCAGCATGGTATAGGGTGGGCATCAGAGCTGGGACAGGCATAGGGATGGCAGTTCTCTTCCCTCCCCAGTGCTTGCCCTGGATGTGTGAGCAAGGGGTTCTCCAGCGACTCAACAGTGCATTTCCATATCATCACTTCTTCCTCCTCTCTGACTTTATTAAGCATGTTAAATAAGATGTTTGGCCATGTTCTTACAGAGCCTGTTGCATTGATTATTCACAATGCCATCACCCTTCTCCCACCCCGCCTTGGTATGCTCCCCCGTCCCAGACTTGATTTATTACCCACTATATTGTTCCCAGTGCAGACCTTTTTTATCACTGTCACATATGTGGGCTTGGTGATGAGATATACTTGGTAGTGGCTGGAGGGGCAAAATGGAGCTGTAGGAATGAGGCAAGAAGGAAGTGTGCAACTGATTTTATCTTTTTTTCTAAACCTCATCTCTGCTCATATTTTGGAAGAGCCCAGACATAATTATCTCTGTCTGTTTGCAAAATATATAATTAAGTAGACGGAATTATACTAAGAAACATTTAGATTCCATAAGCCAGTTTTATGAGGAGCCCTGAAATAAATTAAAAGCAGCCAATTATTGAACATTTACTTTGTATCAAACATGGTGATAGTGTTTCACATGGATGATCAGCTGTGATTCGGTGTCAAAACATGAAACAAATAAGCAAAAACCAAACCAAAGCACCTTGTTGCATGGATCCTTTTTTAATTTCTCTTTTTTATGTGAAGAAACAATCACAAAAGTTTCTAATCCAGTTACAAAGGAGGGAGGTATAAGGTTTGATCTCTACATCTTTCTGATCTCAGAGGTATTGTCGACTCTACAAACACTGTCTCCCAAATTCAGGTAGAATGATAAAATTTGCTGTGAATGATCTACTGGATTTTCCATTCATGCATTTTCAGAAATGTGTCCCAGGTAAGTAAAAATGGAAAGATTTAAACCATTCCCCTCCATAAAACAAAAAGAAGGGAGAGAAAAAAGGCCAACATTTTTAGAAACTTGCCCTCCCTCCACCCCTCTATGCCCCCAGGTACCCACAGTCACTCTCTCTCTCTCTCTCTCTCTCTCTATATATATATATATATATATATATATAGTTATATAGTTATAGACTCCTGCTTTATGTCATGCCATCATTTTGCAGAAAAAGACAATTGTTACCCAAGGGACTAAGTGAAGAACTAAAAGTAAGTGAGTGTTTTTACTTTTAGTTTGACACCTTGCTGCATTTGCTGTAATATGGCAGCCATCTATATTCTGTTAGCTATAAGAAAAGTGTAGTTATTAATGAACAATTGAGTTAACAGATGAGCATAGGACACCACTTATTCACTAAAGAAATACAGCTGAGTGCTTGTTTTGCAGCACATCCTACTGCAGGCGCTGGAGAAAGGGCAACAAGAAAAACACACAGAAACCTCTGCCATGATAGAGTTTGCATTCTACAGGACAAGTAAAGTTTTTAGAAATTTGCCCTCCACCACCTCCCTGTGCCTCCAGGTACTCACGATCACCATATATATATATATATATATATATATATATATATATATATATGCTGTTTTAGGCTTCAGCTTTATGCAATGACATCATTTTGTAGAGAAAGACAATTTTGACCCAAGGGACTAAGTGAAGAGTGAAAGAGAGAGAGAGAGAGAGAGAGAGAGAGAGACCAGAGAGTCATAGAAAGAATGAGAATCTTCCATCTGCTGTCTTAATTCCAAAATGCCTGCAGCAGCTGAGGTTATTCCAGGCTTAAGTTAAGCCAAGAACCAGGTGAATGTGGGTATCATAAGTAGATTAACCTGTGCCACAAGGACTGATCCTGTGGTGGGCATTTTAGATAAGAGCAGGTATGCACAGCTTCTTGAAATAGTGAAGACTTAGAAAGGCATGTAAAGGATGAGGGACCCAACATACTGATGTCTGGAGGAAACGTGGTCCAGGTAGAGAGAACAACACAGGTAAAGCTTGAAGCAGAAGTGTGGGTGTGCTGTTGAGAAACAGCAAGGCCCATGGCAGGGGTTGGGGGTGAGCAACCCATATGAAGATGAGAGCTGAACTCCAAGTGGTAAACAGGAAGAGAAGGATTAGCAGAGCCTTACAAGTCCATCTTTGTTTCAGAAAGCAATAGCAACTATTGGAGGCTTTCGAACAGAGGAAAGACTTGATAGCAATGATGGGTTTTTAAAAAATTTGCTTTGAAATGATTATGTCACAGAGGAGCAAAGGGGAACAAATTAAAAATGCCAGTTAGAGCATAACTTCAGGTTTTTTTCTTTTCATTCTCTTCTACCATCAACATTGTTGTCGAGCAGTTTAAAAATTTTATTTGAGAGGCAGAGAGATGACAAGAGAAAGACAGAGAGAGACAAGATATCTCATCTGTTCACTCCACAAATACCTACACAGGTAGGCTTGTGCTATTCAGAAGCTGGGAACAGGGAACTGAATTCAAGTCTCTCACATGGGGTGTGGTGAACCAATTACTTGAGTCATCACTTGCTGGGTTTTTTTTTTTTTTTTTTTTTTTTTTGACAGACAGTGAGAAAGAGAGACAGAAAGAAAGGTCTTCCTTCCATTGGTTCACCCCCCCAAATAGCCGCTACTGCAGGAGCTACACCGATCCAAAGCCAGGAGCCAGGTGCTTCCTCCTGGTCTCCCACGTGGGTGCAGGTGCCCAAGCACTTGGGCCTTCCTCCACTGCTCTCCCGGTCCACAGCAGAGAGCTGGACTGGAAGAGGAGCGACCAGGACTAGAACCCAGAGCCCATATAGGATGCTGGCGCCGCAGGCGGAGGATTAACCATGTGAGCCATGGCGCCGACCCCCCTAAGGTGCTCTTTAGCAGGAAGTTGGAATACGGTGCCAGAGCCAGGACTTGAACTCAGACACTCCAATATTGAATGTTGAGTATCCACATTAGGGAGGGCAATCTGCTTACTCAGTCTGTTGATTTAAATGTTGATATCCTCCAGAAACACCCTTTCAACCAGACACGCACCACAATTTATTGCAGTTTTGAAATATAAAATAAAAATTACGGAACCATGTGTCCACCATTTGTACTATACCAGAAACATTTCACTGTACATTGTCATCTATCCATCCATTCATCCATTCATCCCAAGCTGCAGGCATCAGCTCAGTTTGTCTATATAAACTAGCATGCACATCTGCAATCAACTCTTGTCTGCTTGTCTTGTCTACTTCCTCAATATGAAATTCACAAAAGAATACACAAATCTCAAATGAAATTTCCTGGATTATTTACAAAATCATATATTCATGTAAGAAAAGCTTCCATAAATATATTAAACACTTGCAATCATCTTAGAAAGTTGATTTACACCTTTCCCAGTTAAAGCCAGGCTCCGTCTCCAAAGGCACTACCTATTCTGATTTTTTTCCATCATACATAGATTAGTTTTACCTGCTAAAGAAATTCATATAGCGATATGTAATAGGTATTCATATTTATGAGTTTTCTGACACTCTATATGTATTTGAAATTTATTCATATGTTTCCATGTTATTAGTAATGTTACTTTAAAAATAGTTATTCATTTATTTACTTATTTATTAGAAGGCTGGGTGATATAGAGAAGGACAGCGAATGAGAGAGAATGAGAGTGAAAGGAGAACGAGAATGTGTGAGAGAGAATCTATATACAGTTCACTCCCCCAAAGTCTTCAACAGATATAGTTAGGCTGGGCTGAAGGCAGGAATCAGAACTTCATGCAAGTCTGCCATATGGTGTCAGGAACTGAAATACTTCAACCGTCATTCACCACCTCCTGAGTGATCTAGCAGGCAGCTAGGTCATAAGCACAGAATAGATAAGACATAAAGGAACACACTTACATGGGATGCTGGTGCCTCAGGTAGCAGCTTAACCCCCTGCACTACATTGCCAGACCCAGTAACACATTCCTTTGTATGGCTTTGTTATTGAATATACCATGTGACTTTTTTTTTAGACTCTTATAGATGGACACTTGGATAATTTCCGAAGCTTTTTATTTTCTTTATGAATAAAGTTTCTATTGACATATATAAAATAATTTTTGTGGGAATGTATTTTCATTTACCTTCATTAAATACAGAGGGATAATTTACTTGGCTATGGGATAGAAAGATCTGTGCTTACTTTTAAGAGAAATTGTCACAATAATTTCAAAGGAGTTTGGAAGTTCTAGTTTCATGTCTTTGTCATTGCTTAAAATTTCAGCTATTCTTACGAATGTATAAATATTCCATTGTGGTTAAATTCTGGTGGCTAATTATGTTGAGCACTTTATCATTTAACTTAATGTTTTATTTATTTTACTTTTATTTATATAAAGGGAACAATTTCTTTTTTTTTAGAATTTTTTTTAATTTATTATTTTGACAGGCAGAGTGGACAGTGAGAGAGAGAGACAGAGAGAAAGGTCTTCCTTTGCCGTTGGTTCACCCTCCAATGGCCGCCGCGGCCGGCGCACCACGCTGATCCGATGGCAGGAGCCAGGTGCTTCTCCTGGTCTCCCATGGGGTACAGGGCCCAAGCACCTGGGCCATCCTCCACTGCACTCCCTGGCAACAGCAGAGAGCTGGCCTGGAAGAGGGGCAACCAGGACAGAATCCGGCGCCCCGACCGGGACTAGAACCCGGTGTGCCGGCGCCGCAAGGCGGAGGATTAGCCTAGTGAGCCACGGCACTGGCCTTAAAGGGAACAATTTCATATATTTCATGTAACTATATAGTTCTAACAGCATAATGATACTTCCCATCATACCCTCCCTCACTCCCATCCTCACTCTTCTTTCCTTGATTATTGCTTATAGTCCTTGTCTATACTCTTGTGGAACAGTGGTTTTTATACTTTATTTATTATTCTTCATTTAGTGGAGGATTAATTTTCTGACTATAAAGTAAATCAAAAGTATGCCATTTACTTTATCCATGGAGATATTTCTGTATCTTCTATTGTAAAGTGTTTGTTTTGATCATCTTTCATGGAATTTCTTGGCTTTTTATTATAGAATTATAGATATAGTCCCAAGTATTTTGTAATTAAAACTCAGAAAATTAAAACAGGAGTAAAAATCTGTCGGCATAAGTTTCCATCAAGAATTGCTGTGTTCATAGAATGGAGGATGTCCTAAACACCACTCTAGCCTCAGAATCAGCCCTAAAGTCATTCGGATCCGGCTGAAAAGCCCATGAGAGTATTTCAGGCATGGAAAGCCAAGACACTCTGGCAAAAACAAAACAAAACAAAACAAACAAACAAACAAAAAATAAACACCTAAATGAAAGATCTCTGTGAGTGAGATCCCAGTGGAAAGAACAGGTCTTCAAAGAAGGAGGTACCTTTCTCTGAAGGGAGGAAAGAACTTCGACTTTGATATGACCTTGTCTAAGTAAGATAAGAGTCGGTGAACTCGAAAGGCTTCCATAGCCTTGGAGACTCATGACTGGAGCATAGGGAGATTACTGATGCCATAAACAGGAGTGTCAATTTGTAAAGTCAACAGCAGGAGTCACTGTGCACTTACTCCTCATGAGGGATCTCTGTCCTTAATGTGCTGTACATTGTGATTTAATGCTATAACTAGTACTCAAACAGTATTTTTCACTTTGTGTTTCTATGTGGGTGCAAACTGTTGAAATCTTTACTTAATGTATACTAAACTGATCTTCTGTATATATAGAAAATTGAAAATGAATCTTGATATGAATGGAAGGGGAGAGAGAGTGGGAAAGGGGAGGGTTGTGGGTGGGAGGGAAGTCATTGGGGGGGAAGCCAATGTAATCCATAAGCTGTACTTTGGAAATCTATATTCATTAAATAAAAGTTAAAAAAAGAAAAAAAAGAATTGCTGTGTTGATTCATAGTGACCAGAGATTTTTGTTCCATCACATTAAATTTCTGTTATTTTGAATATACATTAATGTTTTTGACCTAGGATGAGTAGAAAAACAGTGTAAAAAGCACTATTGGAAAAATAAATGTAAGAATCCAATTCCAAGATGGCAGATTAGGGAGTGACATGCAACACTTGGCTAAGAATAAACAGTGAAGAGAAAAGTGTAGGAAGTGTGATCTCAGGGCAGAATTGGAGAGAAAACTGCACTGGAAGTCCTGCAGGAGGAGAAGGAATGCTGTGGACCTATGTAGAGGGTGTGGATGTGCAACATGAGAATGAGCTGTAGCAGCCAAGAGCTGGAGTAGACTGCAGTTTAGAGACGGAGGTGAGGCCAGACTGCAGCACCTGTGGTGATATAACTGGAGGGTGAATATGTGTGGGTCTGGACTGCAGCTCTGAAGGCAGGCAGTTGCCTACAGCCCTAGTGGAAGAGGAGGGAGCATGTTTGTCTCACGCCAACTTCCTTACAATAGCACCCACTGTCTTGCTGACAGAGGGTGGGCAGCATTTTGGGTTAGGGTGGCAGCTATAGATGCCTTTGTGCATTGTACACAGCAGCTGAGACAGGATGCCTAATTAGCAATATTGGAGGCAGTGGCAGGCAAGCAGCAGCTTTTAGTCAGTGGCACTTGTGTGTATGTGTGACCTAGAGATTTTAGTGCAGGGAATGCACCACAATCCCCACTTGTTTGAGCCCAGCACGGAGGTGTCTGGGAAGTCAGGTGGGATTGTGGGGCTTCTGTAGACTCCCAGGGTCAAGATACCTAAGCAGAGCTATCTCAGAGACCATCTGCCTCTGTAGACTGGACAGGCTGGTAGGGTAGAGAGAACCCTCTGGAACCTGTGTCAATGGCAGAATTGTGTGTTGAGACTTTGAGGACTTGGTGGTTACATTAAAAGGTGCAGGGTGTAGCTGGGTATTGAGATCTACCATGCCCAACTTGTGTGTTATCCTGAAAATTTGAACCACCTGGAACACTTATCAGAGTTCTCTGGCCATACCCTCACCTCTTGGTATTCACTGAAAGTGCAGACATTCCACTAAGCCACAGAGGAATATCTCACAGATAAAAGTCATCAGAGGAGAAATCCAAAAACTGACTCTACAAATGCCTAAAAGCAAACACAGAAATTCAAGAAACAAGGATAAAGAAAACACCATGACCACCCCCCTACAAAAGAAACACAACATTTCAATATTAAATGAGAAGATGAAGAGATTAAGGAAATGTCTGCACCCTAATGTTTATTGCAGCAAAATTCACAATAGCCAAGACCTGGAACCAACCTAAATGCCCATCAACAGTAGACTGGATAAAGAAATTATGGGATATGTACTCTTTAGAATACTATACCGCAGTAAGAAACAACGAAATCCAGTCATTTGCAACAAAATGGAGGAATCTGGAACACATCATGCTGAGTGAAATGAGCCAGTCCCAAAGGGACAAATACCATATGTTCTCCCTGATCGGTGACAACTGACTGAACACCAAAAAGGAAACCTGTTGAAGTGAAATGGACACTATGGGAAACGGTGACTTGATCAGCATAGCCCTGACTGTTAATGAACAACTTAATACATTATCCCTCTTAGTAGTTTTTTTGTCTGTTCTACTTAATATGACTGGTGTAATTCTGTAATTAATACACAGTTATTCTTAAGTGTTGAAATTTAACTGAAATGTAATCCCTGTTAAACATAAGAGTGGGGATAAGAGAGGGAAGAGATGTACAATTTGGGACATGCTCAAGCTGACTTGCCCCAAATGGTAGAGTTAGAAACATACCAGGGGACTCCAATTCAATCCCATCAAGGTGGCATGTACCAATGCCATCTCACTATTCCAAGTGATTAATTTCAGTTCACAATTGATCATAATGAAAGGACTAAGAGTCAAAGGGAGTACATAAACAAGTCTAGTACCTGCTAACACTAACTGATAGAATTAAAAAGGAGAGAACGATCCAACATGGAAAGTGGGATACACAGCAGACTCATAATATGGCAGATGTCCTAAACAGCACTCTGGCCTCAGAATCAGCCCTAAAGGCATTCGGATCTGGCTGAAAAGCCCATGAGAGTATTTCAGGCGTGGAAAGCCAAGACACTCTGGCAAAACAAAACAAAACAAAACAAAAAAACAAACAAACAAACAAAAAAACCTAAATGAAAGATCTCTGTGAGTGAGATCCCAGTGGAAAGAAAAGGTCTTCAAAGAAGGAGGTACCTTTCTCTGAAGGGAGGAGAGAACCTCCACTTTGACTATGACCTTGTCTAAACAAGATAAGAGTCGGAGAACTCAAGGGGCTTCCATAGCCTTGGAAACTCATGACTGGAGCATGGAGAGATTACTGATGCCATAAACAAGAGTGTCAATTTGTTAAGTCAACAACAGGAGTCACTGTGCACTTACTCCTCATGTAGGATCTCTGTCCTTAATGTGCTGTACATTGAGATTTAATGCTATAACGAGTACTCAAACAATATATTTCACTTTGTGTTTCTATGGGGGTGCAAACTGTTGAAATCTTTACTTAATGTATACTAAATTGATCTTCTGTAAAAAAAAAAAAAAAAGAAGAAGAAATTATCAATTCCCAACTTGACTCTCACTGGGATTAAACATGACAATAGGTCTGATCTGATTTCATCATCATTAAAAAAATCATCTATTATTTTTCACTTTATGCTTCTGTGTGAGAGCAAACTGTTGAAAGCTTTACTTAATGTATGCTAAACTGATCTTCTGTATATAAAGAGAATCGAAAATGAATCTTGATGTGAATGGAAGGGGAGAGGGAGTGGGAAAGGGGAGGGTTGTGGGTGGGAGGGACGTTATGGGGGGGAAGCCATTGTAATCCATAAGCTGTACTTTGGAAATTTATATTCATTAAATAAAAGTAAAAAAAAAACTAATTCAAAAAATTAATCACAGGACTACAAAAGCAATCACAGACAACTCCATGAACTAAAAAAAAAAAAAAAATGCATGACACGAATGAACATTTTCCCATGAAATTGATATTTTTAAAGAGAAATTAAAAGGAAAAAATAGAAATGAAGAATTCAGTAGATAAAATAAAAATGTAGTGGAAAGTCTGAACAACAAACAGACTTGGTGAGACAGAGGAAAGAATATCTGAACTAGAAGACAAATCTTTGGAAATCTTAGTCAGATAAAAAAAAGTAGAAGAAAATAGAAAATTAAATTCAAAAACAGTGTTGGAAGTTTATGGAATAGTATCAAATGACCCAATGTATGTGCTTTAGGGGTTCCTGAAGACGTGGAGAGAGAATAAGCTAAAAATTTTACTTAGTGAAATAACTAGAGAAAACTTCCCCCATTTTCAGAAGGAATGGTATGCCCAAGTACAGGAAGCACATACAACTCCTAATCAAAATGACTGGAAAAGACTTTCAACATGACATATTGTACTCAAACTTTCAACCGTAGAACATAAAGAAAATATTTTAAAATATGCACAAGAGAAATGAAAGATTACTTTCAGAGGATCCCCAACTAGACTCAAAGCTGACTTCTCATCAGGAATCCTAGAGGCTAGAAAGGAATGCTAAGATATACTAAAAGTATTAAAAGTAAAAAAAAAAAAATAACTGTCAGCCTAGAATACTGGACCCTGCAAAGTTTTCATTTATGAAGGAAAGTGAAATAAAGACCTTCCATAAAAAAGAAATTGAAAGAATTTGTTGCCACTTGTCCAGCCTTATAAAAGATGCTTAAGGATGTGCTACACATAGAAACACAGAAGGATATCTATCATACATGAAACAATGAGAAAGCAGAAAAGCCCCCAGCAGAAGTACAAGAGAAATCCCAAGTAAACAATAAGAACACTTATAGAAAAATGACAGAGCCAAGTTTTTACTTATCGATAGTCACCTTGAATGTAAATGGCCTCAACTCTCCAGTTAAAAGATACAGACCAGATTAATCAATTAAAAAAACAAAACCCATCTGTTTGCTGCCTACAAGAAACACATCTCACCAATAAAGATGCCAGAGTGAAAATGAAAGGATGGAAAAAGATATTCCATGCTAACAGAAATGAAAAAAGAGCTGGTGTAGCCATCCTAATATCAGACAAAATAGATTTTAACACAAAAGCTGTTAGAAGAAACAAAGAAGGACACTATGTGATGATTAAGGGATCAATTCAATGGGAAGATGTGACTAAAATAAATGTATACACACCCAATTATAGTTTACTTGGCTATTTAAAAGAAATGTTAATGGATCTAAATGGATGCATAGAATATAATACAGTATTAACGGGGGACTATAATACTCCACATTCAACAATGAACAGATCAACTAGACAGAAAATTAGCAAGGAACCAATGGACTTAATTAACACCATAGATCACGTGGACCTAATTGGTAGTTTCAGAGCTTTTCACTCCACAGTGGCAGAATACACTTCCTTCACAGCAGTGCATGGAATTTTCTCTGGGATAGACCTATGACAGGCCTTAAAGCAAGTCTCAACAAAACTTAAGTGATTAGAGCAAAAGCTGTGTTATGAGGGGAATTTATACCAATTTTGCCTACATGAAGAAATTGGAAAGGCAACAAATGAGATATCAATGCATCTGAAGGACCTAGAAAAACAAGAATAAACCAAACCCAAAATTAGCAGGAGGAAAGAAATAATTAAAATTAGAGAAGAAATAAACAAATTTGAAGCAAAAAATTCAAAAAAATCAGTGAAATGAAGTGTTGGTTTTTTGAAAAGTTAAAATAGATGCACCATGAGCCCACTAAATCAAAAAAGTGGGAAAAGACCCAAATCAATAAAATTAGTAATGAAAAAGAAAATGCAACAAGAGATACTACAGAAATAAAAATAATAATCAGGAATTACCATAAAGAGCTGTATGGCACCAAATTGGGAAATTCAGAAGAAATGTATAGATTTCTAGACAAATACAATCTACCAAAGTTGAGTTATGGACACAAAGAAAATTTAAACGGACCAATAACCAAGACAGAGATTGAATCAGAAATAAAGAGTCACCCAAAAAAGAAAAGTTCAGGACCAGATGGCTTCACTGTTGAAAACTACCAGGCATGTAAAGAAGAAATAATTCCAATTTTTCTCAAGATCTTCAAAACAATTGAAAGTGAGGGAATCCTCCTAAATTCCATCTATGAGTCTGCATCCCCTTAATTTCAAAGCCAGAAAAAGATGCAGCAGAGAAAGAGAACTATCAACCAATATCTCTCATGAACATAGATGGAAAAATCCCCCATTTGGGGGATCCAAAAACCTTCACTGAGAGATTATTGGAACTCATACAAGAGTTTGGAAAAGGAACAGGATATAAGATCAACACTCAGAAATAAATAGCCTTTGTATACACCGAAAATGTCATGGCTGGAAAAGAACCTTTAAAATCAGTCGCAATTACAATAGCTCCAAAAGAATCAAATATCTTGGAATAATTTTTTTTAGATTTTTTTAACTTTTATTTAGTGAATATAAATTTCCAAAGTACGACTCATGTGTTACAATGGCTTCCCCCCCCATACCGTCCCTCCCACCCACAACCCTCCCCTTTCCCACTCCCTCTCCCCTTCCATTCACATCAAGATTCATTTTCGATTCTCTTTATATACAGAAGATCAGTTTAGCATACATTAAGTAAAGCTTTCAACAGTTTGCTCCCACACAGAAACATAAAGTGAAAAATAATAGATGATTTTTAAATGATGATGAAATCAGATCAGATCTATTGTCATGTTTAATCCCAGTGAGAGTCAAGTTGGGAATTGATAATTTTTTTTACAGAAGATCAATTTAGTATACATTAAGTAAAGATTTCAACAGTTTGCACCCCCATAGAAACACAAAGTGAAATATATTGTTTGAGTACTCGTTATAGCATTAAATCTCAATGTACAGCACATTAAGGACAGAGATCCTACATGAGGAGTAAGTGCACAGTGACTCCTGTTGTTGACTTTACAAATTGACACTTATCTTGGAATAAATTTAACCAAGAATGTAAAAGATCTCTACAATGAAAATGATAAAACAAAGAAAGATAGAAGGCATTCGAAAAACGGAAAAATCTAGCATGTTCTTTTCTGGAAGAATAAATATCAACAAAACGCCCATACTACCCAAAGCAATTTATAGATTCAATGTGATCTCAATCAAAATACCAAGCACATTCTTATCAGGTATAGAAAAATGATGCTAAAATACGTATGGAAACACAAAATACCATGGATAGGAGGATGCATCAAAATACCTGATTTCAAGACTTACAATAGGACACTTATCATCAAAACAGTCTGGTACTGGTACAAAACAGACTTGAACACCAATGGAACAGAATAAAAACTCCAGAAATCAATCCATGCATCTACAACCAACTTGTCTTTGATAACAGAACTAAAATCAATCTCTGGAGCAAGGATGGTCTGCTTAACAAATTGGGATGGGGAAACTGGATCTCCACATGCAGAAGTATAAAACTAGACCCCTACCTTACACCTTACACAAAAATTCACTCAAAATGGATAAAAGACCTAAATCTACAACCCAATGCTATCAAATCATTAGAGAACATTGGGGAAACACTGCAAGACGTTGGCATGGGGAAAGACTTTTGGAAAAGACTCCAGAAGCACAAGGAAACAAAGCCAACACTGGCAAATGGAATTAAAAAGAATTGAGAAGCTTCTGCACTTCAATAGAAAGACTCAACAAAGTGAAGAGGCAATTGACAGAATGGGAGAAAATATTTGCAAACTATACAACTGATAAAGTATTAACATAAGAATCTATAAAGAGATCAAGAAATTCAACAACAGCAAAACAAATAATCCAGGTAAGAAATGGGCAAAAGACTGGAACAGGCATTTTTTAAGGAAGGAAATTCAAATGGCAGACACTTGAGAAAATGCTCAGGATCATTAGCCATCAAGGAAATGAAAATCATATTCACAATGAGGTTTCATTTCACTCCAGTTAGAATGGCTCTTATACAGAAATAAATCACTATCAGGGGCTGGTGCTATGGCACAATGGGTAAAAGCCCTGGCCTGAAGTGCTGACATCCCATATGGGCTCCAGTTCTAATGTTCTAATCTCAGCTGCTCCACTTCCAATCCAGCTCTCTGCTATGGCCTGAGAATGCAGTAGATGATGGCCCAAGTCCTTGGGCCCCTGCACCCCCATGGGAGAGCTGGAAGAAGTTCCTGGCTCCAGGCTGTGGATCAGCGAAGCTCCGGCCATTGCGGCCATCTGGGGAGTGAACCAGCAGATGGAAGACCTCTCTCTCTATGTCTATTGAAGTCCTTGGTCCATCTCTTAAGTGGGTTGTTTGTTTTGATGTTGTGGAGTTTCTTGATTTCTTTGTAGATTCTGGTTATCAACCCTTTATCAGTTGCATAGTTTGCAAATGTTTTTTCCCATTCTGTCGGTTGCCTCTTCAATCTCCTGTTTCTTTTGCAGTACAGAAATTTCTCAATTTGATGCAATCACAATAGTTAATTTTGGCTTTGACTGCCTGCGCCTCCAGGGTTTTTCTAGGAAGTCTGACGGTACATACATCTTGCAGGGTTTCTCAAATGCTCTCTAATAATTTGATGGTGTCAGGTCATAGATTTAAATCTTTAATCCATGTTGAGTGAATTTTTGTGTAAGGTGAAAGGTAGGGGTCTTGCTTCATGATTCTGCACATGGAAATCCAATTTTCCCAGCACCATTTATTGAATAGACTGTCCTTACTCCAGGGATTGGTTTTTGATCCTTGATCAAATATAAATTGGCTGTAGATGTTTGGATTGATTTCTGGTGTTTCTATTCTGTTCCATTGGTCTATCCATCTGTTTCTGTACCAGTACCATGCTGTTTTGATTACAACTGCCCTGTGGTATGTCCTGAAATCTGGTATTGTGATGCCTCTGGCTTTGTTTTTGTTGTACAAGATTGCTTTAGCTATTGAGGTCTCCTGTGTCTCCATATGAATTTCAGCATCATTTTTTCCAGATCTGAGAATAATGTCTTCGGTATTTTGATTGGTATTTCATTGAATCTGTAAATTGCTTTTGGGTGAACGGACATTTTGATGATATTGATTCTTCCAATCCATGAGCATGGAAGATTTTTCCAGTTTTTGGTATCCTCTTCTATTTCTTTCTTTAAGGTTTTGTAATTTTCATCGTAGAGATCTTTAACGTCCTTGGTTAAGTTTATTCCAAGGTATTTGATTGTTTTTGTAGCTATTGTGATGGGAGTGATCTTAGAAGTTCTTCCTCAGCCATGCAATTGCCTGTGTATACAAAGGCTGTTGATTTTTGTGCATTGATTTTATATCCTGCTACTTTGCCAAACTCGTCTATGAGTTCCAATAGTCTCTTAGTAGTGTTCTTTGGATCCCCTAAATAAAGAATCATATCATCTACAAAGAGGGATAGTTTGACTGCTTCCTTCCCAATTTGTATCCCTTTAATTTCTTTTTCTTGCATAATAGCTCCAGCTAGAACTTCGAGAACTATATTGAATAGCAGTGGTGAGAGTGGGCATCCCTGTCTGGTACCAGATCTCAGTGGAAATGCTTCCAACTTTTCCCCATTCAATAGGATGTTGGCCGTGGGTTTTTCATAGATTGCTTTGATTATATTGAGGAATGTTCCTTCCATACCAAGTTTGCTTAGAGTTTTCATCATGAACGGGTGTTGTATTTTATCAAATGCTTTCTCGGCGTCTATTGAGATAATCATATGTTTTTTCTTCTGCAGTCTGTTAATGTGGTGTATCACGTTGATTGTTTTGCGTACATTGAACCATCCCTGCATACCAGGGATAAATCCCACTTGGTCTGGTTGGATGATCTTTATGATGTGTTGTTGCATTCTATTGGCGAGAATTTTATTGAGGATTTTTGCATCTATGTTCATCATGGATATTAGTCTGTAATTCTCTTTCAATGCTGCATCTTTATCCGACTTAGGAATTAAGGTGATGCTGGCTTCATAAAAAGAATTTGGGAGGATTCCCTCTTTTTCGATTGTCCTGAATAGTTTGAGAGGAATTGGAGATACATCTTCTGTAAATGTCTGGCAGAATTCAGCAGTGAATCCATCTGGTCCTGGGCTTTTCTTTGTTAGGAGGGCCTTTTTTACTGTATCAATTTCTGTCTCAGTTATGGATCTCTTTAGGCTTTCTATGTCTTCCTGGTTCAATTTAGGTAGGTTGCATTTGTCTAGGAATCTATCCATTTCTGGTAGATTTCCCTGTTTGATGGCATACAAGTCCTTGTAGTAATTTCTGATGATTCTTTTTATTTCTGTAGTGTCTGTTGTTACGTTTCCTTTTTCATCTCTGATTTTATTGATTTGGGTTTTTTCTCTTCTTTTTTTAGTTAGTTGGGCCAATGGGGTGTCAATTTTGTTTATTTTTTCAAAAAACCAGCTCCTCGTTTGGCTGATTTTTTGTAATGTTTTTTTGGATTCGATCCTATTGATTTCTTCTTTGATTTTAATTATTTCTCTTCTCTTACTAGATATGGATCTGGTTTTCTGCAGATTTTCTAGATCCTTGAGATGAAGAGAAAGCTCATCTATTTGGTGCCTTTCCAATTTCTTGATGTAGGCGCCTATTGATATAAACTTTCCTCTTAATACTGCTTTTGCTGTACCCCATAATTTTCCGTATGTTGTGCTGTTATCCTCATTTACTTCCAGAAAGTTTTTGATTTCCCTTTTGATTTCTTCTATGTCCCATTGTTCATTCTGGAACATGTTGTTCAATCTCCATGTGTATGCATATGCTCTAGGGATTCCTGAGTTGCTAATTTCCAACTTCATTCCTTTATGGTCTGAGAAGCTGCATCGTATGATTCTAATTCTTTTGAATTTGCTGAGACTTGCTTTATGGCCTAGTATGTGGTCAATCCTAGAGAAGGTTTCATGTACTGCTGAGAAGAATGTAAATGCTTTATGTGTAGGATGAAAAGTTCTGTAGATATCTGCTAGATCCATTTGAGCTATAGTGTCGTTTAAATCTACTGTCTCCTTGTTGATCTTCTGTCCTGTTGATCTGTCTATTTCTGAGAGTGGAGTATTGAAGTCCCCCAGTACTATTGTATTGGAGTCTAAGTCTCCCTTTAAGTCTCTTAACAAATTTTTTAAATATACTGGTGCCCTGTAATTAGGTGCATACACATTGATAATCGTTATATCTTCCTGTTGAATGGATCCCTCAATCATTATATAGTGCCCCTCTTTGTCTCTCTTAACAGTTTTTGTGGTAAAGTTTATGATGTCTGATATTAAGATGGCTACACCAGCTCTTTTTTCATTTCTGTTGGCATGGTATATCTTTTTCCATCCTTTCACTTTCAGTCTGTATGCATCTTTATTGGAAAGATGTGTTTCTTGTAAGCAGCAAATAGATGGGTTTTGTTCCTTAACCCAATTAGCCAATCTGTGTCTTTTAACTGGACAGTTCAGGCCATTAACGTTCAATGTGACTATTGATAAGTAGTAGCTTTGCCCTGCCATTTGCCAAAGATATTTTCTAATATATGCTTTGAATTCCCTGTGATCTTTTGCTGTGAAGTTTCCTTCCTTTACCTTCTTTCATATTGATGACCGTGTTTCTGTGTTTCTGTGTGTGACACATCTTTAAGCAGGGCTGGACAAGTGGCGACAAATTCTCTCAATTTCTGTTTGCTATGAAATGTCTTTATTTCACCTTCATTCAGAAATGGGAGCTTTGCAGGGTATAATATTCTGGGCTGGCAGTTTTTCTCTGTTAGTACCTGGGCTTTGTCTCACCGTTCCCTTCTAGCTTGTAGGGTTTCTGATGAGAAGTCTGCTGTGAGTCTAATTGGAGATCCTCTGAGAGTAATCTGATGTTTCTCTCTTGCACATTTTAGAATCTGTCTCTACCTCTCTCTGAAACTGTGTATTTCTAATAAATAAAATAAATCTTTAAAAAATTTAAATAAATAAATGTCAAATGATGGTAAGGATGTAGGGAAAAATGTACCCTGGTCTACTATTGGTGGGAATGCATACAAATGCAACCATTGTTGAAGACAGTATGGAGATATCTCAGAAATTTGAATATAGAACCACAATATGATCCAGCCATTCTACTCCTGGGAATTTACCCAAACCCAAAGAAATCAGTATATGAAAGAATTATCTGTACTTCCATGTTTATTTCAGCATTATACATAATAGCTGAGATTGGAATCAACCCAGATGTCCATTACCTGTTGACTGGATAAAAAAATTAAGCTACATCTACACTATAGAATATTACTCAGCTGTAAAAACAAATGAAATCCTGTCTTTTGCAAGAAGATGGTCACAACTAGAAACCAGTGTATTTAGTGAAATAAGCCAGTCCCAAAAAGATAGGTATCATGTATTTTTCCTGATCCAAGATAATAAATAAAGTACCTAAAGTGTAATGTATTTGAGTGAAAGAGACATTTAGAGTGTTGATGATTGTTCATAGTCCTATCTCTTCCATTGAGTAACAGTGATTTATTTTGTTTTGTTGTCTTATTTTTCTCTTCATGCTATTTGATGAACTCTAAGTAGGGTTAACTATACAATCATTAAGTATACTGAAAATAGATTATTGTAAAAATTAAGAGAGGGAATTTGTGGAGCAGGGGAGGGAATTGGAGTGTGGGCAAGAGAGAGGGTAAGGGAAAAATTGCCACTATGTTCCTAAATCTGTATATATGAAATATATGAATTATGTATAACTTAAAGTTAAAATTATATTTAAATAAGGATTCTCCAAAAATAAAATATATCCTCATAATTTATAGTGAAATGCTTTGTCTTAGATAGGATTTCCACAGAAGATGACCTTGTACCAATGATTTAAGTGAAACATTCTGTGGGAAGTGATCCCAAGAATTACAGATAGGGGGTAGGAGAGGGAAGCAGGTTAAAGAAGAAATCCAATACAAGATAGACTTGTGAACAGATTGCCTGTTGGCAAGTTAACTGGATCCCAGAAAGAACCTCTGAGTGATTATGTAGTCAATGCCTCAAGTTTTCCTACCTAGGAGAGAGGAGCCTGGGGTATTTATACTTTAACACTCATCTGTTGTTGATTGAGAGCTGCTCCCAGGGGCATTTACTCTCATTTGAAATGGAAGTGTCTCACTCCAACAACCAAAGACTTTTCTCAGGCAGAGTCACTGGTGTTGGTGAGGGGAAAAATAATTACGTAAGATAGGATATTGCTAGTATCAGCCAAGACTCAAAAACAGATAAAGGACAGAGCATTCTAATCCCCCATTGTTTCTAAACATTTGTGTAGTACTAAAGAAATGGGAAACTGCAAGCAACCTCATTCTTAAACTAAAAGCAAAAATACATAACTTAATATTAGTAAATATAATCCAGCAGTCTATCAAGTTTTATTTATAGCAGAAATGCATACTTGATTGAATAGTAAACAATCTATTAGGTAGTTTATTACACAAGCAGATTAGAAAGAAAATAGCCATAAGGATGTTTCAATAAACACAGAGAAGTTATTTGATAAAATGTATTATCAATCACTGATGAAATCATCTTATTAAATAAGGAACAGAATAAAACTTCCTTAATCTAGTAAATAGAGACAAAAAAGGAAAATGAAAATGAAATAAAATATTCTGCATCATGTATATTTAAGTATTTTATTTAAAATAAAAATAAGGCACCAATGCCTATTACCATCATTTGCAGTTCAACAAGATGAACTTCCAAACTGAGCCACATTAAGCTATATTTAGCCCAACGTTATTTATAAAAAGTGAGAACATGAAATTAAACCTGCCTTAGTATTCTTTCTGTGTGTGTATGTGTGTGTGTGTGTGAAAACTATGAAGACAGAACTTAGCTTCCAAATATATTTCTAAATTAAAAGTAACCAGTGATCCTTGGAGACTGGCTCAGATGAAGAACACAATGAAATTTGAAACAACGTGTGTGTGTGTGTGTGTTTGTGTGTTTACATGCACCCATGTAGGCGTGCCAGAAAATAAGGAAGTCCATTAAACATGACGGGCTGTAACCGAATAACACAATCATTTGTATGAAAATATGGCCACTTTGGGGACAATTTGAGAACGTTCATTATCCATTCTTATGTAACAACTTACCACAAATTTAAGAACTTAAAAGAGTGTCTCTTTTTTAAAAGATTTTATTTATTTATTTGAGAAGTAGAGTTATAGACACTGAGAGGGAGAGACAGAGAGAAAGGTCTTCCATCTGCTGGTTCACTCCCCAGATGCCACAACAGGCTGGAGCTGCGCCAATCCGAAGCCACGAACCAGATGCTTCTTCCCAGTCTTTCCATGCAGGTACAGGGGCCCAAGAACTTGGGCCATCTTCTACTGCTTTCCCAGGTCATAGCAGAGAGCTGGAATGGAGGAGGAGCAGCTGGGACTAGTACCGGCACCCATATGGGATATGGGCACTGCAGGCGGGGGATTAACCTACTGCGCCATGGTGCCGGCCCCAAGAGTGTCTATTTTAAGAAGGATTTTGCCTTCTGCAGGGAAGAAGTTCAAGCTTTATTGGTATTTACATCAGGTTCCCATATTCAGGTGTTGACCAGTGTGAATTTTTTTTAGAATTATTTTTATTTATTTGAAAGAGATACAGAGAGTGGTAGAAGCAGAAAGAGAGAGATCTTCCATTCTGCTGGTTCACTCCCCAAATGACTGCAACAGCTAGAACTGAGCTGATCTGAAGCCAGGAGCCAGGAGCCAGGAGCTTCTTCCAGGTCTCCCATATGGGTACAAGGGCCCAAGGACTTGGGCCATCTTCCACTGCTTTCCCAGGCTATTAGCAGAGAGCTGCATTGGAAGAGGAGCAGCTGGTACTCGAATTGGCGCCCATATGGGATGCTGGTGCAGTAGGCTGGGGCTTTAATCAATTGTGCCACAGCGCCAGACTCCAGTGTGCACTTTTATCTGAAAGTTGTTGATTGACACCCCTGTCTTCTTGCCAGCTCTTGAGAATTGCCCTAAGTTTCTGGAGGTCTTGTATATTCTTTTTCATGTGTCTTTCACTTTTAATGCTTGCAAAGGAAAATTTCTCAAAAAGCAAAACAGAAAAGGCCCCCCAAACCTCTTGCATTTTGAATCTTTATTATCAAGAAGAGTATTTCCAACATCGGGACAAAGCCACATCATATGCTTCCTGATCCAGTGACTGAGAAGGCCATTAACTTCTACTAATTCTTGAAGACATTGAATCCCAAGCAACCTTCGATACACTACTCAGGGTCTTCCCGCAAAATAACTGAATCAATACGTCAAAAATGTTGAGCATGCACATGTAATATTCACAGAAGTGAAGAGACAGAGTCTTCTTAGAGGACCATTAACAGATTAGTGAATAAAGAAAATGCAGTATATACGCATGGTAGAATATTGTTATCCTGTAATAAAAAAGAATAATATTCTTTCATTTACAGCAAAGTGAATGGAACTGGACGACATGTGGAAAGAAAAACATGTTTCTCATATGTTGTTTCTGAACAGAATGTAAGTGCATGTAGATTAGTGATCACTAGTGGATGAGAAAGTTAAGGGGAGATTGGATGACAGGATCCAAAACTGTTATATGGAAGTAAAACATTCTAGTGTTAAACAGCACACTTGGCTAATCCTCCACCTGCGGCTCTGGCACCCCGGGTTCTAGTCCTGGTTGGGGCGCTGGATTCTGTCCTGGTTGCTCCTCTTCCAGTCCAGCTCTCTGCTGTGGCCTGGGAAGGCAGTGGATGATGGCCCAAGTTCTTGGGCCCTGCACCCACATGGGAGACCAGGAGGAAACACCTGGCTCCTGGCTTTAGATGGGTGCAGCGCGCCAGCCATAGTGGCCATTTGGGGGGTGAACCAACAGAAGGAAGACCTTTCTCTCTCTCTCTCTCTGTCTATCTCTGCCTGTCAAAAAAAAAATAATACATAGAAGAGAGGAGCTTAAAGCATTCCAAAATTAAGTAGTGATAAGGAGAATGAAACATTAATTATTCTGATTTTATTAGTATACTTGGTGTGCATTTATTGAAATACCACACTGTATTGCATAGATACTCATATGTACAATTATTAAGTGTTAATCAAAAGTTTTCTGTAAGTTTTAATAAGATGGAAATGCTAACTAATATTATTTGACAATTACACATTATATATACATATTGAACTTTCATAATAATTATCTTAAATAAGTAGAGTTAATATAATTTTAAACATGATCATATTATAGACAGTGAGGAATAGATTTATGTTAAAGGAAAATGAGGAAACAAGACAATTTGCAACATTAAGTATATTTTGATCCCACATTAGATAATAAAAAGAAAAAAAAGGAACAATAAAAGACTTTTTGAGGACAATTAATGCAATGTGAATCTAGACTTTGGATTAGATAATGATGTTAGATCAGTGGTAAACTTCATGATTGTTATAACTGCACTATGACTTTGTAAGAGAATGTCCTTGTACTTAGGAAATAAACAGTGACATATTTAGGGATAAAAGGACATCATTCTTTAATTCCAAATGACCCAGAAAGAAAAATATATGCATTACATAAGCAAAGAGACACACTGGGAAAGAAATTTTGAGAATGATTAAAGTAATTTTGGCTTCTTTTTGAAACTTTTAGTAAGTTTTAAATTTCATTATAATAACAACATATGGAAAATTAAAAACAAAAATAAGAGCAAGTATTAAGACAGTCATTAAGGAAACATTGTTTGGTTTCAAATAGAGAATAAAGGAAAGAATGCCAAAAAGGGAGGCAATCATACACGCAGACAAGTCTCCTGGGTCCTTGTCAGGCCACTTGTGTTCTTTTAATTCTTATGTTACAGACCCTTTATACAATAGTTAATTTTATGTGCCAATTTGACTGGGCTATGAGATTTACAGACATTTGACTAAACATTGTACCAGGTGTGTTTGTGTGGGTATTTCTGAATGATATTAACACCTAAATCAATAGACTGAATAAATAGATTGCCTTCCCTAATACAAGTGGGCCTTATCTAATCAGTTGAAGGCCTGAATGGAACAAAAAGGCTGACATCACCTGTGTAACTGCCTTTGAGCTGGGATATCAGCTTGTTCTTGCTGTCAGAGTCAAAGTGACATCTTAGCTATTTCTGGGTCTTGATCATGATGCAACTAAACCATTGGCTGTTCTGGGTCCCCAAGCACAAGCACTCTGAAAGTCTCACTGCTGAAACACTGAGATTTGTCTGCTTCCATCATCACATGAGTCAATCTCTTATCACACAAACAGATGTACACACACGTGTGCACCTACAAATACAAAGACATACACATGTGTACAGACACACATACACAGTTCATTCTGTTTTTCTGGAGAGCAATGACGAATCCAGATCCGTATTTTAAAATCACTTGAATACATATTAAAAATTCAGTTTGTAAGTCCACTCCAAACCTATTGAATCTAAAAGTCTCTGATGGGTGGTTAGAATCTTTATTTTAAAATCCTTCCCTAATTTATGTATAACAAACTTTCAGAACCAGTATTAATTGGAATTTACTGAAACATTTGCTTTTCTCAGTTCTATGCACATTGTGCTTAGAATCTCTTAGGATAAATGATGCAAAAGGCTATGGAGCATCTGCCCTACTTGTTAGAGATATAGCATAAAGCTACAATACCTATGTGGCTGCCTATGCCAATCCAGTTAATATCTCTCCTTTTTGTCAGGTTTAAGTAGATGCACAGAGGTGGGAATTTTTGATCCAGAGGCCTTTTTCTTAGTACCCTGTTTCTCCTAAAAGAAAGTCTCACTATATTAATTCACTCCCCACGCTTTAGTTGCAGCATTTAGAAAACAAAGATGCAAACAAAATACATTTCTCCATGGTGTTGAATCTACTGAATTATATTATTGAATACCTATTTTCATCTTGCTTGAACTCTCTCCAGCATTTGATGTTTTTGCATCCCATTCTTTTCTGTTTCACATCCCCTTTGGCTCTTGTGATTCTGCACTGTCAATTCTTTTCCCTTCAGTCTTGGCCACTCATTTCTGTCTCTCTGCTCTGTGCTCCATCTGATTCACTCATGCCAGACTTCACACTTCACATCTAAATAGGAGCCTTGCCTCTTCTCATTTTTGTTTCCAATCTGTATATATATATATATACACACATATATATGTATATCCATATATGTATATATAAATACAGAGATAAATATAGATATAGTGTATCTTGCTCTCTATATTTATATATATATATATATTCTAGGTACATAGAGATAGTATATATATAGATAGAGATTAGTATAGTATATATAGTATACTATATATACTAAATCTATATATCTATATCTATACCTACTTCTAGGTATTACTAAGTACCTAGAAGATAAAAGTTTCACTCAAAGTTATTTATACTACAGTAAGAATTTTGTTTTTTTTAATACTAAAATATTAGAAAATCACTATGGCTCTTAATTGAACATGTATACATATGAGGAGAAAGGGAAAAAACCTGATTTTACTCATTTTAAAAGAGAAATATGAAACTGACACAATTAATAAGCTGCAGAACTTAGAACTCAGACCTCAATGCCAATGCAAGTCTCATGTTATGTACTACTTCACTGAAACACTAAAAAGTATGTACAATTTAGTGCTGAAACACTGAAAAGTATGTACAATTTAGGTCAAGTACAAAAGTCCAGTGACCATGCTAGTGAAGGGTCAGTCCTATCAAAAGGAACACCTGAAACTCCATGGATAGATGGGCTATTGCTTCTTAATTATATTGCACCTGAGATGGGGTTCAAATCCATGTTCTTAACTTTGAGATGAATACTGGAATCAGATAGCACCTTCTCAAAATTTTTTATTACCAGGTCACATCTCTTGCTAAATCCCATCATCTCTGAATCAAGAGTATAATTAGATTTAGAGTAATCTGTCTGTGAAGTAGCATAATTTGTCCTCAGTAATCACTGTTTCTCCTTCCTATTCCACACAAATATCCCTGTCTTTTAGTCTCCCCTCTTACTATAATGCTCTTGTTCCATTTGAGACCTGCTTTTATCACTTCCCCACTATGACTCAAACTCCAGGAATAATGGACAAGGAATAATAAGCAGTACTATTTATACATAATATCTATAAAGTTAACTGAAAACCTGCAATTTTAAGTTTGAATTATAAATACTAGCATATGTTTATTTTCTTGTAAGTGTTTTGTATTTTCACAGTTAATGTTGAATGTCCCAGAGCTTTTGTGGCTATTATAATAGCTGAGCATATAAGTAATTCATATGTTTAAATGGTAGATCAGAGCAATCAAATAATTGATGAGAAAATGCTTATCTTTGTAAAAGTATTTCAGCTGCTAAATAAAAAATGAATTTTAGAAATAGATATTTGCCATATTAAAATCCCTAGTGATGTGTCTATGTAATGATCAAAAATGCCTGCTAAAACATTGTGTGAAAAGCTAATGTAGAAGTGCATAATGATAGGGTAAGGTTTATAACACCTGATTTCAATGGTAAATTTTAACATCAAAAACTGAAAAAAGTAAAAAAAAAGGGGGGGAATGACAAAATTTTAATGTGCCTCTTATGAGAAACACATTTCTCTTTTGAAGAATTCTTAGTATCCTAACTAAATTTGATAACAGATCCAAATCAACCACCAGTTTGTGGAAATGCAGAGAAAATAGGAGCATATTAGATACCACCCCAGGAGGGTGGGCATTCATCCTCATGATCTAGGTACCAGCAATGATGTCTGCATTCCATATCAGAATACTTGGATTGCAAATAAGAAAAAGGGGGCAGGAACTTAAATGGAAAGGAAAAATTCAAAGTGTCGCTCCCCGTCTTCGTGGAGGAATGACACAGGACCCTGTGTTGTTCTTTTGTCTGCTCGGCCCTCCCCGGGTTTGCTGCTGGTTCTTCCCGGGTTGGCTGCCGACCCTTCCACCTCCGTGGAAGGGTGGTTCCCCCTGCCACATCCCCCACTTCCGCGGGGGAGCGGCACACCGCCGGCCGGCTCTCTCGGGGGCTGCACAGGTGTTCCCCTTAGATGTTCCCCTTAGATGTTCCTGGTGCATGCCGTCTCTCTCCTCCTTTATAGTCCTCCTCTGCCAATCCCAACTCGGCTGCCCACACGCCGAGTACGCTGCTCTCCTCCAATCAGGAGCAAGTCCTACAGTTTATTGGCTGAACTGGAGGCAGCTGTGTAGAAGCTGTTTTCTTCTCTCCCAGCGCCATATTGTGGGAGAGCAGATACATAGAATAAGTCTTAATTCCAGTAACTTAGTCTAGTCCAAGTTGCTCCCCACACAAAGAACTTGAGAAATCTATCTTGAATGATGATTCAAGTAAGTAAAATATGAAGAGATACAAATATCAAAAAAAATTGAGCACTTGCTCTTATTTAATGATGCTCAAGAATAAAAAACCCTTAATGATGATTTTTGCATTTAAAAATTATTCATACATATTCCAGAATATATACAGAAGTATTTATGCAAAAATTTACTTTAAAATGATACAGGTTGAGTGGAAAATGGTAGAATTATAAATAAAACAAAGAAGCTATGAGTTAATATTTGATTTTCAATTATTATTTATTTCTTTGAAAGGAAAATGACATAGAGAAGGGTAGACAGACACAGAGAGATGTCCTGTCTTCTGTTTTACTACAACATGCTTGTAATAGCTAGGGCTGGGCCAGGCTGAAGCTGGGATCCAGAAATTCTATCAGGGTCACCTACATGGGTGGCAAGGACCCAAGTACCTGAACCATTATCTTCTGCCTCCCTGATGCATTAGCAGTAAGCTGAATTGAAAGTAGAGGTAGGACTCAGTTTCAGGCATTGTGATATAGGATGCATGTGTCTCAGGTGGCAGTGTAACTGCTACACCACAATGTTTGCTCCATGGGTTGATAATTATTAAAGATGAGTAATGAGTTTTTAATGATTCATTACAATATCGTCTCTCCTTTTAGTATGTTTGAAAATTTTCATGCAAAAATGTTTATGCCAGCGCCGCGACTCACTAGGCTAATCCTCCGCCTTGCGGTGCCAGTACACTGGGTTCTAGTTCCGGTCGGGGCGCCAGATTCTGTCCCAGTTTCCCCTCTTCCAGGCCAGCTCTCTGCTGTGGCCTGGGAGTGCAGTGGAGGATGGCCCAAGTGCTTGGGCCCTGTACCCCATGGGAGACCAGGAGAAGCACCTGGCTCCTACTTTCGGATCAGCCGCAGCGCACCAGCCGTGGCGGCCATTGGAAGGTGAACCAACGGCAAAAGGAAGACCTTTCTCTCTGTCTCTCTCTCTCACTGTCCACTCTGCCTGTCAAAAAAAAAATGTTTATGAATGAATAAGTCAAATGTAGTTTTTACATACAGTGGAATATTGTTTGACAATAAAAAATAAAGTGCTGATATATTTTGTAATGTGGATGAAACAAAAATACTATGTTAGGTGTTAAGAGGTAGGCATAAAATAGCACATAGTGTGTGATTATGCTGATATAAGAAATGCAGAATAAGCAAATCTGTGGAGACACTAAAGAATACTGTGTTTCTTCACTGATACATCGAAAATATTCTGAAATTGATTATGATTCTGGTTTGAGAACACTCTATAATAAAAACCACAGAGTTTACATAGGTGACTTTTACTTTAAAAGGGTGAATTTTATGGCATGCTAAGTATATCTAGGTAAAGCTGTCATAAAAAAATTCAAATCAACAGGTTTAAACAAAGGAATACAGTGATCCTGGCATCAGGCGTGGATGACTTAAGGTACAATAAATCACTTTGTTCTACTTCCTAAAAGATTTACATTTAACTTAACCTGTCAGTTGTGAAAGGACATCATGTACTATCTGACCAGTACTTAGATTCTGGGGGGATATATTGATAATCTGGGGATCTTCTAAAATGAAATGATATCTGGTAAGTTCAGCCAGAGTTAAACTTCGGGATCCATTCAGGCTGAGGGCAGAGAGAGTCTCTAGTCAAGCCCTTTTTATAGTTTAGTAACTCAACATCAGGGCCAATCTCCAGCCTCTGGGTTTTGAGGCTTTTCCTTCATCTAGAGGTCAGTGCTGGTTTCCTACTTTGAGTTCCCTGCCCTGGGTATCTACTTGCAGTTTGACAATAATGCCTATGCTGTGTGGGTTACTGTCCAATGTACACATCAATCTTTATGGCAATACACTAGTATCTCCAGTTTCCCCAATCCATTCATGCCCATTATCCTGCCCTTCTGATTAATGACAATTATAATCTTTAGGTGAGAAAATGTTGCACTTATTACAGCATATACAATTCAGTGGATCAATAGCTGGATATTTACCCATGTATTATCTTGTTTCTATCGTTTCCAGCTACCCTAGGACATTTTCTACCATTTCATGTTGCAGATTATGGGTTGTTTCAGCAAAATTTAAGACACACAGAGCTCTTATTTTTCTCACATATATACCAGTTAGTAAGGAAGGACATTTAAAGATCAAAAGACTTGTTTTTAAGGACCAAGCCCAAAGCTTTTTGCATAATTAACACACTCCATGAGAATACACAATGACTTGAGAGCCAGTTTGCCTACTGAGGAACTGATAATGACCTGTTGCCTTGAAGGTGACAAAGCAAATTAGGGGGAAAACTAGAAAGTCAAACAAACTGGATGTTCTTGAGACTCAGATGATCTTGCTGAAGGTCCATGGGTAAATGTACAGGACAATGTGTTTCAGGATCTGAGAGCACAGTATGTGCAGGACCTGTTCTGATCAGAATATTGAGAGGCTAGAGCATATGGAATTTCTGTGTCACTGTGACATTGAGCTGTGGAACAGTCTGAGACAGAGAGAGCCTAAGACATTCTAACTAGGTTAAGACACCAGTCTTCCACATCTATGCTTTAAAAACATAACACAAGACCAGAGGGGTAAAATGTCACCTATAGACATGGTAGGAGAAGTCCATGGAATGAGCATGGGGGCCGAACCAGGAACCAGTAGGAAGTGGAGGTCTCAGCAATGCTAGCTGGTAGGGAGATGACAACAAAATCAGAGGAGGTGATGGCTTGTGTAAAGGGCTATCAAGATGGCTCAATGTGAGACACTATTCCACACATGCCCTCATAAAAGTCAGGTAATACCCTAGTGACCAAGCACAATAGGGAAAAATCCCTGAAATGACTGAATTTGTCAGAAAAGATTATACAAACCAGGGAATGAATGTAATCACATCTTCTGTGATCCAGTAAGTGGTCTAGGAGTCTCAAAGTAGAAGTTAAATTGAACTACAAAAAATAAAATTCTAGTTCAAACACATACGAGAGAGTGAGAAGGCACCATAATTATATTTCCGTTTATGGATTGGAACTCTGGGATGCTTTCCAGTTTCCATTTTGAAAATATACATATAATAATTTTTCCTATGAACAAGTGGGAGTGGCATGGAAGACATTATATTGTTTTCTGATCTCCATTTACTTTATCTTCTCCTGCCTTTTTTATTTGTAGAAACAGATAACTATTTTGAAGCATAGTAAAGGTTTTCATTCCTAGATACAATCAATCATTTTCTTCCTGGATATGATAATATATCATGAAAACTTTTATTTCAGACATGGGTAGACTGTGCCTTTGTACTCTGTGAAAACACTCGATATGGCTTGCTTAATATTAGCGTCTTTTCTTAACTTCCATTTGAAAATGCTATTTATTTTAGTTACTATAGAAAGGCTAATTTTAGAAACTTTGATATATAAGTGCAAGATAATAGGCACCATATTTATGAAATAACATGGTGATTTTGTGTATTTGTTTATTATTTGAGAAACAGAGAAATTGACAGAGAGTGCAACCTCCCATCTGTTGGTCACCCTCAAATGCCCACAATGGCAAAAGCTGAAGCCTTGAGCCAGAAATACAGTCCAAGTATCCCATGTGAGTAATGAGAACCATTCATTTGAGCTATCAATGCGGTATCCTGGCATTCGCCTTAGCAAGAAGCTGATGTCAGGAGCTGGTACCAGAGCCAGAGCCAGAGCTAGAACTAGAGCTGGAGCAGGTAGTAAGAATGAAACCCAGATATGTGGAACACAGGCATATTAGCAAGTGTCTTACGTGCAAGGCTAAATGCCTACCCCGTGCCTGTGCTTTGAATAGGCTGATGTCTCCGGCAACAGCCCGCAGAACTGCTATAGGATCGAGGCATCGCACAGGTGGAAAATTTTAGCCAACGTAATTTCTACTTCACACAGCTGGATATAATAACCTCTTCACTTCTCAATGGTAAGAGTTTTCATTTCCTGCTGTCCAAGGCAGATGTGTATCAGAGTTGTCATCAGATTCTTGACACTGGCTGAGAGGGTGGATTTTCTCCTGTAGGTCCACGTGGCATGTTTCATTGCATCCCTCTGGTTCTTGCTTTCCACAGAGATGGCTGCTGTGGAACAGGCACTGTTTCCTCTCTTCCCTCACTCTGAACTTTTTTTCCATGAAAATCAAGTTAGTGGGATAAGAGAGAAAATTCAGTCTACAGAGTTTCTAGTCCATGTAATTATTTTTTTCATTGCCTAGGTTAAAATTACTGGACTGTGTCCCAAGGGTTCTGATGTTATTTACAGCTCTGTTCCTTCTAGTTGCAGAATCTTGAGGAACTTATAAAGTAAATCCCAAATTTATCTTCATATCATAATCACCTGTGGCTCTTTTAAATATTACAATGCCCAAGTGATAACCTAGACTAATGAACTCACATTTTGTGGTTGTGATACATGCATCAGTGGTTCTGAAGCACCCCAAATGATTTTCAATTTTCAGAGAAGTTTAGGAATCATTGTGATTATTTCTTTAAACCTTAAAATCCTAATCAATCTGTTTTGTGTAAGTTCACTTCAGATTCTCATGTGAGGATCTTGTTGTGTTCTTGTGTTCCCAACAGAGGACAGGAACATCTGGCCCACAGGCCATATAAGGTCCACAAAGTCATTTGCTCTGGTTCTGCCAAGGCAACCAAAGGTGGGATTTGAAATTCAATAAATCTGTATCTGGCTAATTTTTAATTGATTATTTGATATGGTCTACAAATGATGTTACAAATATCCAAATGATCCTTGGCAGAAAAAAATGTTCCCCATCCCTGCTAACAGTTTGTTGCTTGTTAGGCAGGAATTCTGTGATTGTATTCAATTGAATACAATGATTCTTTTAAATGATTCTACTATGTTCACTCAACATAATTGCCCTAGAGGGAGAAATGGTCAGCAACCAAGGACATTGCCTAATGGGGCTGAAGAAATGTAAAGCTCTGGTCCTTCAATGTGCCTTAATATCTGCTTAATAGGCCGGTGCCGCAGCTCACTAGGCTAATCCTCCGCCTGTGGCGCTGGCACCCCAGGTTCTAGTCCCAGTTGGGGCACCGGATTCTGTCCTGGTTGCTCCTCTTCCAGTCCAGCTCTCTGCTGTAACCTGGGAGTGCAGTGGAGGATGGACCAAGTATTTGGGCCCTGCACCCGCATGGGAGACCAGGAAGAAACACCCGGCTCCTGGCCTCTGATCGGCACAGTGCGCAGTCCGTAGCTGCCATTTGGAGGGTGAACCAACAGAAGGAAGACCTTTCTCTCTGTCTCTCTCTCTCACTGTCTAACTCTGCCTGTCAAAAAAAAAAATCTGCATAATAACCCCATCTTTCATAGTATATGCATATGTTTAGGGGTGTGTGTCAGTGTGTGTGTGTGTATGTGTGTTTCTGTGTCAGATTTTCTTTGCATTATGAAGGGGATAAAATTTATTTTTGCATTGATTGAATGCAATTATATTTCTTCTTTCAAATAATCTTTTGGTGTTGACTTATCAGGTCTTCTTGTGCCCAGGAAATATAGCTGATCCTAACATAGAACTCTACTCTCAGCTTTATGGCCTCACTCTCCTTCTTTACTCCTATTTCATTTTTCCCTTCATTCAACTAGATTTAATTTATCATAAGTATTATATTTTTATGAAAAAAATGTAAAAATTAAATCATACAATAGTCTGAACTTCTAAAAGATATACAATTCTGTTTGAAACAAATAAGAATTAAAGTCTCTGTTATTTCAAGTATCCTATAGAGGATATTTACATAGAAAAGATGGTATAATGTAAGGAATGGGGAATAGAATTTTTATAAAACAATGAATTAATCCAGTGTATGCATGAATTTCAAAAATTTCTGCCTCAAAATAAACTTACCTTTAAATTCTGTGATGCTTTTGAAGAGCCCTCATACTCATTACCCTGTAAGTGCATGAGTCTTTTTGAGGTTGGTGTTTTAGATTCACTCTTAGAATTTATGTAAGTAAAAAAGAGGAAGGACTGGGCTGGCACGGTGGCCTTTGAGTAAAGCCACCACTTGCTGTGCTGGCATCCCATATGGGTGCCGGTTCTAGGTTCTAGTCCCGGCTGCTCCACTTCCTATCCAGCTCTCTGCTATGGTCTGGGAAAGCAGCAGAAAATAGCCCAAGTCCTTGGGCCCCTATACCTGCGTGGGAGACCTGGAAGAAGCTCCTGGCTCCTGGCTTCGGACTGGCGCAGCTCCAGACATTGCAGCCATCTGCGGAGTGAACCGTCGGATGGGAGACCTCTCTCTCTCTCTCTGCCTCTCTTCTCTCTCTGTGTAACTCTTTCAAGTAAAAATAATTTTTTTTTTTTTAAAAGAGGCAGGACCTACAGGAGGCAAAAAATGAAGAGTCAGAACACACAATTTGTCAACTTCTATTTGTTATTATCTGTGTGATCCTATCAATGGAAAACAAAGGAATTCGTTTCACATCTTACTTGCAGAATACATATATTAGACCTTTTGAAAAATACCAATGATCATTTAATTTATACTTTACAAAGTGTAACATGTGGGGCCGGCGCCGTGGCTCACTTGGTTAATCCTCTGCCTGTGGCACCGGCATCCCATGTGAGTGCTGGGTTCTGGTCCTGGTTGCTTCTCTTCCAGTCCAGCTCTCTGCTGTGGCCCAGGAAGGCAGTGGAGGATGGCTCAAGTGCTTGGGCACCTGCACCCGTGTGGGAGACCAGCAAGAAGCACCTGGCTCCTGGCTTCGGATTGGCATAGCTCCGGCCATAGCGGCAATTTGGGGAGTGAACCAACGGAAGGAAAACCTTTCTCTCTGTCTCTCTCCCTCACTGTCTAACTCTATCTGTCAAATAAACAAATAATAAAAAAAAGAAAAAAACAAAGAGTAACATGTTACATTTTGTGTATAAAATCAATGAAACCCTGTAGGGCCTCTAATTTCTACCTTCTTAATATCAATAAAATGTGGGTTTTTTTTTTTTTTTGGTGCTTCATCCCATGTAAAAGTAATAGTGCCTATAACATTAATAGCTCATATTTTTAGGGTTCACTATTAAATATTCTTTGAATATGATTATTGTCCCCATTTCACAGAAAAACAAATTGAGGTACAGAGAAACCCAAGGTCATTCCACCAAGTAACAGTCTAAGTTACTGATCTCTGGTATCATACCCCCCCTTTTTTTTTTCTTCCTTCTTAAACTTTTATTTTCAAATAATTTCAGAAAAGTTAAACAATAACTAAAAAAAAATTACAGTGTATATTGTTGCTATTACCCCTGTTAAAATTTTGCGTCTTTTTTTTTCTTTTTTGGCATTAATGTGAAACAGCTCTTCAGTTTTTCTTTGCCTGTTTTAGTGCTGATATTTTTTAGAATAGACCAATTCTTTTATAGAATGTGTATGTATTTGGAGCTTCTGATATTTCATTATGATAAGATTTAAGTTATGTGACACACGCATGAATGTTTTATCCTTCATGGTGGTGTTAATTTTGATCACACTGTTAATGCCAACCACCCTGTAGGTTCTTCCAGGTCCCAAGCATGAAATTGGGATGGTGATTTCTCAACACTTGTATGAAGTCTGTTTCAGAATGGAAAGACTGGGCTGGCGCCACGGCTCACTAGGCTAATCCTCCGCCTGCAGCGCCAGCACCCCGGTTCTTGTCCCAGCTGGGGCACTGGATTCTGTCCCGGTTGCTCCTCTTCCAGTCCAGTTTTCAGCTGTGGCCCGGAAGTGCGGTGGAGGATGGCCCAGGTCCTTGGGCCCTGCACCCACATGGGAAACCAGGAGGAAGCACCTGGCTCCTGGTTTCGGATCAGCGCAGTGCAACGGCTGCAACGTGCCTTAGCGGCCACTTTGGGGGGTGAACCAACGGAAATAGGAAGACCTTTCTCTCTGTCTCTCTCTCTCACTGTCTAAATCTGCCTGTCAAAAAAAATAAAATAAAAAAAAAATAAATGGAAGGACTGGATGTTACAGATAAGCCATAATACACATATTTCCAACTTTTACTTATTTTTATTTTTTAACTTTTGACTTCAAAATAATTTCAGACCTGGAAAAATATTGTAAAATTAATACAAAGAACTTCTGTGTGCCCTTGATCTAGGTTTCCCAAGTATTAATTTCTTCTGTAACTGTGATTCAGTTGCAACATCAGGGAATGGACATTGTTTCTCTACTGTTAACTGATTTATAGGCCTAATTCAAAGTTTACCAGTTGTCCCAATGATGTTGTTTTTCTGTTCCAATCCAAGATGACACATTGATTTAGTCATCATAGCTCCTTTGTCTCTTTCAATATAGTTCAGTTCCTCAGTTTTTCATTGCCTTTCACAAATTTGTGTTCTTTCAAGACTACACATGTATTTTCTAGCTATTCTGTAGAAAGCCTCTCTGGATTTATCTGATGTTTCCTTGTGCTTATAATTTGGATCTGCACTTATGTAAAAAATACTACAGAAGAGTCACTTTGTTGCATGCAGTATACATTACATTACAAGACATGGAATGTTAATTTGTTCCGTTCTGAGTGATGTTAACAATGATTACTTGGTTAAGATGATGGCCAGATTTTTCTAATGCAATGTAACTCTCCTCAAAACCCCACTCTGATTATACAGTATGAGTATTTCTTGGAAAGATTCATTGATACTATAAAAATATCTTATTTCTCATTATACTTTTTCTCATTATTTTAGCATCAGTTTTTACCTGAGTCAATGATGTTTTGATATCTGCCAAATTATGCTTTTCTGCAGATATTATTCCTCCTACTTCTGTTAACTGCCATTCTCTTATAAGGAAGAGGTGTTCCTAATCACTCACATTTTTTATCTGATTTATCTATACCAGTATGGACTCATGAATATTGGTTTTACTTTCTAGACTATATCCAACTAATGCCATTGTTGCTGTTGCTTTCCTCATTTGTCCTAGATCTGGCCAGGTAAGCCCTTTCGATTGCTCTAGGGTCTGTCTAGGACGTCCTGGACTTTTTTAATCACTTCCTTGCTTTGTGACATTTCAATATATTTTGGACTCAATGTGTTCTTTCACTGTCCCAGACTTTGAATTAAACATTCCTCAAGAAAACCTTATTTACTTTAATAGAGAATGATATTTAGAAATTTAAATTTAGATAGGAGGTGTGTTCATCAGCATGGACTGTCATTAGATCTAGACCGTTTCAGAGGTTGCTTTGGAAATATATGTATTACACACACACTTGCATACTGTGTACACACACACTTACCTAAATATAGTACTTCATTCTTTCAATTCCGGTCCAACACTACAGGTTTTATTCTAGCTTTATTCTACTACCTATTCATAATTATTTTGAGAAAACTGGCTCTCAATATCCACAGTGTGCTCACTTATTTTCTTGATCCTTCAATGCTCAATGTGGAACCGACAATTTTATCCCAAACCATTGTGACAAACTAGTAACTAAGGAATGTTATAGCTTTTTTAAGTCTTTTTTTAAAAAATTTTTGATAGGCAGAGTTAGACAGTGAGAGAGAGAGAGAGACAGACAGAAAGGTCTTCCTTCTGCTGGTTCACTCCCCAAATGGCCGCTATGGCTGGCACACTGCACCAATCTGAAGCCAGGAGCCAGGTACTTCCTCCTGGTCTCCCATGCGGGTGCAGGGTCTAAGCACCTAGGCCATCCTCCACTGCCTTCCCGGGGCCACAGCAGAGAGCTGGCCTGGAAGAGGAGCAAACGGGACAGAATCCAGCACCCCAACCGGGACTAGAATCCGGGGTGCCAGCGCCACAAGTGGAGGATTAGCAAGTGAGCCACGGCGAGGACCAAGTCTTAAGTATTGTTGTATTTATAAAAATTATTTTTCCAAAGTGATTTATGTTTTCTCCACCCCCTTTATTGTGGTTGGGCTATTTCCAATGAAGTTAGAGTCACTTATTATGGCTTGTATTCAAATTTGGATAGCCACAGAATCTGCTTTATGATTTCATTATTTCTTTCTTTGATTATGTGAGATCTTTACATTGTTATAAATATTAGAATAATACAAAATGGTATGCCCAGACAGGCATCATGAATATTTTAGCTCTTCTAATTCACTCTCATTTCTTTTTGTCAATCCTGCCCCCTCCCATGGCCTATAAATTTCTTTAATTTATGAATTTTCATTGAATTATTTCAGTTTTGTAAAAAAGATGGGTGCATATATATATATTTGCTTATAATCGTTTCTCTTATATCAAGACATATAGGAGGACATGCATACTGATGTTATCATTTACTCTAAGTATTGCCTGATTTCCACTGCTTTTCAGTTGTAGATACCACTTTCATTCACTTTACAGCTGTGGGAAACTCCATAGCTGACCTACCAGAAGTCCTCCTTCCAGCTGGATCCCCCTGGATCTGCAGTCCCTCTCAGCATGCAGAGTCAGGGTTTCTTCATTTATGGAAATATGTTATTGGGTTATACACTTAAATATATTTTACATTACTTACTTTTGCATTAGTTGGTTTGGTTTTCTCTTTATGGACTACAAATATGTTAATGTTACTCTGTCTTTGCCTTTCTTTCATTTTTATTACTTTTTTTCTGAAATTTTTATTTATTTTTAAATCTGAATTCAATTCCTTTGGGCATTTTCTTGGCTTTCTATAACGCTTCTTTTCCAATATTCATTTTCCTCTGCTAGCCTATGAGAAGTGCCTTTAAAAAGTCTGTTTTTTCTGTTTTTCTCCTCATATTTTCTTTTGAAGTCCAAATAATGTTCTCTCTCTTCCTACCCCTCCCTCTGTTTCTCTCCATCCCTCTCTTTACTTTCAATCTTCAATTGGAATTTTTAATTCAAAGCTGTTTTCCTATATCCAAATACATGAATACATTTAACTTAATTTGGAGTGTTGGCTTATACTATTTTCTGATATGTGATTGGCTGTTCAGAAAGAATTTTCATTACTTGAGGTGTGTCGAATCTTGTTTTATGATTGTATTTAATAATAATTCTGCATAACTTTATTAGATTTTTCTGCTCATTGCTGAGTGTGAAAGCAGTTTGGAGATTCCTTGCATGGTGACACTCTCCTCCACTAGCAGACAAAGTCTGTGATTCTTGATGGATTTTGTGTATGCATGTGGTAGGGCAGAGTTTGTGGTGCTTCCTCTGGTTTTGTATCCTTTACCCTCCTTCATGACTTAATTTCCAAAAGTCTCCTTTCTTCTCCTTTATTTTTCTTTTTAACTCCCCACAAATTAACTATTTTGAGGATTGTCACTTCTAGCCATGAACATTTTTAAGTTCCTTTCCTTAAGACTGTTGACTGTGCTCTGATTTACCAAAATGCTTTGAAAAAATATTTGATATTTTTACACCTAGGGTGGACTTAAACTTTCATCCAGTGCTTTTAGTCAACACTATTTCCATGACTAGCTCTCCTGGCATCTCTTTACCACAGCTTTTCCTGGCCTGTCCTTTCAGTAGGGAGCAAATGTGACAGAATGCTTGCTGAGATTTGGTGAATTTAAAAAATATATATATAGTTATTTTGGAGTTAGCATATTGTACATCTTCAAATTGTACTGAAGCTCTGAGCATTTAAAAATACTGCTTTTCTGTGTTGTTCTATGTCCTCCATAATTCAAATATATTAATTTTGAAGAAAGTTTTTTTTTCTGTGCTCTTGGAGATTCAGAAACATTACCTTCCTTTGTGACAGTCATATCTCTTCATGCAGTCCTCTAACTGCCCCTGTTGCCTTTCATGGGTGCCAGAGCAATCAATTTATGATGGAAGAGAGGCCTCTGTCCCCAGAGATAGTGTGTGTGGCTTGATCTGCTCCTCTCTTTCCCCATGGCTTGTTTAAAAAGGTTTCATTGAATTTCCTGCATGTTGTGCTGCTTGGGTGTACAAAATATTGGTGATGTTTTATAATAAGTAGCAAATCATTATTATGCGCTGTGGTGTTCATCGTATTACCATTAATCACCATAAATTCACTGAGTGTATTCATACAAATAAGGTAGGTAATTCCAAAGACAGTTTTATTCATGAAACTTTCAATTTATTAATGTGTTTTCACCTTTAAAGATAAAGGGAAAAGTTAAATGATATTTTTCAGAATCAGCATCAAAAGGACTTTCAGGAGTCTTGGTCTGGACACAGTTCTGTTGAAACTCATCTTGGCAATTTGTAAAGGATAGGGAACGTGCCTGATGCACTGTCTTATTCCTTTTTTGGCCATTGATATACTAAAAATTCTCATGCCGAACCTTTCCTGCTGATTGTCCACGGTCCATGCTCTTCTTTACAAGACATAGGTGTACTCCATTTTTCTCTGTATTTTTAAATTAAGCTTTAATCTCAAATAAAAACTGTTAATTTCAGTGACTTTTGGATACATTAACATGTTATTGGGAAATATTTTGTCCTAACCCAAATAATGAAGTGCTAATAGTGGAAACTTGGTTACCATAGTAAAATATCTGGGAGATTATTATAGCAGGCTTCAATTCATTTTAGCCAGAACTTTATTTATTTTATCCCTATTTTTGGGATCATATCTTTTGAGATGGGGAACACTTTGAAAACCTGGCTCCATTCCACAGAATTTGTGTTTATTTGACAAACACAACTAACTTCTGAGCTTCATTACCACTTCTATAAAATTGAAAAACTATTGCTTCATTGACAGACCATGCTGAGTTTGGGGCAAAGGAGATTTGACATTTTATATTCAGATCCTCATATTTAAAATAAGGATAAAATCAACATGTGTTTGTTGATCAAATGAAAAAGCATGCACACAGAATATTAAATTGCTAGACACATGAATACTATTCAACAGACATGACTCTCCTTCCTGACCTACTACAGACCAACCCAAACAAAACAAATAGCTTGAAGCGAAAAAAAAAAAAAAAAAGGAAATCTTAATTGGAAAAGCAGAAATGTGATGGCTCAGGCAATATTCACCTCATGTACAGACTAGCATGTGTTCATAGTCAGATTTTATTGCTAGAAAAGGAGGAGAGGGACCAGAGTAAACAGTAGGCAACTCAGAGGAAATTTGTTCTTCTTTCCTAAGTGAAGACTCAGATTAGTTATAGAATGCTGAAAATGGAGTACATGAAATAGACCGTACCCCAAGGATAGAATCACAAAGCCTCGATGACATGTGTTTAGGAAGGGAAAATCCTGGAATAAAGTATTACTTTGCCAATTTACCCAGGATTCCCTCTGTTACTAAGATGACTATAAACCTTAAATGATGTCTACCACAGTTATTTATGTCTATGTTCTGGAGATTTATAAATATTAGCTTATACAGCAAAACCTTTTCACAAGTGTTTACATTAAGGACCTTGAGTGGGAGTATTTCTCTGGATTATCTGCTCAACCCCAGATGCAATCACACCTGTCCTTACAAGAGGGAGACATAGAGATGGCAGACAGAGAGGCGAAGGTCACATTATCACAAGTCAGAGGCTGGAATGATGCAACCACAAGTCATGGAATGTGGGCAGCCATTGGATGTTGGGAGAAGCAAAGAACAGATTTTTTTCTGAGAGCCAGTGAAGGGATAGTGGACTTTCTGACAATCTGATTTTAACCCATTGGGGCTGATTTCAAATTTCTAGCTTCCATAATTATGACAGAATGCATTTTAGTTGTTTTAAGTTTGTGGTTATTAGTTATGGCAGACCTAAGGGACAGCAACAGCAACTAAAGTACATAGCCACAGAACCCACTTGCATTGCAAGTACAGCAACTCATCATCATAAAATGCAAAGCCTAGTGATGACAGAGGTTTGTGTCATTCTACTCCTTTCTCAGTGCTGACAAGTGACGCCTCTGAAGTTCAGTATCCTGAAACCCAAAGAAACCCTTCCAATTCTATCTACCATTTAATTCAATCTGATTTTTAGCATCTCTGTTGATAGTTCTGCCTGATATTTTGCTATTACATGGTTTTATCCCTGGGATGAGCACTGCCCTTTGACATAAAAACGAACAAGTCAATCAAGCAGCCCACTCAGTTGATTGAGGGGAGCCATCCGAGGCTCCGGTGCCCTGCATCTTGAATTACTCATTCCTTTTCCACATGATGCCATCATGCCTTTCTATTGTCTGCTGTGCTCTGATTTCTCAGTTCAACATCCTGTACACATGATGGATATGGCTCTTGACTATCATGTTCCAGATATAATCTACCCAAAATAATAAGCAGTGGGTGAACTCATAAGTCACTAATTCTCGATCAGATGTAAACTGAAATTATTCTTGCTTCCTGACAGTTAGAATAGACATCAGTCAAGGAATTTACCTCGATGAAGATTTAAATTGATAAATATCATCTTACAATTTTTCTCATGTTTTTAATCTTTATTTCATCATCCATCAATCAACTTTCCTTTGTATCATCATATTAATGCAAATATTTTATGTCCTATTTATTTATTAAAATTAAGTTTTGAACCAACAATATATGCTAAATATAATAGGTATTAAAATACTCATAGATTCCACCTTCAAAGAATTGTACACTACTCTGGATGTATACATATTGATGAGCTCAAACTTTTAGACTTATAAATGATATAAAAAAGGAATTAAAAACTGCTGTTTAAGCAAGCACAAAATGTACCTAGAGGGAGAGGAAATGGTTCTCAGAATTCTCATCATAATTGAAAAGTAGAGTGTGGACACTTATTCTTTCTCTGCCTCTTCTCTTTCCTTTTCTTCCCTCCAGTTGACTAGTAACATAAAGGGCTGCAGAGAGAGGGTCTGGCTGACGAGGCCTATGGACCAATACCAGGGAGTTAGTGCTGAGGATAAGATGAGATAGTGCGTATAGAGAATGTAGAGCAGGCCCTAAAATGTGGTCAGTACTGGGGCCGGAGTTGTGGTACAGAAGGTTTATCCACTGATTGTAATGCCAGCATTTCATTGGAGCACTGGTTTGAGTTCCAGCTGCTCTACTTCTGATTCAGCTCCTTGTTAATGTGCCCAGGAAAGTGATAGAAAGTACGCCAAGTACTTAGTCCCCTGCTGCACACATGGGGGACTTGGGTACAGTTACAGGCTGCTGGCTTCAGCATGGCTTACCCCTTTAGGAAACGAACCAGAAGATGGAGTATCTCTGTCTCTCTGTCTCCCCTTCTCTCTATAACTCTGACTTTTGAATAAATTAAAGAAAAATGGTATTAAGTATGTATCTGGGGTTTTCAGAAAATTTGTTATTTACAAGAAGAATGAATAAGTAACAGATACATATTATGGAAAATGGGTTTCAGATTTCCCAGATTTCTCATTGCTAGAGAAGGGAGTTACAATATTGAAATGCAGTGATAGAGGTAGTGATTTGGACAGTATTTGGAATGTCCACATCTCATATGTGAATCCTTGGTTCTGGTTACAAATCTATTTTCAGTTTGGCTTCCTATTGATGCATACTTTGGGAGGTGGTAGGTGATAGTTCAAGCACTTGGATCCTTGCCACCCACATAGGAGACCCAAAATGAATTCTAGGGGCCTCAGGCCTGGATTTTCCTGACATTTAGAGAGTGAAATGACACGTGGAAGACCTCTCTGTGCCTCTGTATCTATCCTCAGACTCTCTGACTTTCAAATAAATGAAATTAAAGGACACTGTATGAACTCCCATTGTATTATGTCTGTGCTTATATATGTTTCTCTCTATTTATATATCTTGTATCTTTCTAAATTACATACATTAACACATTAGTCTAAATATATGTCTGTGAGTATATAAATATAAATATGAGAATAGATGCTTATATAATATACATATAAATAGATGTGTATATATATATGTTAGTATATAAGATGTATGTATGTGAGTTCTTACATACACAGATATGCATTTTCCAACTCCTTCTTTTGAGAGACCTGGAGGCCTTGGTAGCCCAGTTATCAATGAGAACACCTGGCATTCTGATCTTGGTTTCCTTTTTTAAAACGTAGTTACTTGAGAATCAGAAAGAGACAGACAGACAGAATGACAGACACATAAAAGGAACACATCCACTGGTTCACCCCACAAATGCCTGCAAAAGCCAGGGATGGGCCAGGGTTGAATGTAGAGTCTGGGAAATCCATCCAGGTCTCCTACAAAAATTGAATCACTTCAGCAACCAACACCTCCTCTCAGGGTCCGTGTTAGCAAGAAGACAGTCAGGAACCAGAGTTAAAAATCTAACCAAGGCACCCAGATATGGGATGCTTAACTGCTAGTCTAAACACCTACTCCACTCCTGATCTTAGTTTCTGAATGCTATTTTTTCACTAAAAAGAACCAGGTCTCCTTGAATCAATGTGGGTTCCCAGCATTGGGTAAGTAAGAGTGTAAGATGAGCCTGAAACATCTTTCTGCTTCTGGATATGTAAGGAGTGATCAGAAAACAGAAATAAAAAAAAAAAGAAATTATCAATTCCCAACTTGACTCTCACTGGGATTAAACATGACAATAGGTCTGATCTGATTTCATCATCATTTAAAAAAATCATCTATTATTTTTCACTTTATGTTTCTGTGTGGGAGCAAACTGTTGAAATCCTTACTTAATTTATACTAAGCTGATCTTCTGTATATTAAGATAATCGAAAATGAATCTTGATGTGAATGGAAGGGGAGAGGGAGTGGGAAAGGGGAGGGTTCTGGGTGGGAAGGACGGTATTGGGGGGAAGCCATTGTAATCCATAAGTCGTACTTTGGAAATTTATATTCATTAAATAAAAGTTTAAAAAAAAAAGAAAACAGACATTTGGCAGGAGGTCGTGGGAACAAACTAACAAAGCTTCTATTGGCCAGATTGAGTGAAATTTGGGTATCTAAAAAAAAAAAAAAAAAAAAAAAAAACAACTGTGACTTCCCTGAGTTTTTATCCACTTAAAAATGCAATCACTATGTTCTTCAAGTTGTATTTACGAAACCCATGAAGTTTATATGCCTTAAATAAAAGGTTTCTGGGTAAAAACAAAAACAAAAAAAGATAAGCTTATTGTGGAAAAAAAAGAAAAGTAAACAAAATTAAAATTGTGTTAAACTTTCAAAAAATAAAGCATTGAACCAGGGACCAGCACTGTGGTGTAGTGTGTAAAGCTGCTTTCTGCAGTGCCAGTATCTCATATGGGCACTGGTTCTATTCCTGGCTTCTCTACTTCTGATCTGGCTCTCTACTGTGGCTTGTGAAAGCAGTGGAAGATGGGATGAGTCCTTCGGCCATTGCATCCGTGTGGGAGACCCAGAGGAAGCTCCTGGCTCCTGGTTTCAGATCGGTGCAACTCTGGCCATTGTGGTCATTTAGGGACCGAACCATCAGATGGAAGACCTCTATTTTATCTGCCTCTGCCTCTGTCTATCAGTAACTATGCCTTTCAAATAAAGAAATAAATCTTTAAAAAAAGAATTGAACAAAAAAAACCCATGAATTTATGTTGGTATAGATGAATGAATGACTAAAGATAAAGCTCCATTTTATAGTTGAGTATTAACCTTACATACATTATGTTGGGATTAGAGACTCACTGCTTAGCAGCCATCATGGTAACCCTTGATTCTAGAAATAAATCATCAGGAGATGCTAAAATAACTGGGCAAAAATTTGTTGAGGAGCAAGATATTTACATACTCTCAAGGCATTTCTTCTTAATAGACACATTGGTTAGAAAAGGAAAACAACAGACATATTACAGTAAAGAAACCTGGCAGACATTACCCTCAACTAAATGATCAAAGTTAATGCCACCAAAAATGGATATTGATTTATATCAGATATATGTTGTATTGTTTGAACCTATGTCTGTAGAAATGTTGAAAGATTACTCTCACTAAATTTTTCTGAAGAGACAAAATGAGACGGAGATATATTAGCGCTTATAGACATAGGCTGAAATAATTCTAAAATCAGTATTCCTAATATTGCCTACAAAGTCATTTCTCCTCCTCTCTATTTTTAATTTTAAGCCGATTCTTGAGAAGAGCCACAGAATATTCAGACATGTCATTGGATGAGCCTGCCAGTTTCATTAAGTGACAAAATTTGCAGTATATTTTTTACAAAACTGGACCCTTTATGGTTTGTTTTTTTTTTTTTTTTTCAGTGATGGTAGTTTTCTATTTAGAACTACCCATCCTTCCAGATTCAGATCCATGATAAAAAGTAACACCTGCATAGAGGAAATGGGGAAAGGAAAGTGACTTATATGTTTTTGATGCTCCTATACAACACCTATTAAGCTATATTGACCATGGAATTAGGAGCTGTGTAGCCTGTTATTGATGCTATACATATTGGGATACTTTGTATAAATCAATTCTGCTTGCTGGCGTCGCAGCTCACTAGGCTAATCCTCCGCCTGCGGCACCAGACCCCGGGTTCTAGACCCTGTTGGGGCGCTGGATTCTGTCCCAGTTGCTCCTCTTCCAGTCCAGCTCTCTGCTGTGGCCCGGGAAGGCAGTGGAGGATGACCCAAGTGCTTGGGCCCTGCACCCACATGGGAGACCAGGAGGAGGCACCTGGCTCTTGGCTTCAGATCAGCGCAGCGCCGGGCTTGGCGGCCATTTGGGGATTGAACCAGCGGAGGGAAGACCTTTCTCTCTGTCTCTCTCTTTCACTGTCTAGCTCTGCCTGTAAAAAAATAAAAATAAAAATAAATTAATAAATTCTGCTCTCAAAAGCTTTAGTTTCTAATTTCTAAAAGGAAGGTATGGACTACATTTTCCATCTCACACATTGGTTCTATTAGTATTTACAGCTATTGAATCCTCTCTGTTATAACAGTAATTAGTGGTTCCTTTTTGGATTACTTGGAGCATTTTTGAAATGTTTATATCTTATTCCTGATGTAGATAAATGTTTTTTAGAATATTTGTTTTGCCTTTCATGAATAAAAAGGTGATTGAACAAACCATGCATTCATCATTCCACTTATTGCCCCGAAACAACAAGTGTAATTTATAAACCAATAATACTTTGGGGGAGTGTTATACACATGTTTGAAAATAATGTCTTAAATTAATGAGAGGCCAGGAAGACACTGATCCAGTATACCCTGGAGGAACAGCTAAGAACCTCACCAGAAAAGAAAGTGGAATACAATTTGTTTGCTAATAGAGATGGTGCTGCCTTACTCTTACTGGAGCAATAGTAATTAGAAACAAAGGTCAGAGACTCTGGATTGGCTCTTCCCTGTGTCCTAAGATTTGTGAGAGTGGGAGGGTTGGCTTATCACAACAGCTTCCCCATGGAGTATAAGAAAATGCTGGGATGTATAAAAAGGACACATCTAAAAACATTTATTATTTTATGTACCGTTCACAGAAACATGTTTCTCCTGTTAAATTTAAGAAAATTCTGGTAAAGGGGAATTAGTGGAAGCCTAGAAGCGGTTTGGCATGGCCCACAGGAAAGGACTTCTTTTAGGACTAAAGGAATTAATGGGAATCTTTTGGTAATTTTTGTCTGTATTAAATGATTTACTTCAGAATCTTGCTATTTAGTGATATAATCATAAAAACATTTCTTTTCAAGTCTATGCATTACACTCTCCAAAGAAGCCCCTCATTCTCTTGTTGAACAAGTAAATCTCTAAAACCTCAACAGACAATGATTTATACCCCAATTCCCTTGCATTCTTAATCTCTGTCATGTAATCCTCCATGTTTACAGGCAGAGCTGAATCTCAGCTGTCTCCAAGTATCTTACCTCTCCTACTTATTCAGAATATACCTAAAAACCTTTAAGGACAAAAAAACCCACAAACCTCTGAGCAAATATAACAAATACATGTGAGTGATTTCATTTGCTACAGCTTACACACATGATACCAAAGAGTTAAATATGATATTTTAAAAGATCAATCTACTCTTAATTTACAAAATATTCTAATGAATTTGGGTGTTGTGAAGATTAAAGAAAATAATATATATATAACACTTAGAAAATGTCTGATACACAGTAAGTATTCAGTAATTATTATTATTTCATTTTCATGCCAATAAAATATTAACGATAACAAATTGGAAGGGAAAGAGGAACTGTAACGAGTGGATACACTCAAAATAAAAATTGCAAAATAATGGAAATAGATACAAATATAATCAAAATCAGACATAACAACTCAAAACAAAGCCATCATTATTCATTTGGTGTGGATCCAAACACATCTAAGCTGAGTCAGTGGCATCACTCTTATAGTACGTTCTAGCAGTTATAGCTGTTAATAACAATAACTTTGAGTCATCAAGAAGAGTTGGAATAATATCCAATATCCTCTGTCTAAGAAAGCATGCAAATTTTAATAAAAATTTATAGACTCACATACAAACCGGTTATGACTTTAATGTTAATGTCTCACCCATAAACTCTTTGTAATCTAGAAAACTTATTTTCTAGACTCTTTGGATAATGTATATCTAGACAGTCAAGGTTTATTTAAATTATGTTCATTAATTTAGTAATTTCTGGACATATGTTTTAGCTGCACAACTAGGCATCACATTTCTAAAGGACAAAAATTATCCTTGAATGCACGACATAGAAAGGGGTATTTAATTGCTATTTCTCTCATGTTTAAGAAAATAATTAGTCCTTTTGCTATGTATGATACTTGGAGAACACAAGCTCTCATATGAAGTAGAGTCAGTTTTCAATTGCTCACTTTGGGTCTTCTTTAATACATTATCTCTCTAACCTATGAAGACTTCCCACAACCTCAACCAGCACATCTGGTGGGGTAATTCAGGACGTCAACCTGGAAAAGTGTGGCTCTACCACCATTCCCATCTCCTTTTATGGTTTGCATCCACTCACTTACAGATATGGGGTCAAGAATACTCAAATGTGCTCCAGTGGCTTGCCTGCAAAATAGACATATTTTTCTAATTTTCGTTCTGCATCAGGAGTTCTATCTCTCAGGAATACTAGAGTTAATTATTCTTCAGTTTGCTGGTCTACTGACAGGAGAATACAAAAGTGAAGTTGAGGCAATTGCAGTTTTATGTTTAGTGACATACTTCTGCATTTCTTAGGATTTTGCTCATAGGTATTTTTTACTACATGAGAGCAGAGTGAGAAGACTGTCACCTATGAAAAGAGGAAGCAAGAGGCTTCCATAGCCTTGGCAGCTCATGACAAGAGCTTCAGGTGATTACTGACGTCATAAATAAGAGTGTCAATTGTTAAAAACAAGAGTCACTGTGCACTTCTCCCCATGTAGGATCACTGTCCTTAATGTGTTGTACTATGAGAATTAACGTTAAAACTAGTCTTCAAAAAGTACTTCATACTTTGTGTGTCTGTGTGGGTGCAAACTGTTGAAATCTTTACTTAGTAAATACTACGTTGATCTTTTTTATATAAAGATAATAAAAACTGAATGGGATGGGAGAGGGAGTAGGAGATGAGAGAGTGATTATGGGAGGAAAAACCACTATAATCCAAAAGTTGTACTTTTGAAATTTATATTTATTAAATAAAAGTTTTATAAAAAAAAAAAAAAAAGAGAAAGCCCTGGATCTGCAAGTACCTTTATCTGGGCCTTTACGATCCCAGAACTGTGAGGAATATGTTTCTTTTCTTTTAAAGTTGCCAGTCTATTGTATTCTCTTACAGCAAGCTGAATAGATTAAGACAGGGTTCTTCTGAATGCTTCAAGTGGCAAAGCTACTTTTATGAAGAGTGGGACTACTCACAATTCTCGCTTGCTCTCTACTCTTCTGAAAACTGACAACATCCCATGTCAATAACAAGATCAGACCAGGATTCCCAGGTGTGAAATAAGCCTCCACCAGAACTCATAGGGCATGCCAAATAATGTGCTTCTGTTTTTGGTAGTAGAACGTGCAAGATAAAATGCGCCAATAATTTGGGAGGGGTGTCCAAATATGTCTAATGTTATTGCATCCCTTGAAACAGCATTGCTGTGTAAGGTCCCATGAGAGGGGTTTATGTTCCAATATTTGGAGTACATGTGTCTTTTCATAATATCTATCATACATCATGATTGATTCATTTTAAAAATATATTTATTTATTTATTTGAAAGGCAGAATTACAGAGAAAAGGAGAAACAAGGAGGAAGAAAGAGAAAGAGATAAAGAGAGAGAGGGAGAGAGAGAGAGAGAGAATGAGAGAGAGAAAAAGAGATCTTCCATCTTCTGGTTCACTCCTCCAGATGGTCTCTGCAGCTGCCTGGACCAAGTCGAAGCCAGGAGCCAGGAGCTTCTTCCTGGTCTCCCACATGGGTGGCAGAGGACCAAACACATGAGCCATCTTCTGCTGTTTTCCCAGTCCATTAGCAGTGATTTAGATCAGAAATGGGGCAGTCAGGACACGAATCAGTCCCCATATGGGATGTCAACACTGCAGGTGCCAGCTTTTATCTGCTACACCAAGATGCTGACCTCTATGATTGATTCTTATCAAGTTTAATTGATGTGGTATCATCAATATTATGGATCACCATCATGTTCTGCAGAATATACCATTAAGTACTTTCAGATGGTAAAAAAAGATCAGGACAGTTTATGCAGCCAATGGGCAAAGCATCCCATCCAAACCATCTCATTACAGATTATTCCTGATCATCTTATAATGAGTATTGAAAATCACAAAATCATATTTATTAGCCAGGGAGCCTGACTGCTGTTCTTACCACATTGCCCATTTCATTCATTATACTTGCCCTGCCTTTGTTGGTTCAGTTCTCCACTTGCTTTCTGAAGCATCTATTGCCTTACTTCTACTGTGAAGCTTGGCTCTGCATCACCATCTTTGCTTCAACTCCGGACTGACAGAACACAGCAGATGGTGTATTTCTCAACAAGTCTGGGTAATGGCTTATCAGCATATTTCTTGATCACTTTGGTAAACAAAGGATTCTATGGTCCTGAGAGGGCAGAGTCAACTTTTAGGTATTCTAGTCTACATAATAAGCTATACCAAATCCGTTCTAGCATGTGTACTCTGATAGTATGATTTGTTCCCTGAAAATTCTCCATGGCAGTTTATGTATCTCTTCAGTAAGTAATAAGCACCATCTCTTTTCCAAAACTTCCAATGAGGCATGCAAGGAGTTAAATCCTGTGCCATGGAAGTGCACACCATTATACCCCCTATTCAGTTTTATATCTCATTAGAATTCTCAGGATCCACCCTAGGAATATTGTCTTTATAACTGCTATTTCTTGTCCATGTGAGACACATCTTGAAGACTTTTTGGTTTATTACCCTTCTTCTCTTTGGCTGGCTCAATTATTATTGCTTGAATGATGCTAACACATGATGCTACTTATGCATCTGCTGACCAAGAGAAATATCTTGAGTATGACAAGTCTTGCCTTCTAAGGCTTGCCTCACTTGAGGCCTCCTCATAGTTCCCAAGCAAGGAGAAGATAAATAGAATTTTCAGCAAGGAGAGTTGTTCTGGGGTCCATAATGCTCAGGGGGATTAGGAATTTTAAGTGGCAGAAGTACTTCTCCCTGTAAATCAATGTCATGGAACACAGAATTCCATTTCTTTCATATCTGGCCCCTGAATTTAGCAGAGTGGATCTTCCTAGATTGAAAAATGTACACTTTTATGAATGTTTGGTACTCATAATCAAGTCCTTGGTCTAGTCTTTATGTCTATATGCTCTGCAGTTGTAAGATACATCTCTTTGAATGCTTTTGAATTACTTATTATTCATACACTGACATAATTCTCTCATTGATACATTAAAGATCCTTAGAAATAGTCATTTATTTCTAGAGCCCATCTAGTTGTTATTTTACTATATTCAATGCCTGAGACTTTATACAACTTAGTACCTCCCCCACAACTATCACCTTCTATTTCATGACACAAAAAAATCTCAGCTACCGGATAGCCAGAAACTTTCAATATGCCATCTATCCACACCACTTGCAATAGGCCATCAGGTCATTATAGTCATTCAGCCAGTCATTGGCTGCTGGCTGCCTAAAGAAGCTACGCTATAACATCCAGAATAAGTTGGTCCCTGGTTGGTAAAGGGCAATCATGGAGGCGTGTGTGTGGTGGTTGTAGAAATAAACAATTAGCAAGGAATTTGGCAAAGACACAAACAAGACCTGCTACATTGTATAATGCAAATGTGGGAATTTACAGTGTTCCATAGAGTTTTTTTTTTGGGGGGGGGAGGGTTTCCAAAGTTAAATCAAAGTGTGGTTAAAGAAAGATTAAATAATGGCAGGACCTAATAAAATTTATACTGCAAAAAATTACTAGATGGTAAATATGTGTTTTAATTACTGGAGCCAAACACACTGAGTTTAAACAAACTTGGGCTTTAGAATATTTGAGAGTAAATACAATGTAGGTAGGGGTAATTTTTAATCTATTTTGTATTTGGTCTAATTGGTGTTAATAATAATTACCTCATTTCCTACTTTTCATAGTTGGTATCATGCCTATTAATCAATATCAACACTTTGTTCATTTAACAAATTTATGTAGAGTACTTACTATATGCTGACCAATGTTTATGAGCTAGATTGTTCATCATTTTGCCCTTAATCATTTGGAAAAATGGTCAGATCATCTTGTATCTATTTCTATGCATCATGAAAATTGGGACATTTTTTACAACAATGAATAGGTCATGATTTTTATAATTTTTAACATGTTATTTAAGTTTTATGTCTCAATTCATACTGTACATTTTTAGATCTATCAAAGTAGATCTAATGGTAGGTATTAATCCAATAATTATTATACTGTAGCAATTTCAATTATCTTAACGCATTTTGTAATTGAGTTCACCAAATGTGTATTAAGAGTCACTTATATAATACTCATGTTTTGGAGCAGGCATTGTGGTGCAGCAGGATAAGCCATGGCTTACAACACCTGCATCCCATATGGACACCAGTAAATGTACTGGTTGCTCCACTTTCCATCCAGCCCCCTGCTAATATGCCTGAGAAAGCAGCAGAAGATGGTCCAGTTCTTAGGCATCTGCACCCCTGTGAGAGACCCAGATAGAGTTCCGTATTCCTGGTTTTGGACTGACCCAACTCTAGCCTTTGTGGACATTTGGGGAGCAAGCCAGGTGATGGGTGACCTCTCTCTCCCTCTCTCTCTCTCTGTAACTCTGCCTTTCTAATAAATAATTATATTTTTAATAAATAAATAAACTTCATGTCTTTAGCATTATATGAGTGGGAGTGGGGAAACATTAGTAATTCAGTGTTTACCCCAGATGGAGTTATCCTATGAGAATTTTACATAGTGTATGCAAAATTGAATTGAAAATTTTTTTCTGGGAAAATTTGTATGCATGTAGAAACTCAAAATATACAACACCACAAATATGTATGAGTATCTGTGTACCTTAGGCTATTGTGGATTGTTTTGTTAAAGGACAGAACATAGAAATATTTGATACTATGTCAACAATGTCAATACAATGGTCCTTCAAAAGGTTTGTGGAAAACAGAAGATTTTCATTTTCTTGTAAAAAACATAAAAATCAAGCATACTTTTTCATAATACATATTTTCCATGAAATATTTTAAGGTCTTTCATTCATTACACAGAAACTATTACTGTTAACTCTTGTTTTTCTTTTTGACTGAACAGGGAAGAAAGAAACTTCCTTTATTTTTTTCCAAAAGATTTATGAATGTGATTTCATTTTCCAACAGTGTACATAGGTTCATCCATGGAGTAGCAGGTCACCGTTTTATGGAGAAGCTGAATGGAAAATGTAATTATAATTACACATATTGACTGCTTTTGCCAGGCTGCAAAACAAATACAGGGTGGTAAATATATGCTTTAATTGCTTGACCCAGGCATACCGCCTATAAACCTAACTCTATATTTTTGTGTTAACTCTGTAGGCAAAGAGGGTGTTCTATAATGTTAGGAAGAATGTGGGAGGGCATCTGAGGAGAACTACTGCAGAATGTCAAAGAAAAATGAGCTGCAAAAAAGTAAAATCACCTTAATTAGTTATTAAGGTCTAAATGGCTTCAGTGCTGACGGAATTCTGCCAGAGAAAGGTTTCAGTGGCCCTGACAACATGATGAGGGTGACAGGCTTAAACATATTTTGGTCCTTGGTGAAACTGCTATTAAAATGACTCTGATTATTTTATTGGATGTTTGATCACCTCATTTCTATTATATATTTCATCTTCACTGCATCATATATTTATCTACTCATGCATTATGCATATTCTAATTCTTATGTTTAAATATATGTTAGAAAGGACAAATAGTTAGAATTTATATACTCATATTTCATATATAAATAGTCTATCATTGATTTGTATTTAGTGAAAAAAATAAACCACTGTGTATAATTTGAAATCCCAGATTCTAGGCTACTCAATGACATCTTATAAACCTTCTAGAGTGAACTGGGCTTGCTCCAGCGGTAGCGGAGCTGCATGGATGTTTCTCAGTAACATGTTAGGGAGATTATTTCATGATGATCTACTAGGGCAATATCACACACAGAATCTGGTTGTTATGAACAACTAGTTTTGGAATTCAAGATCAAAGTAGGTACACTTAATAAGTGGAGTGGTTTGACTGTTTGGATTCCAGTCATAAAGGAATTCCACAGAAATGGCTGGCACCTGGAAAAAAGAAGGCCTATGGTAGAAAGCTCTGCTACATTCACGCTCTCATGAGGACTGGTCCAGCCACAGAATTTACTCCCCTATAGATTCTAGGTTGACTTTCACCTGATTTTCACACTTTCACCTGATTTTATAACCTCCTATAAGTGGTTCTGAAAGAATTTTTAAAAATAAATTAATTAACACCTCACTCTCTCTGCTCCCCAAGTGTGATAATTTTTTAATTAAGATTAAGACCATTGTTAGGTGCACTATGACCTAAGATTTTATCTGAAAAGTACACTGCACCTTAATCTTAATATTATGCAGAATAAACATCACTAATTCAGAAAAATTTTGTTTGGACAAAACCAGTCTATAGAAATTTGTGTTATAATAATATAAAATCATGCATGGCAACACCAAGTGTAGGCAGTTTAGGAAGTAGAGCAAGTAGAAAATTCATACACTACTGTAGAGAATGGAAAATTAGAGAAACACTTTGTAAAATATGTTTTCTGCATACAATAGTGTTAAATACGCACTTATTCTTAGTTTCAGCAATTCTTCCAGGCATTTATTCTAAAGAACTGAGTGCATGTGTCCACAAAGACTTTGTAGAAGAACATTCAAACAGGATATCTGTTCATAATATCCCCAAGTGAAAATGAACTAAATGTGCACAATTAATGGACCAGATATACAATACATGGTGCAACTGAATATTGAAATACTATGCAGCAACAAAAATGAACAAGTTAGTTGTACTCATAACCACATGAAGAAACTCAAGCTACTATGTTGAGTAAAATAATGTAGACACAGAAGAAAATTATGTACTATTTTTTTTTTTGCTATCCAAGAACAGACAAACTATGTAGTGATGGAAAATAGAATAGTGGTGACCTTGGAGTAGGTATGAATGGAGAAAATATATAAAGGAAATTCCAGAGGTGCTGTCAATGTGCTGTATTTTCTTATGGGTGGGGGTTCTAATTCTTTTTCTATTACATTTCATGTACACAAATTACACCTTAATAAAAACATAAATTATTGCCTGGTTCCCATGTCAAAGAAATCTATAGCGTTTTAGTTCAAGGTAACCTTCTCTGTCACTTTTGAAAAATTGTGGATGGGACTCAGACTGTAAAGATGTAGCATTCTTTTTTATTAAAGACATATTTATTTGAAAGGCAGAGTTACAGAGAGAGGGGGGGGCGGGGAGAGGTCCTCCATCTGTTTGTTCACTCCCCAGATGGCTGTAGTGGCTGGGGACAGGCCAAAGCCAGGAGCCTGGAGCTCTATCTGGGTCTCCCATATGGGTGGCAGAGCCCAAATACTTGGACTATCTTCCACTGCTTTCCCAGATGCATTACCATGGAGCTTGATTGGAAGTAGAACAGCTGGGACTCAAACTATCACGCTGATGTGAGATGCCACTCCTGCTTAACCTACTATGCCATAACACTGGCTCCAAAGAGTTGACTTTTTTAATATGTGAAACACATATTTTTTTAATGTATTTCCCCTTTTGCCACTTTGTGCTGGGATTTCACTTTTTATCAGATTCTCAGCCCTTTTCTGATTGTTGATTTTGCAGAGGAATCAACCTATCCAGCTCAGGCTAAGGCTTTCAGTCCCAAGGGGTCCAAACTAAAGTTAAGTATCTTTGTCTAGTCCACTTAGGACAGACAATGTTAAATAGACATCTTCAAGACACAAAATCAGGGAGGCAGGAGGATTATGAGGCACTCCTGTTACAACAAGCAGGGGGTAAACAGGAGTGGAAAACAGTGCATGGGAGATGGATCTACATGGCTTTCAACTGTAAGCAAATAGGGGCATTTCAGAGATTTTAATGGGAGGATGTTTAACTTGCATTTATTGGTTTTCAGGTGAATTCTCAGTTTGGCTGAAATGGAGCCACAGGAACAAGTTCCAGTGCTCTGAAGTATATCTTTCATGGTGACGGATGCTCTGCTACAGCCCAGTATGGATATCTGCAAGCCATATTTCCACTTGTATGAGAAATGGGAATGTGAGATGTCATTGCCTCCTTGCCCACAACCAAACAGCAAGGTTGTTGTTGCTTCCCTATCTGGTAGTGAATGCTGTGAGTGGCTCCTCATCCCAAGAGTCACTAACTCCCAGGATATACCTACACTCCACAGACTGTGGAACTTCTAGTTGATTGATTCTCAGTGGTCTTTAGATTTTGCTTTTCACTAAGAACTTTGCATAGCCTCCTGGGCACATAAGAATCAAAGAAAATCTGATTAACTGAAATGTGCTTTGCTCTAAAATCTCCCTTTTAAAATTTTCTTATAATCAGTGCCCTTAGTCAAGTATGTGTGATTTCATGCATTCTCTCTCTCATCCTCTCATTCATTTAACAGATATGTGTTGAGTGTCATTTGCGTTTAAGGAACTCTGTCAGAGTTGCAGTTGAAACAAAATGGCTTTTACCTGTGGAGTTATAAGTAAGGTGTAATACACAGATAATGATAAAAAATGCATGGTTCATGGGCCCAAAAGTATTTAGAACTGGAAAGGGATAAAAAGAAAGGATCCGCACTATTTGACACAGAATGGTCATGGAAGGCTTCGTGGTTGAAGGAATGAGTTATATATGCTGATGTACAATACTAAATATGAATCCAAGGGCAGCCATTACTCCCTGGAGACACATTTAAGCAGATTGGAGGTAATTGCACCCCTCCACCAAGTCAGTGTCTCCTGAGGGACCAACATCCTTCATGGTGCTGTTGCTTAGGATCCCCTTCTGAAGTTTTCATTGCATGAATGGTTTTCTTTTAATTAAGTTATGATATACACACAGCAAGTGCATTGATCCTAAATGTACAGCTAGGGGAATTTTGACTTACATATACAATTGTATACCCATCAGCCAGATCAAGACATAGAGTGCCTGCAAATGCCCAGAATATTATCCTACTCCTCTTTCTAATCAGTATCATTCCCCAAGGTAACAACTATTTGTACTTCTATCATCATAGACTAATTTATTCTGTTCTTGAATTCCTTACAAGTGGTATCACCCAGAAGAAGCTCCTGGATCCTGGCTTTGAATCGGTGCAGCTCGGGCCATTGCAACCATCTGGAGAGTGAACCAGTGGATAGAAGACCTCTCTGTCTCCAACTCTCTCTATAACTCTGTGTTTCAAATAAATAAAATAAATATTTTTTAAAAAATGAAAAAAAAAAATAGTTCTTTTCAGGCATACACGCCCGAGTCTCCCTCTTTTGTTTCCTGACAGATTTTTTTTTTTTTTTTTTTTTTTTTTTTTTTTTTTTTTTTTTTTGACAGGCAGAGTGGACAGTGAGAGAGAGAGACAGAGAGAAAGGTCTTCCTTTTGCCGTTGGTTCACCCTCCAATGGCCGCTGCGGCCGGCGCGCTGCGGCCGGCGCACCGCGCTGATCCGATGGCAGGAGCCAGGAGCCAGGTGCTTTTCCTGGTCTCCCATGGGGTGCAGGGCCCAAGCACCTGGGCCATCCTCCACTGCACTCCCTGGCCACAGCAGAGAGCTGGCCTGGAAGAGGGGCAACCGGGACAGAATCCGGCGCCCCGACCGGGACTAGAACCCGGTGTGCCGGCGCCGCTAGGCGGAGGATTAGCCTAGTGAGCCGCGGCGCCGGCCCTCCTGACAGATTTATCCATATTATTCTTACATTAGTTAGAGCTTGACAAAAGTGACTTCATGCTGAATCTGACCATCTCCCATATTGCTTCAATGAACATGCTCATTTGTGACTCTGTGAATACAACTACATCCCATAGTTTTAGAGGTATTATTTCATTTTTTTTTTGACAGGCAGAGTGGACAGTGAGAGAGAGAGACAGAGAGAAAGGTCTTCCTTTGCCGATGGTTCACCCTCCAATGGCCGCCGCGGCTGGCACGCTGCAGCCGGCGCACCACGCTAATCCAATGGCAGGAGCCAAGTACTTATCCTGGTCTCCCATGGGGTGCAGGGCCCAAGGACTTGGGCCATCCTCCACTGCCTTCCTGGGCCACAGCAGAGAGCTGGCCTGGAAGAGGGGCAACTGGGACAGAATCTGGTGCCCCAAACGGGACTAGAACCCAGTGTGCCGGCGCTGCAAGGTGGAGGATTAGCCTAGTGAGCCGCGGCGCCGGCATGTTTCACTTTTAATATATCTTAACCTGCTCCTCAGATAATCTCTTCTTTGAGGTCTACTCCACATATCCACAATTGCTTCATTCACTCTGTCTTCACATTTATTGATTCATTCGTGTATTCCTCTATCTATTTATTTATTTTATAAATATTTATGAGCATCTTGTGTGTCTGGAACTCTGCTGGAAGCCAGGAATTCAAAACAAATATTCATACTACAGCACAGAGAGAACTCAAAATGTAGCAGGAAGATGGACAGGCAAACATAGCATACAAATACATAAGCAGAATAAGTTGTTTTCTATTAGACTAGAAGTGGTTACAAAGGTGTGTGAGTGTCCAGGTCCTGGCTTATTCCTAGAGAAGGGTAGAAGAGAGCAGATATTTTTCATTTATAATTTCCTCAGTGTGGTGTGGTGATTATTTAGTAAACAGCTTTCCAGGCCTCACCTTCAGAAGTTCTTATCCTTTAAGTCAGAACCTGCCTTTGAACAAGTGGATTCCCAGATAAGAATCCTTCGTACCACACACTGAAGCCAGTTTATGTCTTTATCCTCCATACTAATAGGAAATGCAATAAAATCTTCCAAAATCCTGTTAAAATTCTTCCTCAAAATTGCATGTTTTTAACAAAAGCTTGGATTTGTAAAAAAAACCTCCATATCTGAACACTTTTTTTGTTTGACCCAAGTGACTGGTTAGAGACATTGTTAAGGGAATCATTCCAAATAAATTTCATTATACAGAAAATCCAAAAACTGATGCTCAATGACACTGTAAAACCGTGGTGGGGTGCTTCTCAATTTTCTTCCCACATGACCAGAGGAAACCTCTAAGATTACTTTCCTTTTTTTTAGGCTTATTTTTTTTGTATTTGAAAGGCAGAGTTGAGAGAGACAGAGATATCTTCTATCCACTGGCTCATTCCCCAAATGGTTGCAATGGCTGGAGCTCAAGATAGGATCCAGGAGCTTCTTCCAGGTCTCCCGCATTGGTGCAGGAGCTCCAAGTACTCGGGCCATATTCTGCTTTCCCAGATGCATTAACAGGGATCCTAATCAGAAGTGGAGCAGCCGAGATTCGAATCTGTGCCCATATGGGATGTAGGCACCAGAGGCAGTGACTTTGCCTGCTATGTCATAGTGCTGGCCCTTAAGATTTCTTTCTGATGAGGGAACAAAGCTTTGTTTATCTGCCCCATAGTGAAAAAAAATTGCTTGAGTTTATGTCTTATTTATTTATTTATTTATTTAGCTTTACCTTATCTAAGGAACAGCAATAGAGCTAAGACCAAGAAAATAAAAGTAACACATAGTCTATCCATTCCATGTATCACTTCACCAAGAATTTTTTTCAGATGGTAGAATAAGAGAGTTAACTACAGAGCCAAGATGTCAAACTTGTCCATAGCCAGGAAGAAAATCTTGGGACTCTGTTTTCAAGAATATTAGTTCTTAAAATGGTGATCCATGGACTAATAGTATTAATATATCCTAGATCTTCTCAGAATATCTGGGTGGATTCCAGCAATCTGTGTTTAAAAGTTCTCATGGGCAGATGCGTGGCACCGCAGTTATGAGGTTCTTTTGGATATTGGCATTTCATACTACAGTGCTTGGCTTTCAATCTCAGCTCCACTTCCAATTCCAACATCCTACTGACGTGTGCCCTGGGAGAAAGCCCGTGATGCTTAAAGCCTTGAGTTTCTGCCACCCATGTTAGAGTTATTGGTTCCTGGCTTTAGCCTGGCCCAGCACTAGCTGTTGCAGGCATTTGAGGAGTAATAAAAATGATTGGAAGATCTCTCTCAGCTGTCTCTATTCAATTCTTGCTTTGTCTCTCTATCTTTAAAATAAATATACATTAGGGGTCAGCGCTGTGGCACAGCAGGTTAATGTCCTGGCCTGAAGTGCAGGCATCCCATGTGGGCGCTGGTTAGTGCCCTTGCTGCTCAACTTCTGATCCAGCTCTCTGCTTGGCCTGGGAAAGCAGTGGAAGATGGCCCAAGTTCTTGGGCCCCTGCACCTGTGTGGGAGACCTGGAGGAAGCTCCTGGCTCCGGGCTTCAGATAGGCACAGTTCTGGCCATTGTGGCCAATTGGGGAGTGAATCATCAGATGGAAGACCTCTCTCTCTGTCTCTGCCTCTCCTCTGTCTGTGTAACTCTGACTTTCACACGAATGAATAGATCTTTACAAAAATAAATAAAAAAAATAAAATAAAAAGTACAGATTAAAAAAAAAGCCCTTCAGGAATTTGAGAACCCAGCCAGTTCAATTGACATTACCGTTCTTGGAGTATGAGATTCTGGAATAGGTAGTGTTCCTAACAAGGGAGCATGGATGAAAATTAAATATTTACATTTAAATGAATGAAATGATTTTAAATGAATAATTTAAAAAATAAATGAATAAATTTAACAGAAAAAAGATCAACAAAAATTGTTATCTACATATGTTTTCTCAAAGTTTATTCTGAAGGAGTATCTACTCTGGTTAATAATCATCTTTTGTTGCTGTATTAATTAAAAGAAAGTAAAATTTGTTTTAAAAATTGAAGTGCATCTATTTCAAATACACTGTAGAATACTATAGAAATTTTTTAAAGGGAAAGCGTTTATTGGGGGAAACCCAACAGACTGGAGGGAAGGGGTGAAGGAAAAGAGGGAGAAGGAGAGTGTACGAGAGAGACAGAGACAGAGGTCAGGAGACAGAGAGGAAGAGAGAGAGATCAAGAGAGAGAGTCCTTTTTAAACTTTGCCAGGGAACAGGCAGGGAAATAGGAGCAATAATCCCATTAGGATGGGGGTGAAGCTTGACACCAGTGGTTGGGCCATGTGGCCACCTTCTAGCAATGGCTGCAGGGGCTAGAGCCTAGGATGGTGTCACGGTGTAGATTGCACCATAGATAAGACTGTGCCATTTTACTAACATCTCCCTTTTTGTTTTTTATAAAGCAGGAGTTGTATGGGATTACATTAGTTCCAAAAGTCCAAGAATGGTAGAGGGACAATGATCTGTCTTTAGAGCGACTTCCTGCTGACATGGGGCGACGAGGTGTTCTTAGCTGGCATGGGGCGATGTCTCAGTCCACTGTTTCCTGGGTGGGGAGCTGAGTATATCTCTGTGGCAGCATTTGGTTGACCGCCTGGTAGACTATAGAATTTTTTTGCTTATCATTCAGAATTCCTTCTCTTATTTTCAAAATTAGGTTCCTACCTATTCATTAAATTAGCATAATCAGAAATGGAAATTTCAGTTGCTCTGACTTAGGGAAGATGTTTAGTTGGCTTCCTTGCCCTTCTCATCATTTCTTCCCCTACCCTCCTATTTCACAATTACTATTCACTATAATTCCTACCTCCAAGTATTGTATCAAAATTACTATATTTTACCTCAATATATTTTCTTCACAGTTTTAAAATTTGAAATTCACTGTAGATACTTAGATTTAAATTTATGATTACATTGTTTTAAAGCTTACTGCTGGTCTCCTCACATGCAAACATTCCAAATAGTTTTCCATGTTGAGTTATCATTTGTGGATAAACTTTGTTCAATTTTAGAGGGACAATCAATGGCAGTAGTGATTGTTAAACAATTGTGCATGTGTGATATGCTTCCACTTTCCATATCTGAGCATGTCTGTTGATTTCACATCAAAATTAAAAATTTTACTGAGTTTAGACTTCTTATCTCTCTATATATGTATTTATCTCTACTAGCTATTTACCCATATCTACCTTTCATTTATATATATTTAATTATTATCTATCTACTTGCTTATCTCCCTGGATCTCCATCAATTCACCTCCTATCCATCCATACACAAAGCAATTTTCAATTACCTATTAACATGTGTCTTTGTTTAATTGTGATGTTCCCTGGCTAAACTGAGGGTCATGAGGTCAGGCAAGGTTCCAGTTTTCACAGAAACTCTTTCAGCGATTTATCAATAAAAAGGAACAAAGAAATTAACAAAGAGATTAATGCAGCCAACGAAGATCAGCTGTTCACCAATGGAAATTTTTCTATAAAAAAAAAAAAGAGAGGAGATGCAGCAGAAAGAGGAAACTTACAGTAAGCAAAGTCCTTGAGTCATCAAGAGGACATGAAAAGAATTGTAGAGGGGCTGGTGCTGTGGCACAGCAGGTTAATGCCCTGGACTGAAGTGCCAGCATTCCATGGAGGTGCTAGTTCAAGCCCAAGCTGCTCCACTTCCACTCCAGCTCTCTGCTATGGCCTGGGAAAGCAGTAGAAGATGGCCCAAGTGCTTGGGCCCCTGCACCCACATGGGAGACCCAGAAGAAACTCCTGGCTCTTGGCTTTGGATTGGTACAGCTCCGAATGTTGCAGCTAATTGGGGAGTGAACCATCAGATGGAAGACCTCTGTCTCTCTCTGCCTCTCTCTCACTCTCTCTCTCCTTCTCCTCTCTCTCTGTGTAACTCTGACTTTCAAATAAATAAATAAATATAAATAAATCTTTTTTTAAAGAAAACAATAGTAGAAGGATTTTCCAAGATAGAAGAGGACCCAATGCAGCATCTGTGCCAGAAGAGGTGGTGGGGCAGAATGAGAAATGAGAAGGCAGGATGGTAAAATTATAGGTGGGAAGGTAAATTAGCTCTCATCTGATTACTTCTATTTTATCAGAAAATAGGAGACAAGGACATAATCAGCTGCATGTCAGGTATGTTGAAATAATCAGTTAGGGAATAAAGGAATTAACTGATGGGGGAAACTGTAGCATTGTTTCCCTGTGGCTCTAAGTTCTGCTTCATGTTAGTCACCACTGATTCATGTCCTCCTGCCAGGAGTATTCCCCCAGCCATACTCTTCCTACATGGAAACACAACAGAGGCAGGGCACCAGACTAAACCAGGGATGGAGCTGAGCAGTGAGATTATGACAGAGAAAGGATTTAAGAGAGTTGTGAATATACATATGATTGTAACGTTGTGCCATGGAACCTATGCTAGATCAAGTTGGAATTGAATTTGAAGGGCTTTACAGAGAAGTGGTTTCATGGGAAAAGAATAATCAAGTTGCTTTCAAATTATAGGTGGGGTGTCTGTGAAAGTAAACCTGAGAGACAGAAAGAGGTTGTTAAAGAGATAGGTTGCAGGTTGACATCATTAGGGTAGCACAGAGCCATGATATGTTCCAAGGGAGGATAGTGGGTGAAGACTGCTTAGATGGGAGCTGAGGAACTAAACTGGAAGTAGACAACTTGAGGAACTCAAGAGGGTACAGTCTGTTTTAAAAGCTTGATCTATAGTTTTCTAGCCTCCTCTTTATGATGGAAAGCTCTTTGTTCTAGCCATTTGGACTTCTGAGCCCTGACAATGAATGCCACTTAGCTGGATTTGCAGCCAGTCTGGCGTGCCTTAGAAGTACAATCATTTTGCCCTGTTGGTGATTCCTATAGTCTCAGTTACTCCAGAATCATTCTCTGGGGGTGGAAGTGGGGTGCATTGATTGACTTCTGAATCCTAAGTGCCCCTCAGAATCTACTACTGTTCTAATTAGTTTTAAATCTTTCCTCAGCATAAGCACAAGGCTGTCCAGGTGCCCCAAGACTGACAGTGTTTTGAATGAGAAAACCTGTCCTAAGCAATCTCACTGCATGTAACACAGCCACCCTGAGATTCTCTTGTAGGTTCAAGAAGGAGAAAATGATTTTAGATATTTCTGTAGTCTTTTACAAAGACTTACGTTCAACAGTATCTTTCACAAAAGACGATAAGAAAGCCATCCTTGAGAGAAAGTTGATTTCTGAGATTCTTTGTCCTTTGGGACATCACACCTACACATTCCTAATTCCATTAACCTTGAAGTTAAGTCTTAGAGGTAAAAGGTGAATATAAATTAAGGAAAAATTAAAATCCATTGATTGAATATTAATAAAATAATATCAAGTTGTCTGAATTTTGTGGCACTATGGTATATTGGAAAGTGAACTGATGTCAAAAGACATGAATGTTAGCTTGACTCTGAGAGTGACTTTCTGGGTGAACTTGAGTAATTCACTTAATTTCTCCTAGGTGCAGCTTCTTCATCTGGAAAATGAGGGTGTTGACCTCAGTGAACTCTGAGGGCCCTTCCAGCTCCAGCAACCTAGACCCTTAAATAAGACTAAAAGGCAAAGGCAACATCATGATCTACTGATAAGTCAAGTTTTAAAAATGTTTTCACTAATCTTGGCTTTTAGGTTATTCAAGGTCATTGGAAAAAGAACACAGTGTGTATAAAGGGCTTGTGGATTTAGATGTCTCACTTGTTCCAAAGAGAAGAGATAGATATATTGCCGAATGTGTACTACTGATTCTGAAATAATGTAGTCTATAGCATCCTAGGCCTTCAGAAAATGCACATTTGGGATTTTTCACCAAGAGAAAAATACTGGCCTTTTTAAGATGCCTTCTCTTTAATGGACATTGATTTACAGGAATCAAAGAAGTCTGAGAAGAAAAAATTACATGTTTGGAGAGCCTCTATTTTAAGTATTAGTATTTATTTTTGTTACCATATGGCACCAGACTAGTAACAAATTATTTATTTTTGCACTATTTTAGAAGCAATGAAATGAAATTCCCCCATGCATCTAATCATTTTTTATCCCTTTTTTGGATTAACAGAAGCATCAAATAAGGCACTCTTTGTTTATCTGTATACTGATGCACATAGGAAATAACTCCACTTTGGGCAAAGTGATTCAGAGAAATAAGTTGTGCTCCATGAATCTTAGCTTGCAGTGACTGTATTCTTTTGGTTTCTCAAGTGAGGTTGACAAAGATGACAACTGAAATTTCAAGGGTGTTCTGTTATGTCAGCCTTGAAAGACTAATGCCAAAGGTTAAATTCCATGTGGGTGTCACTGGTATGGCTTTTCTGGAATATCTATACATGTATACTCCCTTATTATTTCTCAGTTTATTCTACTTATACCCAAATCAGTACTTAAGTTTCATGGGATGGGAGATGATCAATGACTTCTCAGCTAGCGGAATATGATCTAAAAAAGAATCCATTCCCTCTTTCTTTTTAAAAAAAAAAGAATTATTTTATTTATTTGAAAGTCAGAGTTACAGAGAGAAGTAGAGACAGAGAGAGAGAGAGATCTTCCATCTGCTGGTACACTCCCCAGATGACCTCAATGGCCAGCGCAGAACTGATATGAAGCCATGAGTCAGGAGCTTCTTCCGGGTTTCCCATGTGGGTGCAGGGGCCCATTCCCTCTTAACAAAGAACTACTAAGATAAGAAAAGAGGAACAGTGAGGATTGGGAGGTGATTAGTTGTGACTTCTACCTTGTTCCTTAGGGGTTTTAAGATAGGGAATGGAAAGTCAACATATTACTCAGGTGGAAGGAAAATCCTTAAGACAGAAGAGATTTTAACTGAATTTTTTAGGAAATCTTGGAGGGCTCACTGGATAAATTTATCCAGAGCCAGTGTGGGGCTATCCCTAATAGAATTAGGAAGGTGGCATTGTATGGTCATGGAGTGAGTTGCTGATGTGCAACCCTGCACTACCCCAGATACCATGTGGCATTGACTCTAAAGATCATGGGAATTTTCGTAGCAATGGAGGGATGGATACTCAGGGAGATAGGATGAGGAGAGGGGCTGATGTACTTCTTCAGCTTCTGAGTAGAGAGGGAGTTAAGATGAGCAGCTTTTCAGAGCTTTAAAAGTATTGTTATCTTTTTTTTTATGTATTTGACAGATAGAGTTATACACAGTGAGAGAGAGATACAGAGAGAAAGGTCTTCCTTCTGTTGGTTCACTCCCCAAATGGCCGGCACTGCGCTGATCTGAAGCCAGGAACCATGGGCTTCCTCCTGGTCTCCCATGCAGGTGCAGGGGCCCAAGCACCTGAGCCATCCTCCACTGCCTTCCTGGGCCACAGCAGAGAGCTGGACTGGAAGAGGAGCAACTGTGACTAGAACCTGGTGCCCACATGGGATGCTGGCACCACAGGGGGAGGATTAACCAAGTGAGCCATGGAGCCAGCCCTGGGTACATTATCTTATTTAGAATTTTATCTATGAAATATGTGAAATCTACTCTCTTTATTAATAAAAATAAATAAGTAAATACCAGGGAGAAAAAGTTTTGAATATCACAAAAATCAAAACTGAATCTGTGTTAATTGGAAAGCATCCAGAAACTCTACTGGAGCAAGAACAGAACCAAAATTTAGCAGCTTTTAGTTAACAATGGCACAACAATCAGGACCAATAGAATTAAGGCTTTTTCAGTACAAGCCATGTGGATACACTATACGCTTCTTAGATTCCACCAGAGACAGGAATGAAGACAGAGCTCTGAATGACATAGACTCGACTCCAAAGAATTTGCTTTACCTAGAGCGATACCCAAAATCAAGGGTAAACTTTGTCTCCAACCCTCTCTTAACCAGAGTGTGCTGGCTGAGGAAGGATAATGTGGTGGAATGAGAAGACCACACCAAGATGGCCTCTGGCAACTGAAACTGCCTGGCAACAGGCTGTGATTGGATGGCTTCGGAAACTGCCTGGCAACAGGCTGTGATTGGCTAGGGCATAGAACGCCCCTTGACCAGATTGGCTGCCTTGGCTATTTAAGCTGCTCTACCAACTGAAATAAACGAGTCTGCAGTCTGCTTGCCTCTGGCCTGCTTTCACCAGGCTTCCCCGGGATCTGTGTGGTGAATCCTCCCCTCTTGTCCCCACCACGCTCCTCCTCTCAGAATGAATCCACAGCAACATCTGGCACCAACATGACAGAGACAGAGAGACAGTGTGTCAGACTCGGCAAGGTCCCCACCTCGATTTCGGCAAGTAGGCCCCTTGGTGTTTTGTGTGCTGTTCCGTTCTGTGAGGGTGAGCACAAAACCCCCTCCTACGCCCCTTTCCTTGTCCTTGTCCTTGGTCTAAGTGACCCCAGATTAGGCACACACTACCCAGAAGTGTAAGGCTGCTTCTCGGCTCCTCCTTTTACTTTCAGTTCACCCAGCAAATTCACATAAGGGACTGATCATCCCAGAATTCAGAACCAAGTCATCTTCCCTCACTCGAGAGAGGTGACGTTCCGGAGACACCATGTGGGCATATGGCCTTGACCTAACTAATCAAGGAAGTCCCCCACTAAGCACAGGACATACGTACGATTTGATACTTCACTATCTGTCTAACGTAGGGAACCCCCTGCGTAATGCCATCAGTTGCTGAGGTGCTAGGAATTTGTTTTATTACAGTGCAGTGCTGTGGGTGTCTTTCCTTTGGCTAGAGTTGCCATGGCACATCGCTCTTAAGCACTCAAACATGGGAAAGATACCCCCCTCTCAGAATCCCACGCAGATTACCAAACATAATGAATCTGTGAGTTATAAGAACCTATTACTCAGGCAACAGTTGATGACTTAGGGAGAGAGAGCTCTGACAGTGAAAATGACATGACAGTACAGAACATAGCAATGCCTAGTCAGCCAACCCCCAAATATCCGTGGAATGAACTTAGATGACCTCGAGGAAATAACCCATGCGAGGTCATCCCATCCACACCCAGTGAGGATCCCCACATTTGTGGCAGTCCCCAGGTACCCCAGGCTCTCAGGGTAGCCGCTAGACCCCATCCCAACCACATGTTTGCTGTTAATGTCGAAGTGAATGCAGAATTCAGGCCCTGGATTCCAATGCCTGTTATAAGGCTTCTGTTAACCAAGGGTCGAGGATATGCTTGTGCCTTTCCAGAGAATGCAGGACAGCCCATTTGGGTACCAGCCAGAAACATCAAGCCTGCAACTGACAGCCAACCAGAACCAGCTGAACAAGACTGAGAACCTGCCTTTTTAGCAGACACACCTGTCCTATCATCCTACCCTGAGAAACTGCCCGTAGCCACATCCGCTACTCTTTTATATCCCACTAGCTCTGGTCAGCCATTCAAATGGCCCACAGCTTGTGTGCAGTCATGTCATTCCTGATTACCATTGTTCCTCATTCCTACCCCCATCTGAGCAAGCACCCTTGTGGTCTCCCGTTTTGAGCGCTGGTTAGTCAATGATGGGTAAGGTCCCCTGGGGGATAACCTAAGACAGGCATAGCCACATATGGAGACCACATGGAAACAGGATCAACAATAGTATGGCCAAGAATCATGCCTCCTGTTACTCAAAATAAATGAAAAGGGGAAATATGGTGGAATGAGAAGGACATGCCAAGATGGCCGCTGGCTTCGGAAACTGCCTGGCCACAGGCTGTGATTGGCTAGGGCATAGAACACCCCTTGACCAGATTGGCTGCCTTGGCTATTTAAGCTGCTCTACCAACTGAAATAAACGAGTCTGCAGGCTGCTTGCCTCTGGCCTGCTTTCACCAGGCTTCCCCGGGATCTGTGTGGTGAATCCTCACCTCTTGTCCCCACCACGCTCCTCCTCTCAGAAAGAATCCACCTCAACAGGATAACACTGAAATGTTAAAGAAATTAAGGTGTTTTGCATTCCTTTGCTGTCAGAATCATGCTTGGCTAACTCTGCAGCTCCCCCACCCCCAAATGTGTCTGGGTTGACATAGCACATCAAACTTCAGGGTCAGCGATGGCATTTAAGTCATCACTTGAGAAACCTGAATTCCATGTCAGAATGCCTGGATTCCAGTTACACCTTTGCTTCTACTCCTGCTAATATGGACCCTTGGAGATACCAGGTATTGGATTAAATTCTTATATCCTTGCCATGCTTGTATTTTGACTTCAGCCTGGCCCAGCCCTGGTTGTTTTGGGCATTTTGGGGGTGAACCAGAGCGTGAAAGATTCTCTCTCCTCCTCCTCCTCTTCCTCTCTCTTCTTTAAAATTAAATAAATAAAGTATTCAGGATGTCCCATGCTTTTCTCATGAAAGCACTTTGCATCTAATGTGATTACAGCTTGATTACAAGGAAAGAAAAGACAAAGGGAAAGCAGGAGATAGGAGTGTGATATCCATTTTTAGGTGAGAGCACAGAGACTTGGAAAGTTCTTTTTATTTTTCTTTTACTCTTGTTGACTTCTTTATTATACTTTTAATTCCAAATTACATTACACATCTCCAAAAACTCTCAATTACTTTCTTCATTCTGTTTGCCGTCATAAAATACTCATATTACAAAGGAATGGTGGCCGTCACTACAGCTCAATAGGCTAATCCTCCTCCTGCAGCACCGGCACCCCCGGGTTCTAGTCCCAGTTGGGGCGCCAGATTCTGTCCCAATTGCTCCTTTTCCAGTCAAGCTCTCTGCTGTGGCCCTGGAGTGCAGTGGAGGATGGCCCAAGTGCTTGGACCCTGCACCTGCATGGGAGACCAGGAGAAGCATCTGGCTCCTGCTTCGGATCAGCACGGTGCGCAGGCCGCAGAGCGCCAGCCGCAGTGGCCATTGCGGGGTGAACCAATGGAAAAAGGAAAACCTTTCTCTCTGTCTCTCTCTCTCTCTCTCTCACTGCTCACTCTGCCAGTCAAAAAAAAAAAAAAAAAAAAAGGAATGGAAAATTCACATTTGAAATTACTCTTACACAAGCACAAGTTATATGCCACTGATGATTATGGCAAATGAACAACGTTGACTCTTTTTCTTTCAAAATTTATTAATTTGAAAGACAGAGTTACATAGAGGGAGAGACAAAGAGAGCAGTGTTCCATCTGCTGGTTCACTCCCCAAATGGCTGAGATGACTGGAGCTGAGCCAATCTGAAGCCAGGAGCCAGGAGTTTCTTCTTGGTCTCCCAGGCTGGTGCTTGGGCCCAAACATATGGGCCATCTTCTACTGTTTTCCCAGCCCAGAGAAGAGAGCTGTAGTGGAAGTGGGGCAGCTGAACTCGAATAGGTGCCCATATGGGATGCCAGCACTGCAGGCAGCAGCTTTATCTGCTATACCACAACGCCAGCCCTGCAATGTTGACTTTTTGAAGACCGCCGAAAAATAACTGAGGACTCTTCTATGGCAGCTGCTTGAGACAAGACTTTACCCAATCCATCTGCTTAGTCGTGAACAATCAGGTGTGTACAGCAGCATAGGAAGCAACACAAACAGCAACAATAATTACTTTTTAACTCTCGGAGCAGCACAGGTGAAGGGAGAGCACTCCGTGCTCCGCAGCCCTCTGAGAATGACTCCTCGTCCATCTCTTCCGAGGATGCTGTTAAGTCCTGTAGGCAGTGAGCTTCTCACCTAGGTTTTAGTTAAGACACACAGTCATCTCATGATTTTTGCGCTTTTTTAAAAAACGTTTTAAAAATATATTTGTAAGCCTAAGAAACAGAGACAGTCAAAGATTGTCCATTCACTGGTTCACTCCCCCAGTGCCCACAACAGCAGAGCTGGGCCAGGATGAAGCCAGGAGCCTGGAACTCTATCCAGGTCTCCCACATGGGTGGCAGGGGTCCTTGCCCATGGTATGTCACCTGCTGGGAAAGTTCTTATAATTTGTTGTCCAGGTTCAGGAAGCCAGGACTTGAACTGGCACTGGGATACGGGATGATAGCATTGTAAGCAGCAGCACTGCTTCATAACCCTGGCATCTTCATGTACATTTTGACCAAGAAGATGTATATGTATATACATACACAAAACGTCAATTATGCGTGTGGTGTGATTTTAGAGGCATTCAATATTTTTCTCCTCAAAATTTTTCGTCTCTTGAAACTCAATGTTCAACTGATTAAAAAATTTCTCTTTGAGACAAATGCTGTATAGTTCCACCTATATAAAATTCCTAGACTCATCAAATTCATAGAGACTAAAAAGTCAAATGATGGTTGCCAGGGGCTGGGGAGAAGGAAAAAGGAGAATTATTTTTCAATGAATATAGAGTTTCAAATTTACAAAATGAAAAGAGATCTGGAGAGAGATGGTGGTGATAGTTGCAAAATACCATGCATGCACTTAATACTACTCAACTGTCTATTTAAAAATGATTGAAGTGATAAATATTATGTTATGTGTATTTTACTACAATAAGAAATTCCCTTTGCCTTTTGTCTTTGGATTCTTAGAATTATGACATTTATGCCTTATCAATTTTTTAAAATATTTATTTATTTACTTGAAAGGTGGAGTTATAGAGAGGCAAAGGCAGAGAGACAAAGAAGTCTTCCATCCGCTGGTTCACTCACCAGATGGCTGCAATGGCTGGAGTTGCACCAACCCAGAGTCAGGAGCCAGGAGCCTCCCCCAGGTTTCCCATGCAGATCCAGGTGTCCAAGGACTTGGGGTGTCTTCCATTGTCCTACCAGGCCACAGCAGAGAGCTGGATCAGAAGAGGAGCAGGCAGGACTCATCGGAGCCCATATGGGATGCCTGCACTGCAGGCAGCAGCTTTACCGGCTACACCACAGCAACGGCCCCCTTCTTATCAAATGTTAGCAACCTGTATGCAAGGCTTCTTACAACTTAGATTGAGGAACCCATGAAATGTCAATTACATTTTTGGGAGGGTGAGAAAAGCAAGACAAGTGGAAGAATGAAGGAGGATAAAGGAAAACTGGGGAAACGACACAAGGCATGAAATCTTGTGGCTACTCCGATTTTAACAAACCATTCTGAACACTTCGTATGTGCTAGAAATTCTTCCAGACTGTACAAAAACATCGTGAATAAATCCATGTATGCAGTTGCCCTTTAGGAGCTTAGGTTCCTGTATGTTTTTAATGATGAGGGAAGAAAAATAACAAGGGAAAGAACAGCAGGTGGATGGAAGTATTCAGTACTAATGCACTCTAGCTTGGGCAGTTGGATTAGCCCTCCTGGGAAGGTAATATCTGAGCAAAGAATTCAGGAGGATTTTTCCTTTTATTAGATAAATTACCAAAATTAGGAAAATTGTCAATGAGATGAAGTTTCAACTGTTTTCCATCAGGGACTAATCATAGCACATATCTTAAAACAGCAATATTGCTGTTAAGCAAATATTACAGAAGAAATGGAAAATTTTCTATAAATGTGTGCCAATGCATCAGGTGTGTTTATTTGGAACCCAGTGAGCTGGGGTCTGATTACTAAGTGCCCAGGTCTTTCCCTCCAGGGACTAAAAAGGTAAATTTGTCAAAGGAAAAATTAGAAAATGCCAGCTACACCACTGCCTGTTTGATGCCAGATACTTTTGTTGGAACTTAAAACTTAAAAGAAAAAAAAAAAGAAAAGCAATGAAGAATAATTGGGTGTCTGGCTGGCTGGGGATCTGACATCTTCTTTTAGGTGACACTTTTCCTTGCAGACAGACACTACGTGCAATTTTGCATTGGCAAAGAATGTTGCAATAGCTGAGCTAGCTGCAAATTACTGGGCCCTGCTGCTCTCAGGACCTCATCAAAGGGCAAAATTAGTTTGGAGGGTGACCATAGGCACAAGAGAGCTCTGGCGGAGGACAGCCATGCCAGGCTTAGTATCTATAATCTGCCAGAGTCTGGCAATCTGCAGCAATAGCACAGTACACAGCATGAAGCCCCACTGTGGCAGCCACTGTATGGTGGCCCCCAGCAACTCACAGAATCAAACAAGTGCTCTTTCTACTAAAAGATGCACATTCTAAGGCTCCTCCTCAAAATCCAATAACAAATGAGAACTCAATGTCCACATCAGCTTTATGTACTGGAGCTCACAAAGGCAGTTGGTTCTAGGATTCTAGGTGGTATTGTGGCTGTGGATGCCAGTTACAGAGTGCAGGGGCAGGTGTTGATACAACAAAGTCCAGGGGAATGAGAGCACCTGCTAAAGCAAATGTCAGAGCGGAAGAGGTATGGGCCTTGAGCCTCTTGGTCCATAAAAACTCAAGAGGTAGCAGCTTAGAATAGGAGTTGAGTTAGGACAAAAGACAAAACTGACTACTTGGTACTCGCAGTCAAGTACTGGGTAATGAGCATTCCAAAGAAGGGAATGAGGGAGGAAAGGGAGGGAGGAAGAGAATTCCATTGCATATTATAGTACTCACATCTATGCAAAAACACACAGATGTGTGTGTGTTTCCTGCATCTGAATACATACTTTATATGTAATAGAGTACTATTTGTATGTACATATGAATATGCACAGTTGTTTTCATAGCATGTATTTTCCATCGTTTTGAAGGTTCCTCTGTGCTTGGATTTCAAAATTATTTTCAATAAAGCAAATTTAATTCTACTTTCCCACAAAACTTTAAAGTGCTCTCGTATAGACATATGTGTATATGTGAATGTGTCTGTATTGTAGTGTGTTATTTCTATATGAAACAGAATGGAAGCAAAAATAACAAAGAAGGAAACTTGTATTCTTGCAATGTCTTTGTAAAAGATTCCTTCATATAATAGTAACCAATGTTGTATTGTAGTTGAAATTGACTACAGCAGGAGCTATTGTATCATGGAAATCAGCAAATATTACATATCAGGGTTTGAACTATTTTGTTGATTTTCAAGACATGAGGGAGTTATGCAGAAAGTATAAATAATACAGATTAAATGTAAGAGAATATCTTGATAGTAGTTATCCCATAGTGAATATCCCAAAGAATTTAAGGAAATAGTCTTCTAGTAGTTGGAGACAATCATTCAACTGAGCCAAGAAGTCACTCATTTCTCACTGACAAATTAAGTTCCACCAGACATTGCAATTGTATCATTACCACCTTCCTCTGTTATTACTGTGAAATGGGGGTGGATAGCAAAGAGTGGCCCCCAAGCCAAATTCAGCCTCCTGGATGATTCTGCACATCTTGAAGGCTCAGATGGTTTGTACATTTTTAAATGGTTGAAAATAAAGTAGATCAAGAAGAGGAAAAGAATAATTCATGACACATGAAAATAACATGAAATTCCAATGTCAATGTCTGTAAATCTAGCTTTCTTGGACACTCCTCTATCTGTGCATCGACATTGTTTCTATGGCTTCTCTCATATTCCAACTGCAGAGCAGAGCAGTTGTAGCAGAGACTGTGTGGACACAAAACTCTAAACTCTTTATTGTCTAATCCTTTATAGAAAGGATTAGAAAAATAAATAAGGGCTCTGCTTCTATTTAGTATGAGCTGGTGGCATGCCTTCTTCTCACCACCCTACAGGCCCCATTTGCCTGGTTCCAAGGCAGCATATGACATTTACATTGCTTTGAATACTAGGTGTTATCTAATAACTCAGAATAAGAGAGAAGCCCCAATCTCAGACACTGGGCTCTTCTTCCATACTTCTAACTGGTAGTATGTCTAGATGGGAAGTTTTGCTCCCATTCTGGTTTCATAACTCAAATAAAGATGCTTTTAGTTTCCCCAGGACTTAATGCCCTGCTTCCCAATGCAGTGATTTTCATAACTTTTGCTTCTATTGTTCTTGGATTAATACTGACCACATTGAACGGGCAAATGGGTAACCAATTAACTTGAATTCTTTACAGTCTGGATTTGTTCTGTGTCTCGATACGCCTTTCTTAATCTTCCCTTTGAAACATGTTTTCTCATTTAGGCCAGAAGTAAATAGCACAAGAAACAGGGTGCTTTCTTTCCCCCTTCTTTTCTCTCTCCTTGAAAAATAATGCTGAAGGAATTGTTTTGCAGTTGAAAATTAATGTAACCTATTATGTCCAGGAAATTTCTTCAATATATTACTTGCCAAGCCCCTCGGCCGTTGTGAAGAAAATAATTTTAATTTATCTCATTTTTCACCGCTGAGTCAATGATTGTTTAACCTAAAATGCCATCGTGACTAAGTGCTCAAGCCCCATAGTCCTTGGCTATTTTGCTGGAACTCAGCTATTACAGCCCTAATCCTCAGCTGTAGAGGCACCAAAATTGTCATATTAAAAGGGCCTCTGTCAACTCATTTTTGTTTTTATTGTTTTTAATTTCTGCTTTTCCATTTTCTTTGCTATTTATAATGTTCTCTTTAAAAGTTCAAAAATAACATCTCTCTCCTTAGCCTCTTGGTTATTTTCCATTAGTGAGCGTTTCTCTCCCAGCTTCTAGCGCCTTTCCTGGGGCACAGAGCAATGTGGTCAGCTTGGGTTATTTTGCTATTATTTGTATAATCCTCCCTGTGATTTTTATGCTGTTTCACCCACTAAGACCAGGCCAGCATCTGAAGGGGATATAGGAACATAAAGACTACAGAAAGTCTTTGTATCTTTGGCAAGTTTGACTAGAAGCAAGCATATCAAAGTCCACTGTCATTTTCAAATCCTTTTGAGGGGATCTGACCATATTCCTACCTTTTTTAAATTTTTGCCATCCTAAAGGAAAATCAATTTTCTATCTTCCTGTATTATCTATCCTGGATTTTATGTATCTGTTTATCTAGCTATTATCTACCTATTTGTTTCTGCTTTCCTGTCCATGTTGTGACAACAGTGTTGCATCTCAAGCTTGGTTTTCCAGAAAGTAGAGACAGACTGAGACAAAGGCCTGAGTGTGATTTTGCTGTTTGGGGAGTGGGAACCCAAGTTATCATGGAACGTGGAAGGAGGACATACAAAGAAAAACTCATATATAGGGTGAGTTACCAACTGACCAGTCACACCGTCAGTGGTTGCTGAGTTATATAAAAGTATATTTCAGGACCATTTCTCTGTGGTCGGAAAGGGGAGGGAATTTTTCACTTGTTCCTGTCTTTAGTTAGTGATAGTTAAACCCTTGCATTGTTAACTGCCAGGAGCTCCTGGAATATGCATGCCTCCTCTTCAAACTCAGTGGGTTCCCATGGCATGACAACAGACACATACTTGTGGGAAGCAAGGAATAGGAAATCAGGAGTTCCAGGTAGACCAGCAAAAAGCTTCTTTGAGCCAATAGGATCAGTTATAATAACAGTAGCTGGAAAAGACAACAGATGAGGCTGAGAGTTTCAGAAATGGCAAGAGGCATAAATATATATTTATTTAGATTCACAACAGGCATTTTGCAACATATTTTGCACAGGAGTTAAAGGTACAGAGATTAGAACTACTTGTCCAGAGACAAAAAGTCCTTGAAGGCTTCCCAACTCTAATATCATTCCTCATTTAGCCACAATGCAGAGGCAGTATCTGAGTTCAATGGTACCAGCTTTCCAACGTCTCTTCCCATCCTACAAAACATTCCAAAGTCTAGACTCATATTTACTCATGTCATTCTGAAAACCAAGAGAAACTCTGCCTCCAAGTCACATCGGACTACATATTTTGTACAGGAAATAGTCCATATAGAGAAAAAAATGCCTCTGTTATTCAAGATTGTTCTCCAACAATAGGAAGTGAGGAAATTTCTAGAAAAGGTCATTTACTCATTCAGGCCCACTAGGGAGATGATTGATAAATTGCTACTTGATTTTTGTGCAATGTTTCTTTGTGGCTAAAGGCTGCTTATGAGGATTGAAATGGCCTATTTTATTCACTGGAAATGGATATTCAATCAGCCAATATTTGGTCGAGTGCACACTCTATTCAAGGTATTAAGATGGGTGCTCTGGAGGATAACAGTAGTAAAACACAATCTTTCCTTCTCAGGGTTTATAATCTAATGACAGAACAAGGTGCATGAAGCAGGGCTGACTGTTAGTGACTATAGGGAGTTTTCCAGAAAGAAGCACAAAGTGCTATGGGAACTCCAAAAGTAACTAATTTTAGTATGGAAGAAAGTTTATGAATATGACATACAAATTTGTCCTTGAAGAAGACCAGAATTTCAACAGAAAGGAAGGTGATAATGAATTAGCATCCAAAACAAAGGGCTCTGAAACTGCACAAAAGTAACTAGGCAAATTAGGGTCTGGGGAACCAGACCAGTGAAGAATGATATAAAGAAACAACAAAAAATAGGCAAGGTGAAGTCATTTTTTCTGGGGTCAGCCCCAAAAAAGTTGAATATCTGTTTGTTGCTGTTGTGTTTAAAAGCAAACTTCAGATTTTAACTCACTGAAAATGAGAGTAGGAAAATTCATGGCATTTCAGAGATCGAAATTGGGGGAGCTCTGGGAAGGGTAAAGCTTGATGTTTTGCAGCCACGACAAGTGTTTGGGAATTGAAACACCTGGAAATGTTGCTCAGTGCTCTCAATCACTGGGGAAATTTCTCAGGGTTCACTATCTTTAGGCCAGCGAGGGGCTGTAGATCCTCCACACAACATTTGCACCTTCATCTGTAGGTGACTATTTGTCTTTTAGTTGGTAACAATCTCTGGATCCATCTGTCTTCTTAACAATTTATGGGAAGAACCCAATTAAAATGTAGATTTTTTCAGGACACATGAGGTCTTTTCTGTGTCATCAAAGTAAGCAACCAGAGAGTAGATGGACTTTTGTTCCAAAGGAAGTCTTTTGAAAGACAGCAGCAAAAAGTTTTACAAAATTTGATTGAACTATTGAGCAAAATGTAGCCAGCTTTCCATATTAGCAGTTTCCATGGTCATGGATTCAACCAACTGCAGACGGAAGATGCGGTTGGGCCTACAAAGGTAGTGAATCTACTGAACATGTGAAAACTTGTTTTTTTCTTGTGATTATTTCCTGAAAAATACATATAAAATTTTTTTAACATTTATAATATATTAAGTATTACAATTAATCAAAACATGAGTTAAAGTATATGGAAGGGCTGTAGGCATTTAGTTGCCATTGGGATATCTGTGTGCTACATCAGAGTGCCTGAATTTGATTCCTGGTTCTGGCTTTTGACTCTACCTTCTTGCCAAAGTAGACCCTGGATGGCACTCGGGATGGTTCAAGTGATTGAGTGCTTGCCACACATGTGGGAGACCTGGATTGCATTCCTAGTTGCCTGCTCCAGTACTGGCTTTTTCCTAGCTGACTTTTGGTAGCTTTTAGAAAATGAACCTTGTAGATGAGATTTCTCCCTCTCTCTCCCTCTGCCTCTCTGATAAGAAAATAAATTAATTTAAAGTATCTGTGAGGATGTACACAACTCATATGCAAGTACTGTACCACTTTCTATAAATGACATAAGCATTCAAGGATTTTGGTATCTAGGAGGATCCTGGAACTAATCTCCTACATATAATGAGGGACAACTTTACTTCAATACGAACAGCATGAAAACTCATAGCCACCCAGGGACCTCAACCAATGCTACCTTGCTGTCCAGAGAAAACAAAGTCCATTCCTTTTGAGTATCATTATGCTACATTTTGTCTTGCATCACATGATTGTCACTGTTGGACTTTCTAAGTACCCCTCATCCTGGTTCTTCCTTTTTCTCTTCTCCACCTCAGCTTCCTGGAATCTCTTTGGCTTGTAAGTTCGAATTCTGACATCGTCAGCATCATCAGAACACGACTTCAGCATAGTTTTCCTCAATGCAAAGGGATTTTCCCTTACTCCAGGGATTGGTTTTGGATCCTTGATCAAATATGAGTTGGTTGTAGATGTTTGGATTGATTTCTGGTATTTCTGTTCTGTTCCATTGGTCTATCCATCTATTTCTGTACCAGTACCATGCTGTTTTGATAACAACTGCCCTGTAGTATGTCCTGAAATCTGGTATTGCGATGCCTCCGGCTTTGTTTTTGTTGTACAAGATTGCTTTAGCTATTTGAGGTCTCCTGTGTCTCCATATGAATTTCAGCATCATTTTTTTCCAAACCAATCCCTGGAGTAAGGACAGTCTATTCAATAAATGGTGCTGGGAAAATTGGATTTCCACATGCAGAATCATGAAGCAAGACCCCTACCTTTCACCTTACACAAAAATTCCCTCAACATGGATTAAAGACTTAAATCTATGACCCAGCACCATCAAATTATTAGAGAATATTGGAAAAACCCTGCAAGATATAGGTACCAGCAAAGACTTCTTGGAAAAGACCCCAGAAGCACAGGCAGTCAAAGCCAAAATGAACATTTTGGATTGCATCAAATTGAGAAGTTTCTGTACTGCAAAAGAAACAGGAATATGAAGAGACAACCGACAGAATGGGAAAAAAATATTTGCAAACTATGCAACAGATAAAGGGTTGATAACCAGAATCTACAAAGAAATCAAGAAACTCCACAACATCAAAACCAACAACCCACTTAAGAGATGGGCCAAGGACCTCAATAGACATTTTACAAAAGAGGAAATCCAAATGGCCAACAGACACATGAAAAAATGTTCAAGATCACTAGCAATCAGGGAAATGCAAATCAAAACCACAATTAAGTTTCAATTCACCTCAGTTAAAATGGCTCACATTCAGAAATCTACCAACAATAGATGCTGGAGAAGATGTGAGGGAAAAGGGACACTAACCCACTGTTGGTGGGAATGCAAATTGGTTAGGCCACTATGGAAGTCAGTCTGGAGATTCCTCAGAAACCTGAATAGAACCCTACCATACAACCCAGCCATACCACTCCTTGGAATTTACCCAAAGGAAATGAGATTGGCAAACAAAAAAGCTGTCTGCACATTAATGTTTATTGCAGCTCAATTCACAATAGCTAAGACCTGGAACCAATCCAAATGCCCATCAACTGTAGACTGGATAAAGAAATTGTGGGACATGTACTCTATAGAATACTATACAGCAGTCAAAAACAATGAAATCCAGTCATTTGCAACAAGATGGATGATCTGGAAAACATTATGCTGAGTGAATTAAGCCAGTCCCAAAGGAACAAATATCATATTGTCTCCCTGATCGGCGACAACTAAATGAGCACCAAAGGGGAAACCTGTTGAAGTGAAATGGACGCTATGAGAAACAGTGACTTGATCAGCCCTTGTCCTTACTGTTGATGTACAATGTAATACTTTATCCCTTTTAGTATTTTTTTTGTTCTAGCACTATTGGTTGAACTCTGTAATTAACACACAATTATTCTTAGGTGTTTAAATTTTAACTGAAAAGTGATCCCTGTTAAATATGAGTGGGAATAAGAGAGGGAGGATATGCACAATTTGGGACATGCTCAATCAGACTTGCCCCAAATGGTGGAGTTAGAAATGTGCCAGGGGATTCCAATACAATCCCATCAAAGTGGCATGTACCAGTGCCATCTCACTAGTCCAAGTGATCAATTTCAGTTCACAATTGATCACACTGATAGGTCTAAGAGTCTAAGGGATCACACAAACAAGACTACTGTCTGCTAATACTAACTGATAGAATCAAAAAGGGAGAGAATTATCCAACATGGGAAGTGGGTTGCACAGTAGACTCATAGAATGGCAGATGTCCTAAACAGCACACTGGCCTCAGAATCAGCCCCTAAGGCATTCGGATCTGGCTGAAGAGCCCATGAGAGTATTTTAGGCGTGGCAAGCCAAGACACTCTGAAAAAAAAAAAAAAAAAAAAAAAAAAAAAAAAAACCTAAATGAAAGATCTCCACGAGTGAGATCCCAGTGGAAAGAATGGGCCATCAAAGAAGGAGGTACCTTTCTCTGAAGGGAGGAGAGAACTTCCACTTTGACTATGACGCTGTAGGAATAAGATCGAAGTCGGCAAACTCAAAAGGCTTCCATAGCCTTGGCAACTCATGACTAGAGTCTGGGGAGATTACTGACGCCATAAACAAGAGTGTCAAATTGTTAAGTCAACAAAAGGAGTCACTGTATACTTACTTCTTATGTGGGATCTGTCCTTAATGTGTTGTCCAATGTGAAGTAATGCTATAACTAGTACTGAAACAGTATTTTACACTTTGTGTTTCTGTGTGGGTGCAAACTGATGAAATATTTACTTAATATGTACTAGATCGATCTTCTGTATATAGAGATAATTGGAAATGGAAAAAAAACAAAAAAACATTGTTTTTAGTAACTAGATCATATGGTTGTATTATAATTTACTCATTCTCTCATTGAGCATTTAGTTGATCTCAGGGTTTTGTTTGTATACATGTGATGTTGGTACATAAATCTTTATTCAACATTAAAAAAAAGGGGATTTTCCCAACAACCAGATTTCCCAAACATTCCTAGAGTTTTGATTCATCTGTGCAGGGCCAAGCCTTGTGATTTGTGTTTTAAGATTTTTATGTAATCAACAGGTACTCTAAGTGACATTTGTGAACCAGGAAGTGTGAAAAATGCCGACTTATGTTGGTCTAATCTCAAGCATAGGCTGCTATTTTTTCCTGATCACAAGCTCTCTAAGTTCTGCCACCCTCCACCACCCATTGCCACGTACACACCAGTATTCATTCACCTTTATGCAACAAATTAACTAATTCCTCTTAGGAGGTTCCAGCCAACTGCTGTTATCAACACTTTTAATATTAGTTTAAGAATTCCCATGTATCCATCCACATTCAATGAAGACTTTGGAATCAGACTCCAGCTTTCCTTGATCATTTATATTCTGTTTTCCCAGCAAATGCAACACCCACTTGGTAGAGCCAGGATAAGATATATAAGAAAATGAGGACCGCACCTGTGAGTGTACTAGGATGTTAGTTAGAATTAGAATCTTGGAAAGAAATTGGTTCCTAAAGAATTACAATACATGTGGTTTCCAATATATCAATTTAATAAAGTAAAAAAGAATACCTCCCATCCTGAAAGATGAGGTTAAACAAAAATAAAAATTCAGTGAAAGACAAAATTGAAAGAAAAAAAAGTGAAAGAATTACTGGAATAATTAGTAAGACCGGTTTCCTGTAGCCATTGGATGGAAATGCCCTGAGATGTGAGTGAATATTGGCAGACACCACTTCAGAAACGTACACTCTGGGGCCAGTGCTGTGGCATAGCAGGTGAAGCCGCTGCCTGCAGTGCTGGCATTCCATATGGATGCTGGTTCTAGTCCCGGCTGCTCCACTTCCAATCCAGCTCTCTGCTATGGCCTGAGAAAGCAGTGGAAGGTGGCCCATGTCCTTGGGCCCCTGTACCTCCATGGGAGACCCAGAAGAAGCTCCTGGCTCCTGTCTTCGGACTGGCAAAGCTCCAGCCTTTGCTTCCAATTGGGGAGTGAACCAGCAGACGGAAGACCTCTCTCTCTCTTTCTCTCTCTCTCTTTCTTTTTCTCTCTGCCTCTCCTCTTTCTGTTTTACTTTCAAATAAATAAATAAATCTTAAAAAAAAAGAACAGCAACATCTCCATCATATTTAAAAAAAAAAAAGAAAGAAAGAAAAGAAACTCACACTCACAACTACACCTGGGAACACACTCAAAACTGTCCCAAATCTTATATCCCCCACCCCAGGCCCTGCGCACAACCCCCAGCTGTCCCATTCATTACTCACTGTTGCTACAATAGCTGATCTACCTGAATGAAACCACCACCACCCCCAAATCCGCAATACTCTTCAAGATTTCAAGTTTCATTTCCTTGCCTGCTGATCCCAGGACTAATGAGGAGTAACTTTAACCACTTTACTGCCAGTGCCTCAAGGTATTTCTATTTCTTCTGCAAATTCCAAATCTTGGGTCAGTTCAACCATCTGTTTTCAGCCTGGCTATTGAAAGCTACTGGAGGAAATCATATTATTGTGCAAAAATTATAAGATTACAGAAAATGGACATTTAAGTGGGTGGGAGCAGACTCTAAGTAAGTTAAGTATAGGTTTGTTTAAAACATTTCCTATCTTAAAAATTGAAGTTAGGCGTCTGGGAATAAATACAGCGGGATCTGGAAGGCAGGAGGCAGGACCTGGAGAGTGGGAGGGAAGAGTTAAGAGTCAACAATCAACTACTCTGAGTCATAAAATCAGAAAGGCATTGAACATTTAGAAGGAGAACTGGCCCCATAAAGAAAACAATGCCTCTTAGTAAGCATATTATCTGCAACAAAGCAAAACAAATTTTCAAGTGTCTTATTGAAACTGCTAGGGAGGGAAATCATGAAAAGTTTCTACTGAGCAGGGAATAGGGAAAGAAAATTAATAGTACAGTGCCCGTTATTGCTAACTTAAGATGTGTAAAATGCCTTTGACATGACCTTTATTTATTGTGATGTTGTTTTTTTTTTTTTTTACTTCATTTGGGGCAACACAAGATGATAGAGAATCTCAAAATGTGGTGGTTGAAGGGCTGGGCTTTGCAGCCAACCAGCCTTGGTTTAATTCTTTGCTCTGCTGTTCATTAGCTGTAAGGGCTCTGGCAGGTGCTTTAATCCCTTAATACCTCAGTTTTCTTATTTGAGAAAAGGACTTCTATTTTTACTTCTCAGAGCACTTACTGTGGATCAGGTAAGTTCTAATACTTTTAGAAGTTTTAATTCATTTAATCCTCATAACAAGCTGGGTACTCTTTCACAGATGAGGAAACCGAGGCAAAGAGATGAACTAAGTTACACAAGGTATCACAGCTACAGGAGGACAGTGTCCGGCTTCAAATGCAGGTAATGTGACCTCACTGCTCTTACGCACTACACTCACTTCTCTGCCTCTCTCCTCTCAGGGCTGTGAAAGAGGAGGTGTTGACGGAGCTCACTACGTGTGCCCTGCAATCATCCATCACCTCCCCTACAACTTGTCTTCTTAACAACTTCAGGAGGACCAATGGGGAAGAGTGAAAACTGCTTGCCATGGGCTGAATAGCGAATGTGAGGGCAACTGCCTGTGGCTCTCTTGGGGGATGAGAGGAGGCAGGTGTTGTGCAAGGTGTGGTATTATTTCGTATGTAATAATTCACAGATGTGGCTTTAATTGAGAATATGGAACAGGTAGAAATTAAAGGACTTAACAACCAAGAGACTCAGGGAATAATTGATAATATAAGGTCCAAGAGGATGCAGAAAAACATCAATTTAAGAATATACAAAATATAGAATTCACCATTCAGAGGTCAGAAAGCACCAAGAATGTGGGAAAATATAGATAAGGATGAAGAAGAATGGAAGGGAAATTGAATTATTTCACTCCTATTGACCTTTCATTACTCAATAAATATTTGTTGAGGCAAAGAATAACTTGTATGCTCCTGAAAAGAAGGATTGTATGTTTTAACTTCTCAAGTACCCTTAACATAGTCTCTAATATTTGACACTTAATTAGTATATTTGGATAATGCTGTTGCTGCTTCTGTAAATGGTTTCAGCCCAAACAATTAATTCAATTGATTTTCTTAAAAACTATAGTGACCCACAATCTTTATACACCAAATGGTAGAGCTGGAAGTATCCTAGGAGACCTTCTAATAAGGTAGGCACAAAGAAGCAGTTTAACTGACCCATTTTGTCTACACACTGCTTTGTTTGCTCTGTGGTCACTAGTGTTACAAGGTTTTGAAATAGTTTCCACATTTTAAAAAATGATATTTTGCTACAAAAATCTGTACTTCTAGTCCATGGTGAGAAACTTGTTCCTGCATTCTTATATGGCAGCAATGAAGGACCATGAAGCTTAGAGATAGAGTTTTTTTCCAGTTTCCAAAACCTTTTCTAAATCCTTCACCCTGTTACTTGGTCACTTCTCTTATCTGCCCCACTTGTACACATTTGAGCTTGTTGTCCACTGCTGCTTCTATATCCAGAGAAACTGGGTCACAGACAAGGGCAGTGAGAGCTCACAACTTCCTGTTTTTCACTACTGTCATTCTCCGTCAGTTGCTCTATTATCCAGTTTCCCTTTGGAATAACACACTAGCAGTGATGCTGATGGGCTTGACTGCGATATGGGGCAAGCTAGGGAATGTAAACGAATCATCATTTAGAAGAAAATCTTTGATTATACAATACATTAGTCAGATCTCTACTTAGATTACCATGATCAGTTCTGGTCATCGCATTATAAAATAAAATATTGAAACACTTGACAATGCAAAGAGAAAGAGATGAGCTTGATCTTCTGCTGTGATTATATTGTATTAATGACTTCCTATCGTATTACTGGTTTCTGCAGCCTATTAAAGTAAAGAAAATGTACTAGCAGAATGAGAAAGAAGCTAAGAGAGGAGCCATGACACTTCTCTAAAGATGTTGAAAGCCAGAAAAGTCTAATTTTTTGCAAAGTAGGTGCTGTTTTCCTAATCAGGGTGAAATGATTTATTAATCAATAAGATTGTAAACTTGGGAGACCAGATACAATTATATCACTCAAAAATTAAGCTGAAGAGAAAAAAAAGTAATAAAGGAACTGGCATGCATTTCCAATTGGACAATTTGCCCAGTATATAATTTCATATAATGACATAGTGTAGGGAATAAACAGTTACCAAAGAAACAAATTCTCTTTACAAAAGAGTAAATTATAGTATTATAAGAATTCTTTTTATCGCTCAAGATTTACAGCTTTTTCTAGCTCATTTGTTGTTACTTGTTGTGGTCAAGTTAAAATAGGATTCAGTTCTTAAAGCTTAGGTATTCTAGAATAAAATGAAGATGTTACAGCAGTGACCACAGCTGCAGTATGAATATTCAAAATACCACATGAATTCATGCTCTTGCAGATGGCAGTTATAAACAGTATTTACCCTTCTCACAAAATGAATATATTTTGTTACCTGCGTGTCTCACACCTCTGCTATCTTCTCCCTAGATGTGAAAAGGCAGTTTCTAGTCCCTAGTTTATATGATAGGTTCATGAATGTTTATATTTTATACTTAAAAACTCACAACATAGTTGCATAAATACATAATATTAAATAATAAAAAGTGAAACTCAAGGACTTCCAGTTTCAGTCCAGAAATGTAGAAATTTGAAAGAGCATAATTCCATTCACAAAGAAAAGCTCTGGACGAATCACACATACAGGGCTTTTTCTAAATCAATCAGAAGTGAGTTCACAGATCAAACAATTCACCCAAAGTATGGAGAGAGATGAGAACCTGCACAAATAAACAGAACCCAAACATTTGCTTACCTGATCTGGGATGAAAAGATGCAACTAGGCCAGCCCGCGGCTCACTTGGATAATCCTCTGCCTGTGGCAACAGCACCCCGGGGTTCTAGTCCCAGTTGGGGCGCCAGATTCTGTCCTGGTTGCTCCTCTTCCAATCCAGCTTTCTGCTGTGGCCCGGGAGGGGGGGTGGGCAGTGGAGGATGGCCCAAGTGCTTGGGCCCTGCACCCACATGGGAGACCAAGAGAAGCACCTGGCTCCTGGCTTCGGATTGGCACAGCGCACTGGCTGCAATGTGCTGGCCATAGCGGCCACTTGGGGGGTGAACCAATAGAAAAAGGCAGACCTTTCTCTCTGTCTCTCTCTCTCTCTCTCACTCTCTAACCCTGCCAAGAAAGAAAGAAAGAAAGAAAGAAAGAAAGAAAGAAAGAAAGAAAGAAAGAAAGAAAGAAAGAAAGAAAGAAAGAAAGAAAGGATGCGACTAAAAAGTTTTACTGACTTGCAAAAGATTCAGCAAAGGTGAGTGAAGAGTGTAAGGTTCCTAAGGATGAGCATATTAGAGGAATCTGACGTTTCTTCCAGAGGTAGAACTGGGCGAACTCAAAGAAAGTTTTCCTTTTGGTGCTGGGAGGACAATAAGAGCCACTACTGCATTCCCACTTAGCCCCAACTCCGGTTCCTATCCGAATGTCTTGATCTCAAGGGAAAGGAACAGAGGACCTGTAACCTGAGGACACTGAAGGAAACAGTAAGTGGAGGGAAGAAGGACAACTGCTACAGAGAATCCAGAGAGCAATTTCCTCTATGTGGGGAGAGAAGAACAAAATCTGCAGCTTTTTGGAAGCCCACAGTACTTTCAAAAGCAGAATAGGAAAAAGAGATCTACTCTGGATATAAGACAAATATATATTAGGCACAACATTAAAATGGAATATAAAAAAGAAACAAAACATTCATTATCAACTGAGAATTGTTTACCCAGTGCAAAAATTCTTCATAATGTAAGAAAAACAAAAATGTTGGAAACTGTCAGCAGATTCAATCTGTAAGAAATATTAAAGGAAGTTCCACAGGCAGAGGAAATGATGAGGGTCAGCAATTGGAGCCATGTAAAGAGATGGTAAACATCAGAAATGGAATAAATGAAGGTGAAATAAAATCTGGTTTATGATTTTATTTATTATAAAATATAATGTGAAGTTTAAAGCCAAAAATAACAATAATTTGTTGCATGTTTATAGCATATGTAAAGCTAAAATATGTGGCAATAATTATGAGGGATGGAGGTGAAGGAAGAAATATACAGATATGTATCATTTTAAAGTCCTTATACTACAGGTGCAGCCATATAATAATGTTTGAAGATAGACTCAGATTATTTTAAAATCTATATTGTTAATCTTTGGACAATTACCACAAAAGGTTTTCTAATACAGATTTAAATAACAAGTCAATAGAAGAGATAAAATAGAGTCATAAAGAAAAATGTCCAGAGAATTCCACAGAAAGCAGAAAAGAAAAAAGAAAACAGATTTTTAAAAAAAATATGTAGATACCTATACCTAGCAAGAAGATCTATATTAATTCAATCATATAAAAAATAACTTTTCTTGTGAATGGTTGTAATATTCGTTAAAACATAGGTATGGGGCAGGTGTTTAGCCTATTAGTTAAGATGTCCATGTTCCGCATTACAGTTCCTGAATTAAATTTCTGTCTTGAACTACTAACTACCATTTCCTCCTAATGCAGATTCTGTGAGGCATCAGTGATGGCTCAAGTAGTTGGGTTCCTGCCACAAACCAGGGTTGAGTTCCTGATTCCTAGACTTTGGCACAACTCAGCCCCAAACATTGCAGGCAGTTAGTGAGTTATCATATGGGGGCTATCTCTGTGCATTTCTCTTTCTTTCTGTCACTCTTTCAAATAAATAAATAATTAAATAAATTTATTTTAAAAGATAGATATTATGTTTGTTAAAATATCAAGATAAATTATATGCTTCTATCAGAAAGTTACCTAAATGTGTTTATATGGTAAAAGATAAAGTCTACAAGAATATATAATGCAAAAATTAGTGAAAGAGACATTACATACTGACAAAGGGCCAACTCCCCAAGTTGACCTCAAAAATTTTAAATTTGTGAGAACATATAGTTCTAAAACTTAAGAAGAAAAACTGACAGATTTGTGAGGGGAAATTTCAGAATTGGAAACTTCAACACTTACCCTTCAGTTTTAAGTTTTGAATAGGATTTGACTCCCAAAACACTTGCAAACACTTAAACCAAAAAGTATATAGTAAATGTGCATTATAGTAGTGGTCAATAAATTTATGTTAAAAGCTGAGGTGTTAGGGTGGGTTTATTGCACAATTATGCTGTCTGAAAGTGGGGCTCTCAGGAAGTGGGCAGACTGGGTTAGGTTGCTAAGGTGGAGGGCACATAACTGAGTCATGATTTTATACCCTCATTAGAGACTAGATGAAAAGTTTGTTGTCTGTTTATCTGTTTCCAACCTTACCATGTGATCACCCCTCCATCCTCTGCTCTCACCAGATGCCTAACCAATGGGCCCACCTGATTGTGGACTTTGAATTTGTACAAATATTGCTGAAATAAACCTTCTTCCTTCCCAATAGCTCTTCTCGTTTACTCTAATAAAAGTAACAGAAAACTGACTGACTTACTCAGTAACAGCCTGTTCCTGTACATAAGAAATTGGTGAGGGCACAGGCAACATAAACAGCACTACTACCTGCTTTATTTATTTAACATTTGGATATCACTTCATCTGCACATTCTTATAGATTCTTTTCAAGTGCACATATAACATTCACCAGGATAGACCATACGTGGGTCACAATCACATCTTAAGAAATTTTAAAACAACAAAAATCATAAAGCTATCATTTTGTAAAGATTTATTGATTGTATTTGAAAGATAGAGTGACACAGAGATAAAGAGGCACAGATTCAGATGATAGATGATAGATAGATACATACATATATAGATACATAGATGATACAGACAGATCTTCCTTCTATTGGTTCACTCCCTATCTGCTTGAAACCAAAGCCAAGAGCCAAGAACTCCATCAAGATCTTCCACATGAGTGGCAGAAATCCAAGTGATGGGGCCATTATCTGCTGCCTGTAAGGAACATTAGCAGGAAACTACATCAAGAGCTCAAACTGGAACTCTAATTAGGCACTCTGATATGGGATGTGGGAAGCCCATGTGGTGGCTTAATCTATGCCACAATGCTGGCCTCCAAGTGATGACATTTGATCCATAATAAAATGTATCTAACAATAAATAACAGAAAGAAATTTGGAAAACTTTCAAATGCTTGGAAACCAAAAATCATATTTCTGAATAGCCTATGGGTAAAGAGTAATTTAAAAAGAATATATTTGAACTGAGTGAAATTTTCAACACAATACATCAGATTATTTTTGAATTTAGCTGAAGCAATGCTTAGAGAAAAAGTAGAGTTCTCTAGTTCTTCCTTTCAAATAAATAATCTTTAAAAATGAAATCACACAAAAATTAATAGCATACTACCCAAAGAGTTTTACAGATTCAATGCAAAATACCAATATAAAATACCAAGGACATTCTTCTCAGATCTAGGAAAAATAACCCTAAAATTCATATGGAAATGCAAGATACCCTGATTAAATAAAGTAATATTTTGTTTTGTATTTAATTGTTGGTTTGCAAAATTTAATTTTTTATTTATATAAGGTGAAAAAAGTTCGTACACACAGATTTAGGAGTATTGTGATACTTCCCACACTAACCTCCCTGCCATCCATGCTCCTATCCCCCTCCTCCTTCTTTTCTTAGTTTTTATTTTATTTTTTATGGTGACATGATTTCAGTTTATTTTATTTATTCACTTTTGTCTTATAAGTTTTAGATAAGCCTAAGTGCCCAACTCCATTGCCCGGCTCCTTAGGTGCTTCTTTGATTAATGATAAAATTTGTTTTGATAAATAAAATTATATTATCCCAAAAACTAAAAGAAAAATAAGAAGGGAAGCCAGAGGAAGGATGGGGATAAGTGAGGGAGGAAGGATGGGGTGGGGAAATGTCATTATGTACTTAAATTGTACGTATGAGATACATGAAATTTGTTCCACTTATATAACTAAAATTAAATTAAAAAAATCTTAAAAAATAAAAACAAAGTTGGATAAATCACAATACCAGATTTTAAGACATATTACAGGACAGTTATAATCAAAACTGCCTGGTTCTGGCACAAAAATAAATATGAGGACTAATGAAACAGATTAGAAACCCTGAAATTAACCCATGCAACTAAAAAAAAAAAACTTTCACAAATAAACTAAAAATACTCCCTATAGAAAGGACAGTCTTTTCAACAGATGGTGCTGCGAAAAGTGGATCTCCACATGCAGAAGTATGAATCTCTACCATTCACCCATACAAAAATCAGCTCACAGTGGATCAAGGATCTAAACCTAACACCTGAAACCATCAAATTACTAGAGGAAAACATAAGGCAAACATTGTCAGACATTGACATAGGAAAGGACTTCTTAGATAAGACCCCAGAATCACACACAATAAAGGCAAAGATAGACAAATGTGGTTACACTAAGCTAGGAATCTTCTCCACAGCAAACGAAACATTCAACAAAATGAAAAGACAACTAACAGAATGGGGCAAAATATTTTCAAATTATACATCTGATAAAGGATTAGTATCCAAGATATATAGCGAGAGTTCAGGAAACTCAACAACAACAAAACAATTAATCTACTTATGAAATGGGCTAAGGATATGAAGAAGAATTTTTTAAAGGATGAAATACAAATTGCCAATGATATGAAAAGACTCAGGATCACTAGCCATTAGGGAAATGGAAATAAAAATGACAATGAGGTTTCAGCTCACTCCAGTTAGAATGGCTATCATCCAAAAATCAAAGATCAGTGAATTCTGGCAAGAATGTGAGGAAAAAGGTACCCTAAAGCACTGTTGGCTGGAATATAAACTGGTGCAGCCATTATGGAACACAGTATAGAAATTCCTCAGAAATTGAAAATGGGTCTACCATATGACCCAGCCATTCTACCTCTGGGAATTCACCCACAGGAAGTGAAATCAGCATATGAAAGAGTTCTCTATTTCCTATATTTAGAGTAGCTCAATTCACCATAGCTAAAATATGGAATCAACCCAGATCACCATCAACTGATGACTGGATAAACAAAATACCCACGTGTGCATACACACACACACACGCACACACACACACGATGGAATACTACTCAACCATAGAAAATAATGAAATCCTCTTTTTTGCAACAAAATGGTTATCAGTGGAGACCAATATGCTGAGTAAAATAAACTAGTCCCAAACAGACAAATATCATATGTTTTCTCTGATTTGTTGTCAATATATAGAGCACAAAAACATGTAAAGAATAGAGTGAATTAGACATCTTGAGATTATTGTTTATACTACAGGAGAACAGGGGTCTTTCTATTTACCACATGTTGAATTCCTTATTTTGTGGAGGATTAAGATTATGATTATAAAATAAAAGTATTTCATCACAAAAATTAATAGAAAAATTCAAAAAATAAATTTATATGATAAATTGCATGTATGCAGAATATATGCAAAGATTAAAATCTAAATAAAAATATGTTAAAATCCTTCAAATATTTTAGACATTTCTTCCTAGAACATGTATAGTTTGTAAACAAATACATGTAAAGAAACTCAGTTTTATGGAAAATTAAGACTATAATAATATACTTCCATCTTAGAATGGCTAAAATTAAAATGACTGACCATACTGACTGTTGTAAGGATGTGGAGGAAGTAGAATTCCCATGTGCTGCTCATGATAATGTAAGCTGCTGCAACCACTTTGGAAAGCAGTGTGATGACTTTTATAAAGTTAATCATACAGCCATGATATCATCTAGGTATTTATCAAAGATACATGAATGCAGATGACCATACATTGATTTATACAAAACAAAAAAAAACCTTATAATAGCTCTAAACCAAAAACAAATATGAATGGTTGAATATAAAAATAAAATGCTACTCAACAACAAGGAAAAAAATCAATTATTGATATGCACAACAAAGATGATGACTCCCACAATGATTACATGGAGCAAAAGAAATTATAACAAAACAGCAAATATACTGGAGTATTCAAAAGGTTCATGGAAAAGGCCCATAAATTTTAAGTTCAAATTTCCATGAACTTTTTGAAGAATTTTGTATCATACCATTCAATTAATAGCAGAGCAGCTGTTGCTTGAGGGTGGGAGTTGAAAGCAGGGAGGAATGGAAGAGACAGATTACAAAAGGCTACTAGGGAAGTTGGTAGGGTGATTGACACCGTTTTGTCTGCATGTGGACAAATGGTTTTACACTTCTATACACATTTTAAATCTTACTGAATTCTCTAATTTAATAGAAGGCTTACTCTACACCAAATGCATCTCAATTGTCTGTTTTAAAAAGTCAAGGAGACCACACCATATGCTATGTTATCCTGGGTGGATATAGTGAGAGGAAAAAAGTACATATATGGAAAATTATTCCTTGTTAGGTCAGAGATATTTTGCAATATACTCAAGTGAGTTGAAGAAGATGGACATGAGGTTTATAAAGGCAGTCTGTGTAGATTCAGTTGAGATTTATTATTTTTTCTTGTTTTCATCTCAGTTAAATGCTAGTGGACCATAGCCTCTAAGCTTCTTTTCTTGGGAAAATAGACTCTGACACTCTTCTACTTTGCCAAAGTTCTTTCAGAGTGGATGGTACTGAGGCTGTATCAAATAGAAGGAATTATTTGAAACTTCTTGATAACCATGTGAATCTAGAGTGTTGTTTTTCTGAGATACACAGATGAAAATGTGGGGCAAGAGTTCTTACAATAACACTGTCACCAATTATAAAGTTGATGATGATGACATTAGTTATAATGTCAATAATATTGATTTATTAGAAGGACAGATATTATTTCCAAGCATTTCATTATGTAATCCAATTTTTGTCCTCAAAATAGACTTATGAGGGAAATACCATCCCAATTGTTAGGTTGAAAAAACACAATGGCATCAGGAGATTAACATGTTAGCCAGGGGAGCACACAGAGATTCATGTCCAGTTGGGATCTGGTACCTAGTAATTGTGATGCTGGGTGTCGAGTGTCTAGTGTCTGTTACCCAGGATACTGGCAGAAAAGCGATAAAACAACAATATGTGCAATCACAGAGAGCTGAAGAGCAGCTATTTATATAGCATATGGTTCATGGTCAAAAAATTCATTAAGTTTGGTGAAACAGTAAGAGACTAGTAAGTATGGGAAATTGTTAGCCATCATAACGCTGAAGGGGCAGGGTAAGATAAAGTCTTACAAAGTGTGCAGAAACCTCAGAACCACCAGAGACAGAATAAAGAGTACAAGGGAGCCACAGACAGCACCTGTAACTAGAAGAGCAGAGAGGAAGGTAAGAAGGGGGCTTGAGAGGGAGGGTTGAGATGAGTATCCAGATCTTCCTTTTCTCTTATCCTGTGATCTCCTATTATGTGTCTATTTTCAAAATCAACTGAAAATCAAAAGGAAATGTAGACCAGATGATTAAGTTCTTACATATCAATGCCAGACATAAGAGAACACAGAAAAATGGATCCAACCATATCTTCTTCATTTCTGTTTTTTTTTTTTTTTTTTTGACAGGCAGAGTGGACAGTGAGAGAGAGACAGAGAGAAAGGTCTTCCTTTGCCATTGGTTCACCCTCCAATGGCCGCCGCGGCCGGCGCGCTGCGGCCGGCGCACCGCGCTGATCTGATGGCAGGAGCCAGGAGCCAGGTGCTTTTCCTGGTCTCCCATGGGGTGCAGGGCCCAAGCACTTGGGCCATCCTCCACTGCACTCCCTGGCCACAGCAGAGAGCTGGCCTGGAAGAGGGGCAACCGGGACAGAATCCGGCGCCCCAACCGGGACTAGAACCCGGTGTGCCGGTGCTGCTAGGCGGAGGATTAGCCTAGTGAGCCGCGGCGCCGGCCCATATCTTCTTCATTTCAAGAAGAAACTTGCCTCTTTTTACAGATGAGTCTCAAAATCCCAAGAGTTACTGTTTTGTCATCTTTGTGTCAATAACGTTGTTTTCGAATGTGGGTCCCAAATTGTGATATATGCTTTTTAAAATGTTACATAAGATGGAAGTATTGATTGACCTAAAACACAGATACGATAGTAACCAACTGTGTTTGTGATCATAAAGCCAGTGTCGATAAGCATAGCTTTCTTCTTGTGCATAGCACTCAATCTAATTTGTAACCCCAGACAGTGCCTCAAATTCTCTCTCTCTCTCTCTCTTTTTTTTTTTTTTTTTTTTTTTTACCTGTTAGTGTGATTAGTGTATTCCAAAGCTATCCACAGGATTCAAGTCTTTAGTTTTCCTATTGTTACAGCTTTGCAAGTTTCCTTTTACTTTTGGACATAAAAGAGTTAGGGAATGTCCTGGTAAATATTGTAGGTTTTAGTAATAATTTTGGATGCTCAAACTGTGTAGTAGCAAAATAGTAAAGGGAATCAATCATGACAGATAGTAAGATGACCCATGTCTATTTATTTCTTTAGTAACGTAAGTCCAAAATGTAAAATTAATATTCTCAGTCTCCATTGCTAATAGAATCAAAAGGTTTTCCATTTCCTAGTAAAAACAAAATTACATTCCGGAGGCAAGAAGACCTCTAAATTCACAAGACACAAGAATTCCAAGATGGGAATTCAAAATTATTTCAGCGAATGAATGGCTATAACAGAAGAGGAGCCACACCTTTGCCCACTTCTGTATTCCTAGAGCCTTGAAATATTGGTATGCAGAAAAACATAGCACATATTTTCTTATCAATTAAGTCATGCACTACATTCTTTGCACAGTACTTCTCTCTCAGAGAGAACTGTTCTCCAGATGGTGTAATGATGGAGCCTTCAGATGTTTTATTTTTAAGATTTATTTATTTGTTATTTGAAAGCTAGAGTTACAGAGAGGCAGAGGCAGAAAGAGAGAAAGAGAAAGTCTTCCATCCATTGGTTCACTCTCAAAATGGCCATGGCAGTGGAGCTAGGCCAATCCGAAACCAGGACCCAGGACCTTCTTCTGGGTCTCCCATGTGGATGTAGGAGCCGAAGCACTTGGACCATCTTCTACTGCTTTCCCAGGCCATAGCAGAGAGCTGGATGAGAAGTGGAGCAGCCAGGACTCGAACCGGTGCCCATATGGTATATGGCCCTGCAGATGGCAACTTTACCCACTATGCTATAGTGCCGGCCCCTAGACATTTATTTAACTACTCTATCAAGCCAGATAATTCTGGGAAACAGAGGATCATGGTAAAATAAATAAATTGCAGGTGCATTAGCCAATTGTTGCATTTTCTTCACCATAAAATTAGTTTCTTGGTCTGACATGATGTTGTTTGTGATACCATGGTAAAGAATAAGGTATAATGTAATTTGCAAAAAAGTCTTTCTGACATAAACAATGCAAGCAGGAAAGGCAAATCCATATCCAGAATATGAATCAGTTCCCATGATGATAAATTACTATTTGCTCCATGATTAGGAGGGTTCCAGACTAATTAATCTCCCACTGAATGTCTATCCAGCCCTTTTTGAAGAATGATGCCATATCAGGAATGCAATATCAGTAATCATTATTGGTTCGTTAATAATGAGTAGTGACATTCTGATCATCCTTGACAAGAGGAAATGCATATTTTTTGCTAGTATGTAAAAGAAATCTTAAAAAATTTCATGGAAACTGAATATTATGGAAAAAACAAACATGAATGGGTTTCAGAGTATATTTATCCAAAATAAATTCATCTTGGATTCAATTTTTTCTAAAAACTCCTTGAAGTACTTTCAAAATATATCTCTGTGGCAAAGAGCACTTTATACTTACACTTACTGAACAAATGGTTCAAGTTGTGGAGATAGACTCTTTGACATCAACAGGAAAGAAGGCTGCATTCATTATTGAGACATTCCTTGTCATCAATGTTCTCAGGAGGACATTTATATGAAATATTAATATAGCCATCACATCTTTCTACTTTGCTGCATATATCCAAATATGTCTACACTGAACTTTCTCATCACTAATCTTCCAGTCTTCTTTCCAAATTTCTTTTTTTTTTTTAATTTGACAGGTAGAGTTATAGACAGTGAGAGAGAGAGAGACAGAGAGAAAGGTCTTCCTTCCGTTGGTTCACTCCCCAAATGGCCGCTACTGGCGGCGCTGCGCCAATCCGAAACCAGGAGCCAGGAACTTTTCAGTCTGCAGGTGCAGACACCCAAGCCCTTGGACCATCCTCCACTGCCTTCCCGGGCCACAGCAGTGAGCTGGACTAAAAGAGGAGTAACCGGGACTAGAATCTGGCGCCCATATGGGATGCTGGTGCTGCAGGCGGAGAATTAACCAAGTGAGCCAAGGCGCCAGCCCTTCTTTCCAAATTTCTGATCAGTTGGCCTACTCCTTAGTCACTATCTAGGAAGGATCTAATCAACACTCCATTCCTAAAGAGTAGGTATTCAGTTACATTGTCTGAAAATCTGTCTGGGCAGAAAATTTTCCTTCATCACTGTCTTTCAGTGCCACCTCTTCAGTGGACCTGAAATGCAATAATTGCACATTTTAATTGGTGACATTGTATCCTGAAAATCTGCTTGGAAACTTGGTTATTGTTTGTCCTTCTCTGTTAATCGGTCATAAGAAAACCAATCATATGACCACAAGTATGGATGAAGAAGAGGAAATAAAGCAAGGGGAAGTTTTCTTTGTTTCACATAATAAGAGTTCTCACCTTTTATTATGAAGTCTGTGTTATTTGGTGGCTGAAAGAGCTGAGAGCTCACAGAAGACTATAGGAGAAATTTAATATAAAAACCAGGCTTAACAATGAAAATCTTTATGAAGAATTTCCTTCATGCTTCTGAAGGGCAATGGGGATTGCTGATTACTCTAACCCATTTTGAAACTTGAACTCATTATATTATCTTAAAATTTTATGAAAGATATAAGAGGAAAGGAAAGCCTCCAGAAACATTCCAGAACTGGGTCAGCATTGTGATGTAGCAGGTAAAGCTGCTGCTTGTGATACTGGCATCCCATACAGGTGAGAGTTCCAGCTGTTCCACTTCCAGTCCAGCTCACTGTGAATGGCGTGCGAAAAGCAGTGGAGTATGGTTCAAGTGCTTGGGTCCCTGCAACCTGTGTGAGAGACCCAGATGAAGCTTCCGTCTCCTGGCTTCGGTTTGGTCTATCCTTGGCTATTGAGTCCGTTTGGGGAATGAACCAGAAAATGGAAGATCTCTCTCTGTCTCTCCCTCTCCCTCTGTAATTCTGACTTTCAAATAAATATGTAAATCTTTACAAAAATCCAGATCATATCCCTAATCATTCCAACATTCCATTGTTACCAAAATATGAAAAGAATAAAACATAGTCAATTGTGATGCATTTAAAGAACAGGAAGTCCGAGGAGTTAGTACTCCCAACCCTCAATAAGAGATTATTACTAGGAAATTGGATTAGACGCAGAGGTGCCAGGACATGAATAGGTACTCTGATATGGGATGTGGGCATCCCAAGCAACACCTTAATTTGTTGCACCGCAACATCTGCCCCTTAACAACAAGGTTGTTCAAAACAGGTTTAAATAGTTGAATAAGAATCCCAATTATTCTGTGTGTAGCAAAAAGTGAATGAGATATAACAGCATTTTGTTACAATTTTTATGTTTTCAAAAAGCTTTCTTTATATGTCTGTTTGGAAAATACGATGACAAGATTATGCTAGAATAATTTTCCATCAAATAGACTGACTTTTCCTTGACTAGTTGGAAATGTAGTAATTAAAACTTCAAGATATATCTGTAAAAACTCCAGTCTGCATACAGACAGGTTCTAAGTTATTTCCTGATATGCTCGCCTGAACTGTCAGGTATATACTCTTCATTAAACTTTGCTGCCTTGATTACAAACTAAAAATATCAAACCTTCACAGAAATCATGTATCTCTTTTTGAACATAATACTAAATCATTGCATTGCCATTGGTGATATTTTTTCAACAGTAGAATTATTTTAGTAAGCTATACGTCTATTTGTCTCAGATACCTAAATTTCATTTATTGTAGTATTTACATCAACATCGATGAGCTTCTAGAGGTGCAAGACTATGTTTCTCAACTTGCACTCTTGCTTTGAGGTCCTGAGATACCCAGGGCATCTTTGATCATGATGACACTCATCAGTGACCTTACTCCAGTTGTGATGCCAAATTGCTAATGAAACTTAGACCAAGGTCTCTACAATCTGGCCTCCGGTCATCTTTTCAGCCAATAAAGATTCTTAATTACAAGGAAGGCGAAGTGTGACTATGCATATGACATTCACCAATGGATTTATTCAACAAGAATTTTCTGACTGCTTCTATTTTCAAGAATAAACATAACATATTCACAATAGCGACTGTGGAATTTCATTTTGAAGATTAGAAGTAGCAACACAGCTGGAGCAGTGCTCCGCACTTGTGTAGGCTGAGTTCTTGTATGGAAAACAGAAATTATCTTAATATCTGATGCAACCACTACCTATTTATAATGGTAAGCACATCAATTAAGAATAACTATACATTGTAAGTAATATTGCCAACGATTAACACACTCTGTGTTTCATACAGCCCATAATTTTCTGAAACTTCTTCAAGGTCTACTACACATCGAAACAATGCTTGAATTTTCTATAAGTATATTTTTCCTGTGAAAAGCTATCTTTAAATACCCTCTTTGTGAAAAATTTCCTAGCATATGAATTCAATTTCTAGTACACATGCAGTACAAAATTTGTCTTCATGCAAATTTTGTCTGCAAATCTTTCTTCTTTCTTGATCAACTTGTATGCTGAAGCAAATTTAATAATTCTTGAACACTTCAGAGTCATCATCAGAAACATGTTATCCTGCTATTCTCTACTAGAACAATGACCCTGATATTTACCTGTTTTTTGCAGGAAAGATCCAGGACTTTGGTTTCCAGCATCTTGGTCTTTCTTTCTAACTATTGCTTTAATTTGTTTATTTATTTTTTGGTATCCTTATTATGTCCATTGTTCCTGCAAACTGAAATTTTTAATATACATAGTTTTTGATTTAGTAGCAAAAATTTGCATTTATATAAATCTAAGTAGAGTCATCATTAAGAAGATGACTTTAAATAATTCGCTCAAATTTCCTGAACTTTACTTTCCTCATTTACATTAAAATTTCTGAACCCTTTCACAGTCAGCTTACTTATCTGTTAAATAGAGAGAATCATAAAACAAAACACTTATTTCAAAGGACACTCATGAAGATAAAATGAGAACACTTAATAAACAGTAGCTAATATTGATATTACAATCATTAAATGAGACAATAGATATTGATATAAATTCTCTGGTATTTAATAAGTGCTCAATAACCATTAGTTTCTTTGCTTTCTCCAAAGCAATGTTAAAAATTATTTACCTGATAATGACTCCCCATTTGTATATGTGCAATAAAGTACATGGACTTTGTAAGTGTCTTTTCCTAACTGCTATAGGGCCATCCTTATTGGTTTCTGGGTTCAAAGTTCCGCTTCTGTGGTTTATATGGCTGGAAGTCTTCTTGAAAGGAAATGTTGCTACTATATTTTATACCTAAGGAAACCAAAGAGTATAATTATCTGCTTCACTTTCCACTGCAGGTCAAGATTTAGTTAATTGACTCCAGTTCATTTTGCCCAGGGCATCTCCTTTGAGACAGATACCATGGTGGCTAGCATTAGCTGATAGTAGTTCTGGTCCTATAGAGAGAAAAGAGGGATGAGGTTCTCCCAGTCATAGAATTCCCAGTGAACACGAAGCAGCCACTGGCTGGTAATAACTTCCTCTCCCCTCTGACTTGGAATGGATTGCAGGCACTGACCTAGAGGGGAAAGGCTTCATCTCCCAACATCAGCCAATCTCATCTCATTGCAAGGGAAAGGCCCCTAGAGACGTGCTCCTATCCATCATGTGGACAGCTTTGGCCAAAGTGCCCACTACATCACTGGCTTTAATAAAAAGTTGCTGGAGGCTGCAGTACGGGTGACAGATGTAAACTGCAGCATGTCCAGAGCCTACGAATTCTCCCAAGGTAGAAGTACACTTGAGGAGGAAGAAGACAAAAACGAAAGAGAAGACAAAAAGGGGAGTGAAAAATGATAAGGTAACTGCTTCAGAATACCCATTAAAAGTGAATTGAATAAACGGAAGTATGTTCCAAAGGGGAAGACTTCCATCTGAAAAGATAAAACAAGAGATGGGAAATGACAAAAGTGTATTAAAAATAAAATAAAGGAAGTAAACTAAGATAACATTAAACTTTTCTATTAAATTTAAGAAATTCAGAATTAACAGTGAAATTGGGTACCATAGATATATTAAATAAATACATCTAGAAAAAAATTTAAATAGCAACCTTGTACCAATCACATGACTTGATCAATTTGAAAGTACGAATATTTTCTAATTCACTTATAAAGCTTCATTTTTACACATATAGTAGATTTCAAACACATTTTAAGTGAATAATAATTCACCATTAAGTAGCCATTAAAAATGACAATCACTGGAGCCAGCCCTGTGGCACAGTAGACTAAGCCTCCTCCTGCGGCACCAGCATCCTACATGGGCACTGATTCTGTCCCAGCTGCTCCTCTTATGATCCAGCTCTCTGCTATGGCCTGGGAAAGCAGTAGTATATGACTCAAGTGGTTGGACCACTGAAACTACATGGGAGACCCAGAAGTAGCTTCTGGCTCCTGACTTCAAATCTGTCCAGCTCTGGCCTTTGCTGCCATTTGGGGAGTGAACCAGTGGACAGAAGACCTTTCTCTCTGTTTCTCCCTTTCTTTGTCTATAACTCTACCTCTCAAATAAATAGATAAATTTTTTTTTAAAATGACAATCATTACTGTTTGAACATTTGATCATTTCTCTAGGGATCAACTGATAATGTTTTGTACCTGGGTATTTTAACATTTCTTCAAAATGATTTAATGTCATTATTTTCAGTAGCATAAATAACCGCAGTTTTCTCATGAAGTTTATAAACTTCAAAACAAGGAATTCCTTCTAAAACACATCAAGTTCTTGTACACACACGCATATGTCCTTAGATAACTATGATACAGGTGAGTCAAGCAAAAATATTTAATAGATATCATTATACATGGGTCAGGGTATTACAGGGCATTAAAAATCTTTTCTTTCCTAACACACCCTAGGATGAGATGGGTCAGTAAGGTAGTCTGAGAAGATATTGCAGACCTCAGATCCTGGGCCTAGGGAGGCTTACATGGAATGTTCTGTCTGGTGATGAAAAGTACTTCCATGTATCGTATTGCCTTTACAGTAGAGTCTGTAGGGCAGCAATTGTTACTTCTACTTCTTTTTGAAAATGCTGAGTCTATATCATGGTTTTTTGTTTTGTTTTGTTTTGTTTTGTTTTGTTTGTTTGTTTGTTTGTTTTTTGACAGGCAGAGTGGACAGTGAGAGAGAGCCTCCAATGGCCACCGCGGCCGGAGCACCGCGCTGATTTGATGGCAGGAGCCAGGTACTTAGTCTGGTCTCCATGGGGTGCAGGGCCCAAGCACTTAGGCCATCCTCCACTGCACTCCCTGGCCACAGCAGAGAGCTGGCCTGGAAAAGGGGCAACCGGGACAGAATCCGGCGCCCCGACCGGGACTAGAACACGGTATGCCGGCGCCGCAAGGCAGAGGATTAGCCTAGTGAGCCGCAGTGCCGGCCCCATATCATGTTTTAGGCAAACAGGGTATAAACACTGAAAATGTTCTCTCTTGTACCCTCCACATTAGAATAATGCCTAGTCAATTGTAGACACTATATAAACATGTACTAAGCTAATAAATTAAACAATCCTTTTAAATAACTGTAAACTTGAAATCTGGCATAATTACACTGTGTAGTACACTAAAATAAAGATGCAAAAGGCATAGCTACTTCACTTGATCTGATCTATTTAAATTTCCTGCCAAAATGCTACCTGCCTCCTAACCCACAAAATAACGAACAAGTGCCTATTATCCCGCTCACTTTTTGCCTTTCAGATAAATCTCTATCAGATAAGGAAAGTATATGAGCAGATAAATTTTTATCTGTTTCTTAGTGTTTGTATTAATTATTATTACACTGTAGACACTTGATGATATTTCTTAAATGAGTGAATGCATCAATGAATCAATAAATGAATATGTATAATTCAGTTTCATTTGGAACTATGCTCAGTTCTAATTTATTTTCCTTTTTCCCCTCCCAATCCTCCTTCAGGTATCATCTAAGTCTATAAGAAATGAATCCCACTTTATGTCAGAAGTTATGCTCTGTCTGAAACCCCAGGTCTAATCTCCCAGTAAGGTCTGGACCTCATGGTCTTATCTCATTGCATTGATGCAACCTCAACTTTATCTTTCATTGGAAATCATTCTGATTCCAAGACTGACATTTCGTTCATGTTCTGTCTGTACTACGCATCTCCTAATTATATGGTGGATGCATGTTTCTTCTTGCCACTGTTGTGGCGGTATTCTCTTTTCACATACCTTATAAGTATGAAAATGTGGATCCCTTCTACATCACACAGAAACTGAGTTTCAAAGCTTTAGAGACTCATTTCTCAGCCTAATCATGCTTTGCTACTAGTTTTTTAATTTTTCAATTTTTATTTTAATTTTCAATTAGTTTTTAACAAATTTAATGTGATTTGTAGGTACAATTCCAAGAACATAATGATATTCCCTTACTCCCTCTCTCCTTCCACCCTTCCCTTCCACCCTGTTTCTTTCTTTCTTTTTTTTTTTTTTCAGTTTTTAAGATAACATTTTTTTAAAGACTTATTTGAGAGGCAGAGTTACACCGAGAGAGCAGGAGAAGCAGAGAGGGAGAAAAAGACCTTCCATCGCGGGGTCACTCCCCAATTGGCTGCTACGACTGGAGCTGCACTGATCTGAAGCCAGGAGCTTCTTCTGGGTCTCCCACGTGGGTGCAGGGGCCCAAGGACTTGGGCCATCTTCCACTGCTTTCACAGGCCATAGCAAAGGGCTGGATTGGTAGTGGAGCAGCCGGGACTCGAACCGGCGCTCATATGGGCTGCTGGCACTGCAGGCGGCGGCTTTACCCACTATGCCACAGTGCTGGCCCTGCAGATAGCATATTTTAACATTCCATTACACTATAAAGGCTTAATATTTGCAAAGCACCTTGCATTATGTTCTCTAAGTTGAATTCCAAGTAAGGAGTGGGTCACAAACTTTCAACTTTGCCAATTAATGAAAGTAAATTGTCCACTACCTACAAAAAAAAAAAAATTAAAAAACAAGGTTTTCTGAAAGCCTAACTCATCAAAGTTAATTAAGTAAAAGATGCACTTTCCAAATATACTGGATGGAAAAGTTTATGATATTTAATAAAATTTTGAATGACACATCATTTTTTCAAATGTTAAGAATTTTTAACACTCTGTCACTAATCTCTGAAAGTTGAATCATGTTCAACTCCAAGAGTTTGATTAAAGTTGGATTAGATATTTGGTTTAAATATGATTTAATATTAACATTTAAGTACAAAGTTATAAGAATTAATCAAACTGTTAAAATTCAATCAAATTTAAAAGGACTCTTTTCTAATTAAAAATGGTATGTGAACATGTTTTTATTATTAATAAAATGATGGCAGAAAAATTAAAGATGAAATAAACCCACACAAGCAAAGATGACATGAGAGAAAATGATAACAGATGAAAAGTCTGAATACAAATTAGAATCTGGAATTTGGAAATTGGATTTGTAACTGATTAAAGGAAGGGCTAAAGACACAGCTAATAAATGAAATTCTCCTTCAATGGTGAAATATTCCTATTTCCTTCTCTCACTTAGGTCTTAGAGTATTGACAATCATTATTATTATCCCTTACCCAACCTCAGGTTACCCTTTCTCTTTGGAGAAATAAATCCATGTTCTAGCATTTGTGGTATTCTCCAATGAAATAAAAAAGCTCCCAGTCAATAACCCTGAAGTCTAATAGTTAAAAAAAAAAAAAAAAACAAAAACAAAAAAAAAAAACAAACTTCCTATCAATCTGTGTGCAGAAATTCCAAGTAATATTTTTGTAATCTTGCATTTAAATGTGAATATCTATTTAAAGGTCATTATATCTTAAAAAAAAAAATTAGGAACTCTCCAACACAAAAAAGGAACAAAAATTTTCATTTAAAAAAGAAGAAAAGTTGGCCAGCACCACGGCTGAATAGGCTAATCCTCCGCCTGCGGTGCCGGCACAACAGGTTCTAGTCCCGGTCAGGGTGCCGGATTCTGTCCAGGTTGCCCCTCTTCCAGGTCAGCTCTCTGCTGTGGCCCGGGAGTGCAGTGGAGGATGGCCCAAGTACTTGGGCCCTTCACCCCATGGGAGACCAGGATAAGTACCTGGCTCCTGCCATCAGATCAGCGTGGTGCGCCGGCCACTGTGCGCTGGCTGCAGCGGCCATTGGAGGGTGAACCAACGGCAAAAGGAAGACCTTTCTCTCTCTCTCTCTCTCTCACTGTCCACTCTGCCTGTCCAAAAATAAAATAAAATAAAAGAAAAGAAAAGAAAAGAAAAGTATGAAGGAAAATAAGGCAGTAGGAGGAAACTTTAGAATATAAAATTGTGTCATATGTGTCCACATCAATATCAAAAAAACATGAAAAAAGGAAATAATTTGGGGGGTATTTACAAGTTTTTAAATAATAGCTCCTAGAAATTGGTTACTGGAAGCTGTTCTCTATCATAAAGAATGAGTAAAGGAAGAGACAGACTTGTGACCCATGGAAAGAACATAAACTTAGAAGAAGATAGAGAACAGAATCTTGATCACAGATTTCTGCTGAGTTCAGAGCAAAGAGCCTCAGGAGAGATGAATGCAAGAAGAACAAAACCAAAAGACAAAAAGATCCCAAGATTATTCAAAATTTAGCTATTGCATGGGAGAGTAGCTTAATGTCTCAAATTCAACAAGCAGCAACTACACATTTTGCATAATTATTTGAAGACACTGGACAGAGAAGAAAACGAATCAGAGCTCCCAGGAGAGTCAGTCCTGAAAGATGTGAGCCATATTAGCAGAGGTCTAGTCCATATTATGTTTACCTTCAGTTCATGTCGTATGGGGATGGTAGAAGCAACAGAGGATAACGAAAGCTAAAAGGATGTCTGAAAAATGAGAGAGAAATGAAAAATGGGTCATAGGAACATGAAATACTTAGACAACCCCTTAACTGTGCTTGTAAAATGGAGGCTCTACAAAGGTTAGCTCAATCCAATACCTGGAGGTCTGAAAGATGAAAACTAAAAACTTCATCAGTTTCTTACTACAGGACATTAAAATTTAATAACTTTGAGACTAACCAAGTTACGTCTCTGTGAGGAAAACTACTCAAATATTCCAGGGGCTGACATTGTGACATAGTGGATAAAGCGGCCACCTGTGATACAGGAATCCAATGTGGGTGATGATTGATGTTTGGCTGGTCAACTTCCAATCCAGCTCCTTGATAATGGCATGGGAAAAAGCATCAGAACATGGTTCATGTTTTGGGCCTCTGCCACCCACCTGGGAGTACTGAAATAGCTAGCTCCTAGTTCCTGGCCCAGCCCTGGCTGGTGCATCCATCCCAGGAGTGAAACGGAGAATAGAAGAGCTCTTTGTGTCTCTTTCTTTCTCTTTCTGCAATTCTGACTTTAAAAAAAAAAAACAAACAAACAAATAAATAAATCTTTATAAGAAAGAGAAATATTTCAGTCTCCAAGTATATATAATGCAGAACAAATGATAAAGGTATAGAAAATAAATACAAAAATGTAACACAATAAAGAGCAAAATTATTTGATAGAAATTAACCCAAGATAATTCAGAAGAAGACCTTATAGCAACTACTATAAATTTACCCAATTTCTTAAAGTAAAATGAAATCTTAATAAACTAAACTGAAAGCTATAAAATCAACTAAGTGAAAATTATAGCACTAAAAGTTACAATTAGTGAAATACAAAATCTAATTGAAGAACTTAACAGATTACTGTGATATTAGAAAGGATCAGTGAAATTAAAGCTAGATCAAAATAAATGATCTTTTCCAAAGAACATAAAAAAAATAATGATTTTTGAAAATGCACAATGTGAGACCAGAAATGGTTGTCATAGTACTAAAAAGTTCTAGCTGGCGAAATAAAGCAGAGACAGAATAAACCATATAACTTGAAAGATAAGAACATAGATCATAGACCAACAGAATAGAATGCAGAACCCCAAAATGGTCCCTCATAATGTGCCTGAGTTTTGGCACAGGTACACATTGAATTCCACAGGAAAAGAGTTTTCAACAAGTGTACTGGCACAGTTTGAAGATTTGTAAAAATAATTTTTAAAAAAATGCATTAACAGGGGCCAGCACTGTGGCATAGTGGGTAAAGTGATTATTGTGGCCATTTCAGGAGTGAACCAGCGGATGGAAGACATCTATCTCTGCCTCTGCTTCTCTGTAACTCTACCTCTCAAATAAATAAATATTTTAAAATGCATTACAGTCATGTTATATGCAAAATTTAATTCAAAATGATCACAGAAAATGTGAGACATGAAACTGTAATATATTTAGGAAATACGTGGAAAAAAGATTGAAGAGTCTAAGATGATTGAATATCTGCGTACCTTAATACCAAAAAGCACTTAACGGGAAAAATTCATGATTGAAATTAAAATCATTGTCTCTGAAAATACCAATGAAGAGAATGAGAAAGCAACCTTAGTATTAGGAAAAATAACAAACCAAATTTCTGACAAATGACTAGTATAGAGTATACATAAAGAACTCTCAAAATGCAATACTTAAAAAAAAATCCTTGGCTGGAGCTGTGGCATAGTGGGCTAAGCATCCACATGTGGTGCTGACATCCCATAAGGGAGCCTGTTCTAGTTCCAGCTGTTCTTCTGATCCAGCTCTCTGCTGTGGCCTGGGAAAGCAGTGGAAGACGGCACAAGTGCTTGAGCCTCTGCACATGCATGGGAGATTTGGAAGAAGCTCTTGGCTCCTGTCTTCTGATCCGTCCAGCTCTAGCCATTGCAGCCATTTGGGGAGTAAACCAGTGAATGGAAGACCTCTCTCTCTGTCTCTTCCTCTCTCCATATAACTCTGCTTCTCAAGTAAATAAATAAAATCTTTTTTAAAAAATTTTATTATAAGGAAAACAATAAAGAAACATTTTCACAAAGAGCACAAAAAATGGTGAACTATGTATGCAACATAAGTAATCATTAAGGAAGTACAAATCATATCCACAATGAGATACCCCTAGATACCTCAGAATATCTGATATAAAAAACAAATGAGGGCCAGCATTGTGGTTAGGTGGACTAAGCCTCCGCCTGCAATGCCTGCATCCTCTGTAGTTCCAACTGAGTCCTGGCTGGTCCACTTGCTATCCAGCTCCCTGGGAAAAGCAGCAGAGGTTGCCCCAAGTGCTTGATCCCTGCACTCTATGGGAGACATGAGTGAAGTTCCAGGCTCCTGGCTTTGGCCTGGGCCAGCACTGGGTGCTGTGGCTGCCTGGGGAGTGAACCAGGAAATGGAAGATCTCTCTCTCTTTTCTCTCTCTCTGTAACTATGCCTTTCAAATAAATAAAATATTTAAAAATAATTAAATAAATACTGGCAACAACAAATATTGGTGATGGTATAGAAAAATTGTATCAATGATAATTTGCTGGTAGAATTGTACAAAGTATGGTCACTCTAAAAAAAATTCTGCCAGTTCTTAAAAATAATAATTTTACAACATTTATCAATCATCTTCTGTTTGTTAAAAATAATTTACTTCAATGTATATATTTGCTGTGTCTATAATTGTCAAAGGGTAGATATAACTCATATATCAATTAATAGATGAATGATTAAACAAACTATAGTACCTCCTTACCGTGGAAAACTAATAAATGGAAATGAAAAAGTTAATCTCAAAGGGCTGAATATGATATGGTTTCATTTATATAACAACTTGCAATGACAAAATTATAGAAATGGAGATATTCACAAAAGTATTAAGAGAAGGCCGGCGCTGCGGCTCAATAGGCTAATCCTCCACCTAGCGGCCACGGCACACCGAGTTCTAGTCCCGGTCAGGGCGCCGGATTCTGTTGCCCCTCTTCCAGGCCAGCTCTCTGCTGTGGCCCCGGAGTGCAGTGGAGGATGGCCTAAGTGCTTGGGCCCTGCACCCCATGGGAGACCAGGAGAAGCACCTGGCTCCTGCCATCGGATCAGCACGGTGCACTGGCTGCAGCACGCCAGCCACGGCGGCCACTGGAGGGTGAACCAATGGCAAAGGAAGACCTTTCTCTCTGTCTCTCTCTCTCACTGTCCACTCTGCCTGTCAAAAAAAAAAGTATTAAGAAAAATTGGCATATTACACATAGGAGAATACTGGCACCCATGAAAATTCTCTTGAAAAGCAGTGGAAGATAGAGGACAATATAATGACATCAAAGGGAGGGAAAATTTGTCAATCCAGAATTATATGTAGGAAAATAAAAACTTTAATAATAAAAATGTCTATGTGCTCCCTTTGACTCCCAGTCCCTTCACCATGACCAACTGTGAACTGAAACTGATCACCTGGAACAGTGAGATGGCATTGGTACATGCCACCTCGATGGGATTGAATTGGAATCCCCTGGTATGCTTCCAACTCCACCACTTGGGCAAGTCAGCCTGAGCATGTCCCAAATTATACATCTCTTCCCTCTCGCACATAGACAAGTCTAGTACCTGCTAACGCTAACTGATGGAGTAAATAAAGGGGAGAGTGATCCAACATGGGAAGTGAGAATCTCAGCAGACTCATAGAATGGCAGATGTCCTAAACAGCACTCTGGCCTCAGAATCAGCCCTAAAGGCATTCGGAGCTGGCTGAAAAGCTCATGAGAGTATTTCAGGCATGGAAAGCCAAGACACTCTGGCAAAAGATCTCTGCGAGTGAGATCCCAGTGGAAAGAACAGGCCATCAAAGAAGGAGGTACCTTTCTCTGAAGGGAGGAGAGAACCTCCACTTTGACTATGAGCTTGTCTAAACAAGATAAGAATCGGAGAACTCAGAGGGCTTCCATAGCCTTGGAAACTCATGACTGGAGCATAGGGAGATTACTGATGCCATAGACAGGAGTGTCAATTGGTAAAGTCAACAACAGGAGTCACTGTGCACTTACTCCTCATGTAGGATCTCTATCCTTAATGTGCTGTACATTGAGATTTAATGCTATAACGAGTACTCAAACAATATATTTCACTTTGTGTTTCTATGGGGGTGCAAACTGTTGAAATCCTTACTTAATGCATACTAAACTGATCCTCTGTAAAAAAAAAAAAAAAGAAAAAGAAATTATCAATTCCCAACTTGACTCTCACTGGGATTAAACATGACAATAGGTCTGCTCTGATTTCATCATCATTTTAAAAAATCATCTATTATTTTTCACTTTATGTTTCTGTGTGGGAGCAAACTGTTGAAATCCATACTTAATGTATACTAAGCTGATCTTCTGTATATTAAGATAATCGAAAATGAATCTTGATGTGAATGGAAGGGGAGAGGGAGTGGGAAAGGGGAGGGTTGTGGGTGGGAGGGACGGTATGGGGGGAAAACCATTGTAATCCATAAGTCGTACTTTGGAAATTTATATGCATTAAATAAAAGTTTAAAAAAAAAATAATAATAATAAAAATGTATAACTTTTGTATAAATGAAAAGAATATCCATTGCCAACAGACTGTGTAAGAGAAAAGATAAGATAATTTTGATAAAACTCCAGAGATTAAAATCAGGTTAAAACTCAGATCTAGAGAAATGAATGAAGAATACTAAATAAAATAATGATATGATTCAAATAAATATAGTATTTTTTCTCATAGTTGTCTTAATAGACATATGCTTATGTTGAAAAATTGTTACAGAAATAAGTAAGCATATGAAAGATGGATGGCTATATAAATATGGAACAAAACAACTTACACCAATAAATATTATAAGGAACGATATTATATCAAGATTATGAGGCATCATTTATAAAAGGGGCAATAGGAGACTAACAGAATACTACTACATTTTTGAAATGCTACGCAACAAATGGAAAGATTGTAGTGGAAAGTGTTCAGTATGATATGGAAAAATATTGACATATAAATAGTCTGCAAGTTAAGGTTGTTTCTTTTTACTACACGTGTTCAGGTCAACAAACTACAGCTCATTGGCATATTTCAGAGTGATAATACAATTTATCTGAAAGAGATGATAATCACAAAGGTATATGTAACTAAAAACAGGTTTAAAATCTAAGATTACTAACAAGAGAAAGAAAAAATAACTGAAAATTTTAATACTTTTTCAGAAGTTGGTAGAAAAAATAGACAAAATATCAGTAAGAATAAAAAACATCTTATTCCTATCAGATAAATTAAACTAAGGGATAGTGATAAAATATCACATATAACTGAAACATATAGATTCTTTTCAAATGTACAGAAATTTTTCCCTGTGGTAAACTGTAGATTTGACAATAAAGTTAGTATTTATGAATTCCAAACATTGAAGTCTTAGAGGCTATGATTTCTGACCATGAAAGAAATAAATTAGAATTCAATAACAATAAGATATTAAGAAAAATCCCAAACATTTGGTAACAAATCACTTCCAAATAATATAATAAAAATACAAAAGAAGTAAGATAAACAAATACCAGGCATATAGTGTATGATTTTATTTGCTCAAATTTTTTTATATCAGGAAATACTAACTTATAATCTAGAAATCAGATAAGAGCCTACTAGAGCATAAGGTGGGGTAAGTATTAACTGCAAAGTTACACAAGAGAGCTTTTGGAATGATGGAAATTCTCTCTTCATAGGGGAGGTAATTGTATGGATTTACACATTTGTCACGTCTTATCGAACTGTACACTAATATGTATGAATTTTGTGATAAATAAAGTTCTGTTTTTTTAATAGAGTGAATATGAAGTGCTGAATAATGGAATGGAGATATTAAGATCAACGAAAACGCACTTGTGGGTTCAATCAGGCCACTGGTGACTGAATTCTGATTATATCGGCATTACTTATTGTTATTCTCCAACAAACTGTTCAAACCACTTTCTTGGCTGTTTCACTATTTCTTGATTGCTGTTTTTCTATGTACTTGAGAGGTAGATACAGACAAAGCTCCCAATATCCGGTTCACTCCCTACATGGCCTTGATAGCTGAGACTGTACCATAGCTGAAACCAGGAGCCCACATGGGTGACAGGAATACACTCCCTTGTTCTATCACCTGCTACTTCCAAAGGTCTTCAATAGCAAGAGTCTGGAATCAGGAGCCAAAGGTAGGCATCAAACCCAGGCACTTTGATATGGAAAACAGGTGCCTTCACCACTAGGATAAATGCCCTCTCCCTTTTTACTGATTTTGACTGACACTTTCCAGCTTGTTCATCTGGGTACCACTCATTCTTCAAGTTCCAGACAAAATCTAAGCACTCGCTACATCTGCCTCTGTTAAACTAGATCCAAAGGATCACTACTCCCTGGATCTGATTGTATAGTTTTGAGTTTGGAACACATATTTAGCAGTGTAGTTATAACAGTCCTCTTTGTTTTATAGCTCTCGGAAGAGCTAGTTATCTTTCTTTTTAGAGAATGCCTTTTTGGAATACCTGAAATATTATTCCATCTTAGCTGCTAGTTAAAATTTTCAAGAAGCCATAGCAGAATAACTGATTCAGGTGTGAGTCCCCTTTTCTGTTGAATATTTTCAGATTTCATATATATATATATGTTTATTTGACTTTATATATAAATAATATAATGCACATATTTATCTGGTACTTTTATTCTAGAATTCTTAGCACATGGTCATATTTGTGAATTCCCTTTTTTAATCTCACCAATGATCTCTATAGACATTTCAGAAATTCTAACATTTTACTAATACTTATTTCACTATGCTTCTTCAAAAATGAAAATTATTCTCCTAAATAACCACAATATCACAAACACCTAACAAAATTAATAGTAATACACTTATATACATAGTTTGTTTTAAATTTCCCATATTAACTCAAAATTATCTTGTTATAGCTGTCATTTTTCAAACCAGAACATACCAGGAACCACTTAATCAGATGGATTTCCAACTATATATCACAGCTCATATGCATTTTATTCCACAGCACTCGGGTGGGCCTATTAACACACTAGATGGAAAACCCACATCACATATCGAAGTGCCTGGGTTGAAGTCCTGGCTTGGCTTCCAAGCCCAGCTTCTTGAGAATTTGCACTCTGGGAGTTAGGAGATAATGGCGCATGTACTTGGTCTGACCTACACCTGAATGTTGCAGGCATTTGGGGAGTAAACCAGCAGATGGAAGATCCTCTCTCTCTCTCTCTTTTCTCCTCCCTTTCAAATAAAACTATAATAAATTTTAAAAATGTAAACAATCAATATGCATGATACATTGCAATGAAAATTTTAAAAATAGTCTCAAATGGAGATAGTTCTAATTCTGAAGTTGACATGAGTAATCAAAAGCAAATGTGTCTCTGACCTCAGAATCAGCCCTTAAGGCTTCCTGGTCTGGCTGAAAAGCCCAAAACAGAAAAAAATTCTACATGAAGGATCTCTGTGAGTGAGATCCCAAGGGAAAGAAATCACCATCAGAGAAGGATGTGCTTTTCTCTAAAAGAAGGAGAGAAATTCCTCATTTCTTATGGCTTTGTCTAAATACTGATGGAGTCTGTGGATTCAAAAGGCTTCCATAGCCTTGGCAGCTCATGTCAACAGCCTTGGATGGTAGCTGACATCATATATAAAGTATTAACTGTTAAATTAACAACAGGAGTCACTGTGCAGTAACTCCCCATGCAGGACCTTTGTCCTCAGTGAGTTGTATTATGAGGGTTTTTTTTTTTTTTTAGATTTATTTTCTTTATTTGAAAGAGATACAGAGAGAGGTAGAGAGAGAAACAGAGAGAGGTGTTCCATCCACTGGTTCACTCCCCAGACACCAACAGCTGGAGCTGCGCCGATCTGGAGCCAGGTGCCAGGAGCCTCTTCTAGGTCTTCTACATGGTTGCAGGGACCCAAGGACTTGGGCCATCTCCTACTACTTTCCCAGGCCATAGCAGAGAGCTGGATCAGAAGTGGAACAGCCAGAACTTGAACCGGCACCCATATGGGATGCTGACACAGCAGGCAGTGCCTTTACTTGCTTCACCACAGCGCCGGCCCCAAGTTTTATTATGAGTTAACTCTGACACTTGTTCTCAGTTTTGTGTGTGTGTGTGTGGGTGGGTGGGTGAGTGCAAATATATTATGTATATATATGTATATATTATACACACTACATATATATGTAGTATAGAGTTGATCTTCTGTGTACATAGTTAATTGAAAATGAATCTTAATGGAGAATGGTACTGGAAAGGGAAGAGGGAGGAGGGGGAGGGGAAGGAGTGAGGAGGGGTATGGTAGGAAAAATAACTGTATTCCTAAAGTTGTACATATGAAATTTGTATTCCTTAAAAATAATGAATTAATAAAAAAAAAAACAAGTGTGTCCACTGACCTGCCCTTTGTCCCCTTAGTAAGCATAAGCCTGGGTTTAAGAAAAATCATTTCCATTCTTCCTATATTAGGAATCCACATGGCTAATATTGTATTACAAACAGAAAGAACTTCACAACAAAAATTAAGGTGAACATTAATGTTGCTCTTAGAAAGTACCACAATCAGTTCTTCAAACTCAAAACTCATGCCTCAGGAAACAGTTCTTACCTCCATAATCTACTGATCTCTATTCACATTTATACACATTCTCACTCATTCTCTGTCTCTCTCCCTATCTTTTTCTCTCTCTCTGTCTCCCTCCAGTAGATGATCAATGGTATGAGTAATGGAGGAAAAAATAAATACAAGTATTAATGGAGGAATAAATACAAGGCATAATGTTAAACAGATGATTTTTATTTTTTTATAGATTGTTTATTCACTTGAAAGTCAGAATGATAGAGAGAGAGGGAGAGACAGAGTAAGAAAGAGATCTACTATCTATCTGCTGGTTCACTCCCCAATTGGCTACAACAACCAGGACTGGGTCAAGCTGAAGCCAGGAGCCAGGAACTCCACCTGGGTCTCTAAAATGGGTTGCAGAGGCCCAAGCACTTGGGTAATACTCTGCTGCTCTCCTTGGTGTAACAGCAGGGAGCTGCACCAGAAGCAAACAGCTGGAATTTGAATGGACGGCGACAACCTGTTGTGCCACAATGGCAGCCTCAAGCAGATGAATTTAGATAGTTTCCAGTATATGTAGTAGATATCATAATCTAGAGAAGTAGGTTGCATATTAAAACCTTGAATTTGAACCCTGATCAAAGGGTCTCAGAGAGCTACTTAAGGTTTATGAGCAAATATGTACATTTTGATCCATCACTCTGATAGCCAAATGCCAATGGCAACAGCAAGGAGAGGCACATTGAGGGAGAAATTCCATTGAGGACACTTTGTAAGGAAGATAGCAGCAAGGAATCTTGACATTTCTTGGAGAGGGTTGACCAGCTTCTGTCTCTCCCATGACATTCTTGGCCTTCTCATCACATGTTTCTTCTTTTTAATCTAAGAGATATATGCTACTGAAGTGGGAGCTGAAGGATTCACATTGTTGCATGGGGACTCTATTTTCAATCTATGGAATTTGCAGCCCCATCTCTTGTGGCAGGTTTTGCCTCTTATACCTCTTCAAACTGACTTGAACCAAAGCAAAACAGGATTAGAATAGATGGAAGGAGAGATAGGGTGTAAAGAAGAGCTAATGAAATATATATGACTACAGGAAGATGTGGCTTCTCAAGTCCTCAAATTCACAATTGAAAATGATATGACCACAAACTGGGCTAAGAATAGAATCATAGACAAATAAATATTCCATGCAAGTGGCACCAAGGTTACATATATAATGGTTTCTCAGTTTACTGTCAAGCATTTGAATCTTTCCAAGTGAGGACAGACATTTTTATAGCACTTTCTGTTTAACATTGGACATCTGAAGTGGTGCATGATACAGAAAAGGAGACTTTTGGCTATAAATTTTGTTTTGCAAAGTGAAACCTGCATAACAATGAATATCAAGGTTTTTCTCTCTCTCCGTGACACAAGGAAATCCCTTTACAGCAAATGTATTTACTTTTTACTTTTCTGCGTCTGGTCCAAGATCAAAACAGATCTGGTCAGGAGAGACTTCTGATGTCCCAAACTATATATGGGAATCATTAGGGTGGAGACAGCCCTTGGATGAAAAAGAAGTGATGGTCTACAGTGGTCTTTCTTGTCTAGGTTGTTCACTTGGCAATTCAGATCACCAAGATAAAACAGAAAGGTCATATTAGTAATTCCGACAAAGTAAAAAGTAAGAACTTGCTAAGCTGATATTCAGGGCAGTTTTTTGGATTCCTTTTCTTATGGTGAGAATTGCACTCCAGGAGAAAGTAGTTGTTAAGACAAGTTCAAAACTAGAGTTCTTCACATATATGAACTCACCAAAAAACAAAGCAAAAAAACCAGCAAGTCAGTAAAGCCAAATAGTACTAATCTACATAATGAAATGTGAATATAAAACAATATGACCCTTGGCATTAGAATTTGAAGAAATAAATACAAACAATAATAAATATAAAAGAAAAAAGAAAAAGTCTATTACAGCATCAGGGACCACATGTAAACATTTTTTTAGAGATAAGGCTTCCAGTGCTATGGAGTAGTGGGCTAAGCCTCCACCTGCAGTGCTGGCATCCCATAAGGGTGGCTGTTCATGTCCTGCTGCTTCTCTTCCTATCCAGCTCTCTGCTGGCCTGGGAAAGCAGTAGAAGATAAGCCATGTGCCTGGGCCCCTGCACCCCTGTGGGAGACTTGGAAGAAGCTCCTGGCTCCTGGTTTCAGATTGGGCCAGCTCCACCATTAAAGCCATTTAGGGACTGAGTCAGCAGATGGAAGATCTTTATCTACATCTCTCCCTTTCTCTGCTGTAAGTCTAACTCTCAAATAAATAAATAAATCTTTTAAAGAGATAGAGGGAGAGAAAGGCCTCTTAGCTGAAAAATAAAATGGCGTAAGTACCTAATGAAGACAAGAATAAATATCCAGTAATACATGATTAGAACTTTAAACACATGCTTGTTGAATTCAAGGGTATGAAATGAGTCACATTATTTTTTTTTACCTTTTATTTAATGAATATAAATTTCCAAAGTACGACTTATGGATTACAATGGCTTCCCCCCCATACCGTCCCTCCCACCCACAACCCTCCCCTTTCCCACTCCCTCTCCCCTTCCATTCACATCAAGATTCATTTTCAATTATCTTAATATACAGAAGATCAGCTTAGTATACATTAAGTAAGGATTTCAACAGTTTTCTCCCACACAGAAACATAAAGTGAAAAATAATAGATGATTTTTTTAAATGATGATGAAATCAGATCAGACCTATTGTCATGTTTAATCCCAGTGAGAGTCAAGTTGGGAATTGATAATTTCTTTTTTTTTTTTTTTTTTACAGAAGATCAGTTTAGTATGCATTAAGTAAAGATTTCAACAGTTTGCACCCCCATAGAAACACAAAGTGAAATATATTGTTTGAGTACTCGTTATAGCATTAAATCTCAATGCACAGCACATTAAGGACAGAGATCCTACATGAGGGGTAAGTGCACAGTGACTCCTGTTGTTGACTTTACCAATTGACACTCCTGTCTATGGCATCAGTAATCTCCCTATGCTCCAGTCATGAGTTTCCAAGGCTATGGAAGCCCTCTGAGTTCTCTGACTCTTATCTTGTTTAGACAAGGTCATAGTCAAAGTGGAGGCTCTCTCCTCCCTTCAGAGAAAGGTACCTCCTTCTTCGAAGACCTGTTCTTTCCACTGGGGGATCTCACTCACAGAGATCTTTTGCCAGAGTGTCTTGGCTTTCCATGCCTGAAATACTCTCATGGGCTTTTCAGCCAGATCCGCATGCCTTACACCTTACACAAAAATCCACTCAACATGAGTCACATTCTTGATCTGAAACACACTAGCAAAAGTGTTGAAGATATCAAGTAGGATACAAAACCCAACATTTCAGTCTGGCAAGTCTTCAAAGCATCTTACATGCAAGATACTCAGCCTTATTTATGCTTTTTTGCCATGTTTTTGTTAAACAAAACTTCTATTTCATGTATGAGCAGTGGCAGATGCACAGTAATTAACTTATGTGCTTTATTAGGTAATCATACTTTCTGGATCATAATAAAATAACTGCATGCCAGGAACTAAGGACTGTAACTCATTAAATATGTAACAAAAATTATTTACAGGGCCCACTCTGTGGAACAGCAGGTTAAAACCCCAGCCTGCAGGGCCAGCATGCCATATGGCCTCGAGTTTGAGCCTGGCTGGTCCACCTGCGATCTGGCTTTGGATTGGCCTAGCTCTAGTCATTGTAGCCATTTGCGAAGTGAACCAGCGGATGGAAGCCATCTCTGTCTCTTTCTCTACCTCTCTTGGTAATTCTTTCAAATGAATGAAATAAATCCTTTAAAAATTATTCATTTACTAAATTTTATTTTCATTACATATGACAGTCATTCAGAGACTCTGATTTACCTGAATTCTCATGCTTGGTTTACTGTGTTCCTCTCCATCACAGATCAAGAATGAGAAGTCAAAATATAGGACCATACACTAATATGAACTATAAATTTCAAGTGAGAGCAGGTATGCACAAACACACACACACACACACAACATATATAACATAATCTGGGTGCTTCCTATGTGCGTCATATTAATGTAGTGTAATACAAAAATCATGTTCTTATTTAATAGTGTTTTATACTGAGATCAAAATAACAGTACTGACTCTAAGTTTATAATTCAATGAGTTTTGTCAAATGTGTAAATCCATGCAATCTCCATCACAATAAAAATAATATAATATTTCCATCATAGGCAAACATTTTGATTCCTTTCACCTTTGATTAGTTAAGCCTGTGCTTCAACTTAATCTGAATGGAATCATGCATATCCGTTCTGTTTCATATATTTTCTTTCATGCAACATAATCTATTTGAGATTCATTCATGATGTTGCAGGTATCAGTAGTTTATTCTATTTTGTGCTGAGTAATAGTCCATTATGTGACTATATCAGGATATGCTTATTCAATCTTCTACTGAGTAACATTTGCATTATTTCCAGTTTGGGGCTATTGTGAGGAAAGCCTTAAATTCACCAAAAGAAAAAGACAAAAAATTCACAAGAAATGACAAAAAGTCAAACATTAGTGAGCTAAGCATCCATTCAAGAAATTAGAAAGAGAAGAACATACAATCTAAATACATTTCAACAAAGATAATAATAAAATTAACAAATTTATGAAATAGAAAGCCATCATAAAAACTGCTCTTTGAAAACACATTTAAGAAAAGTCAGTTCTTTGAAAACACATCATGAACTAATTTCAAGGAGAAAAAAGATGGCATAAAAATAGTAATCATGACTGAAAAGTTACCACAAGATTCTGCTGATTTAAATCAATAATTTTTGGAGATAGTGTGAAAATATATGTGGTATTTTTTTTAGAAATTTGGCTAAATGGTAATTTTAAAAAAATAAAAGAATGAGCAAAGAATAGCTGTATGAAGAGTCGTATGGCCATTAAAACAGCTTATTCAGTAATGAAAAATATGTTTTAGGCACAGGTGTTTGACCTAGCAGTTAGAATGCTATTCAAGATGCCCATATCTCATACTGAGTACCTGGGTATTACATTTAACTGAATCTTGACTTCTGTCTTCTGCTGATGCAGACCCTCGGATGTAACAATAATGGCTCAAGTGTCCAGATTTTGTCACTTCCGTGGTATGCCTGGATTAGGTTCCTGTTCATTGTATCCCTTTGAGGAGTGAGCAAGCAGATAAGAGCTTCTTATGTGTCTCTGTGCCTCTCAAATAATAAAACTTAAACAAAATGTCTCCCAAAGAAAACGGTATTTAGATGGTATCATAAATTGTTTCTTTTTTTAAAGATTTATTTATTTGAAAGCCAGAGTTACACAGAGAGAGGAGAAGGAGAGAGAGAGAGAGCAAGCTTCCATTTGATGGTTCATTCCCCAATTGGCTGCAACTGCTGGAGCTGCGTTAATCCAAACCCAGAAGGCAGGAGCTTCCTCCAGGTCTCCTATGTGGGTGCAGGGGCCCAAGCATTTGAGCCATCTTCTACTGCTTTCCCAGGCCATAGCAGAGAGCTGGATCAGAAGTAGAGATTTCAAACTGGCACCCATATGGGATTCTGCCACTTTAGGCCAGGGCGTTAACCCACTGTGCTACAGCGCTGGCCCCTGTAAGTTGTTTCTAACAAAAATTCAAGAAACAATTCTGTATTAGGCATAGTTGTCAGAATACAGAAAAAGAGAATATAATTCCCAATCAATTATATAAATTCAGTGTAACCTTCATACCAAAACTAGAAGGGGTGAATACAAAGGAGGAAAATCAAAAAAGAATTATAAGAACACAGTTGCAAAAATTCTAGGTATAATTAGCAAATTGATGTGGCAAGAAAGAAATTTGTATCTTCACTGAGATGAATTTAACTAGGAAGGTGAATGTGGTTTAACACATAAAAATAATGATATTCAGTACATTAATAAGTTATGGGAGAAAAAATAATACAACTACCTCAAAAGACCAGAAATTTTGCTTGGAAAATATTTATTTATTTATTTATTGGAAAGGCAGAGAGACACACAGAGGGAGAGGGAGAGAGGGAGCAATCTTCTGTCAGATTGTTCACTCATCAAAATGCCTTCAATAGCTGTGCCTGGGCCAGAACACAGCCAAGAACCAGGAATTCAATCTAGTCTTCCAGATGTGTGGCAGGAACCCAAGTACTTGAACCATCAGCTGTTGCCTGACAGGGTATATATTAGCATGAAGCTGGAATCGGAAGCAGAGTTAGGACTCAAACACTCTAGTATGAGATGTGGGCATCCCAAGAGGTGTCTATCTGCTGTATAAATGCCCATCCTGGGAAAAAAAAAGATTTTTGTAAAATTCAATATCCAGCTATATTCCAAACACTTAGAATACCAGGAATAAAAGAAAAGATGGGAACTTATTTAATCTCATAAAGGGTTTATAAAGAGAAATAAAAGATCCCACAATTCCTGGTGAAAGGTGAAAAACTACCTCCTTGATATTGAGATTAAGAAAAGTATGTTTATATTGGTTGAATTCTGTAATCAATACACAATTATTCTTAAATGTTGAAACTTAACTGAAAAGTGATTGCTGTTAAATATAAGAGTGGGAATAAGAGAGGGAAGAGATGTACAATTTTGGGACATGCTCAATCGGTCTTCCCCCAAATGGTAGAGTTAGAAACATACCAGGGGATTCCAATTCAATCCCATCAAGGTGGCATGTACCAATGCCATCTCACTAGTCCAGGTGATCAATTTTTGTTCATAATTGATCATAATGATAGGAATAAGAGTCAAAGAAATCACATAAACAAGACTAGTGTCTGCTAATACTAACCGATAGAATAAAAAAGGGAGAGAACGATCCAACATGGTAAGTGGGATACGCAGCAGACTCATAGAATGGCAGATGTCCTAAACAGCACTCTGGCCTCAGAATAAGCCCTTAAGGCATGCAGATCCGGCTGAAAAGCCATGAGAGTATTTCAGGCATGGAAAGCCAAGACACTCTGGGGAAAAAAAAATACCTAAATGGAAGATCTCTGCGAGTGAGATCCCAGTGGAAACAACAGGTCATCAAAGAAGGAGGTACCTTTCTCTGAAGGGAGGAGAGAACTTCCACTTTGACTATGACCTTGTCCAAATATGATCAGAGTCAGTGAACTCAAAAGGCTTCCATAGCCTTGGCAACTCATGACAAGAGCCTAGGGTGATTACTGACACCATAAACAAGAGTGTCAATTTGTTAAGTCAACAACAGGAGTCACTGTGCACTTACTCCCATGTAGGATCTCTGTCCTTAATGTGCTGTACATTGTGATTTAATGCTATAACTAGTATTCAAACAGTATTTTTCACTTTGTGTTTCTGTGTGGGTGCAAACTGTTGAAATCTTTACTTAATATATACTAAACTGATCTTCTGTATATAAAGAGAATTGAAAATTAATCTTGATGTGAATGGAAGGGGAGAGAGAGCGGGGGCTGGGAGGGAAGTTACGGTGGGGGGGAGCCATTGTAATCCATAAGCTGTACTTTGGAAATTATATTCATTAAATAAAAGTTTAAAAAAAAAGTATGTTTATCTCTAAAACTTTTATTCAATACATGTCTAGGGAGCCCCTAGCCAATACATTAGGCAATAAACTGGTAGGTAAAGGGAGACATTCCAAGACTGTGTAATAAAGAAGAATGCATTGCTCTGGGATAGTGGTAAAGTGTAAAAAAAGGGGGGGTGGTGAGAGTACATTCTCAGGGGAGAGTTAGAGAGAAAACTGCAGTGGAAATTTAATGGATGGAAGAAGAATGCCATGGATTGGTGTGAAAAGAGTGGACGTGCAGCATGAGCACAGATACAACACACTACCCCAGCAGCAGCTTAGAGCTGGAGAAAGTAGCAGCTTTGGAGAGCGAGCTGAGATCAGACTGCAGTGGTCTGTGCCACTGGTGATATAGTGAGAGGGAGAACTTGGCAGGAGCCCAAAGAGGGATAAAGTACCCTCTGATCCAGTGGAAACAAAGGGCCATATTTCTGTCTCCCCATACTCCCCACAACAGCATCTGACAACCAGCTAAGAGGGGCAGGGGCCATTTTGGGCATAAGCAGCAGCTGCAGAAGCTCTTGTTCCTGTGCTCAACAACTGCCCAAAACAAGACGCCATCTTGTCAATGGTAGCAGTGGCAGCAGCTCAGGGACATGAACCCAGAAACAGGAGCAGGGAGAAGACAACTTTGTGAAATGAGCTGGGGCTGAGGCCAGTTGTTCATTTGTGCGCATATGATTCGGAGGTTCTAGCAGAGAGAAAAATCTATGAATCTGGCAGGGAGGATTGACAGGGTGCTGGGCACCCACGTAGAACTGTAAAGTGCCCCAGCCCTCTCAATGTATCACAGGCTTTGGAGCTCAAACTCCCTAGGCAGAGCACCCACAGGCATTTGGCTCTGGGAATGTCTCTGCCTCTCTGTGGATAAGATAGGCTAGTAGGGCAGAGCAGATCCTCAACAACCTGTGACAGTGGGATCCTTGTGTGGTGAGACTGTGGGAACTCTGTGACTGCACAAGAGGCTGCAGAGTATAGGTGGGTCTCTGGGCAATCAATATGAGTGGCTCGACACACTCAGAGCTCCCTGATTGCCTGGGGTTGATCATTGAAATTGGATCTGTGCTCACACTGAAGAATGCTCAGATTCTTTGTGTGGATCATATGAGAGCACAGATGAGTTTTGTACCCACTGTGGGCTAACAACTGGGCATTGCTTACCTTGGAAGACAGGAGGTGAGGATGTGATTACACCAACAGAGGTGATGATATCCTCCTGTGTAAAAAGAGGAGATCAGGGACTAGTGCTGTGGCTTAGTGGGTAAAGCCACTGCGTGCAGTGCCTTAATCCCGTATGAGTGCCAATTCAAGTTCCGGTTGCTCCATGTCCCATCTAGCTGTCTGCTATGGCCTGGGAAAGCAGTGGGAGGTGGTCCAAGTGCTCTGGCCCCTGCACCTATGTGGGAGACCTAGAAGAAGCTCCTGGCTCCTGGCTTCAGATTGGCATAGCTCTGGCCATTGCAGTCATAGGGAGAGTGAACCAACGAATAGAAGACCTCTCTCTCTCTCTCTCTCTCTCTCTCTGCTTCTGTCTCTGCCTCTCTGTAAATCTGACGTTCAAATAAATAAGTAAATCTAAAGAAAAGAGGATATCTACCACACCCAAATTTGGAATTACCCTGGATATTTGCACCCCCCTGGAGCAATGTGCCTGGCCACCCTCAGCACACTCCTCTGGGTATTCACTGAATTGCAGATAGTATACTAAACCATGTAGGCACAGTTCAAAGCTAAAAGCCATCAAAAGGAAACACCATCAAGTATTTCCACAAATGCCTAAAAATAAATAAATTCAAGAAACAAGAATAATGAAGATAACATGACACTGTTCCCCAAAGGACCACAACACCACTTCAATATTAGAATGAGCATATGAAGAATTTGATGAAATGCATGAGACAGAATTCAAAAGATTAGTCATAGGATTATTCAGAAGCAATGAGAAACAAATTCACAATCAAAGAAATCCATTCCTGACATGAATGAAAAATTCTCCCATGAAATTAAGATTTTGAAGAGAAATATAAATGAAATATTAGAATTGAAGAATTCAATATGTCAAATAAAAAAATACAGTGGAAAGCCATAACAATAGACTTAGTGAAGCAGAAGAAAGAATATATGAACTAGAAGACAAATCTTTGAAAATCAAAAAAAAAAAAGAGAAGAAATTAGAAAAGTTAAAACAGTGTTGAAGTTTTAGGGGATACTATCTAATGACCCAACATACAGGTCTTAGGAGTTCTTGAAGTATGGAAAGAGATGGTAGATTAGAAAACCTATTCAGTGAAATAATCACAATAAACTTCCCTAATTTAGAGGAAGAAAGGGACATCCACATGCATGAGATACATAGAACTCCTTATGGACTTGACTAGAAAAGATATTCACCACAACACATGGTAGTAAACTTTCAACAGTAAAACACAAAGATTCTAAAATATACATGAGAGAAAGGCCAGATTAATTTTAGATGATCTCCCATTGGACTAACAGCTGAATTCTCATCAGAAACCATACAAGCTGGAAGAATGGACAGACATAGGCCAAGTCTTAAGAGCAAAAGAAAATTGTCAACCTGGAATACTGTACCCGGCAAAGTTCTCATAAAAAACAGAAATTTAAAGAATTTGACAACACTCATCCAGCCTTATAAAAGATGTTTAAGGATGTGCCACAGAGAAACACAAAAAGATGATCCTCATATTCAGGATAGATTCCTGAATACATACAATCTACCAAAACTTAGTTATGAAGAAATAGAAAATCTAAACAGACTAATAACCAAGACAGAGATTGAATCAGTCTTAAAGACTCTCCTAACAAAGGAAACCCCAGTACTGGATGCTGAATTCTACCTGACATTAAGAGAAGAACTAATTCCAATTCCTCTCAAACTATTCAAAGCAATTGAAAGGAAAGGAAGACTTTACTTTCAATAGACACAGGGAAATCATTTGATAAAATACAATATCCTTTCATTTTGAACACCTTAAGCAAACTGGAAATAGGAGGAACATTCATCAACACAATCAAAGCAATTTAGGACAAACCCACAGCCACCATCTTATTGAATGGGGAAAATTGGAAGCATTTCCACTAAGATTTGGAACCAGACAAGGATGGCCATTTTCATCAATGCTATTCAATGTAGTCTTGGAAGTTTTAGTCAGAGCCATTATGAAAGAAAAAGAAATCAAGGGGCTACCAATTGATAAGGAGGTAGTCAGGTTATCCCCATTTGCAGATGACATGATTCTATACATAGGAGAACCAAAGGACTCCACTAAGAAACTTTGGGAACTCATTAAAAAGTTTGGTAATGTGGCAGGGTATAAAATTTACAAAACAAAAACCAAAACCAATTGCCTTTGCATACAGAGACAATGCCATGACTGAGAAAGAACTATGACCAATCCAATTCACAATAGCTACCAAACAATTAAATACTTTGGAATACATTTAACCAAAGATTACAAAAATTTCCACGATGTAAATTATAAAACATTAAAGAAAGAAAAAGAAGAAGACATAGCAAAATGGAAAAATTTTCCATGTTTTTGGACTGGAAGAGTTAATATCATCAAAATGTCCATACCGTTGAAAGCAGTTTGCAGATTCAATGTGAATGCAATCTAAATACTAAGGACATTTTTCGCAGATCTAGAAAAACGATGCTAAAATTCATATGGAAATACAAGAGGTCCTGAGTAGCTAAAATAATCTTATACAACAAAAATAAAGCTGTAGGTATCACAATTGAAATCCAGATTTCAAAACATAGTGCAGGACAGCTATAATCAAAACAGCTTGGTCCCCGCACAAAAAATAGACCTGTAGACCAATAGAACAGAATAGAAACTTCAGAAATCAATCCATGCATCCACAACCAACTGATCTTTGACAAATGAGTTACAATCAATATTGATGCAAGGACTGTCTCTTCCACAAATAGTGCTGGGAAAACAGGACCTCCATGTGCAGAAATATGAAGCAAGACCCCTACTTTACACAAAAATCCACTCAAATTGGATAAAGACCTAAATCTACAGCCTGATACCATCAAATTACTAGAGAATATTGGGGAAACTCTGTAGGACAACAGCATGGGCATATATATATGTATATATCAATGTATATATTGTAATGTATATAATGCAATATATTAATATGTATATATTAGATGTGTATGTATAAATATTTATGCATATGTACTACTACATATATATGTAGTATCTATATATACATATGTATATATGTAGTACTACTATATAGTACTACTCAATATTAAACAAATGGAATCTTATTTTTTATAACAAAATGGATGCAACTAGAAACCATTATACTTGGTGAAGTAAGCCAGTCCCTAAAAGACAGAGACCATATGTTTTCCCTGATCTATAGTAATTAATAGAGTACCTAAAATGTAATGCATTGGGTTGAAATTGTCATTTTGAGATTCGAAGATATTTCTAGTCCTTGTCTCTACAGTTGAGGAACAGTGCTTTTTTCTTCATACTATTTGTTGAACTCTTTACTTAGTGTAGGATTAATCTTATCAGTATAAAATAAAATGAAAATAGATCTTTGGAAAAATTAAGAGTAGGAATAGGAGAGGGAGGAGGATTGATTTTGAAATTCATATGGAAAATGAAAATAGCCACAATATGCTGGGAGAGCAATATGGGAAGATGATGGCCAGTAATTAAGAGAATATAATATTGGTTCAGGGAGAGACATGCCAAGAAAATATCCAGGTGTAAGTGGACTTTTTATTTTTGACAAAGCAACATTGTAGAGCAAAGGGAACAATGCTGTTTTCTCTAAATATTTGTAGAAAAATTGAATAAATGTGTAGGAAAAAACTCAGTAATTCTGTTTTTATTTTATATTACCCAAAAGATCATTCATTGTGTTCTATGGATCAAAACATTCAATATAAAAGCTTGAATCTTCTGGAAAATGTCATAAAAAAGATCATAAAAGGTCTGTATTTCCCTAGGATACAACAATTCCTTAAACAAAATATAAAAAGAACTAAACACTCAAAAATTATTAATAAATTTGACTTTATTAGTGAACTTTTTCTTACCAAAACATATCATTCTGAGAGTGAAATGTCAAGCCACATAATGTAAATAAATGAATATTTGCAATACATACAGCTTACAAATGGCTCACTCAAAATACTTAAGAAGAGTGTATAAAGTTCAATGAAAAGGGATAGGCAAATCAATAAAAAAAATGGTCGAAAGACTTGCACTTGTCAAAAGAAACTCAAAAGAAAATTCAAGGGGCCAGCATTGTGGCGCAGTAGGTTAATCCTCCACCTGCAACATCTACATCCCATATGAGCACCAGTTTTAGTACCAGCCACTCCTCTTCTGATCCAGCTCTCTGCTATGCTGCTATGGCCTGGGAATGCAGTAGAAGATGGCCCAGGTGCTTGGGCCCCTGCACTCTCTTGGGAGACCTGGAAGAATCTCCTGGCTCCTGGCTTTGGAATCAGCTCATCTCTGGCTGTTGTGGCCATTTGGGGAGTGAACCAGCAGATAGAAGATCTTTCTCTCTGTCTCTTTCTCTCTCACTGTCTATAACTCTACCCCTCAAATAAATAAATAAAATCCTTGGGAAAAAAAAAAGAAAATAAAATTCAAATGGCCAATAATATATTAAAGGTTGTTCCAACTTAAAAATAACCAGTAGAGTACAATTTAAATCACAATAAAAAAGTAATATCAATTCTGCAGATTGGCTAAAGTGAAGCAGTGTGAAAATATAATCATCAAGTGTTGAGTATAATATGTTGCAATCAGAAGCTAATACTCTATTGATAGGAGTGAAAGTTGCTATAATTTCTTTTGAAAATCATTTGACAGCATCTACCCTATTACCCAGCAATTCCACCAATAGGAATATTAACTAGAATAATGTGTGTACTTGTATATAAGAATGTTCAGAACAGTGTTTGTAATACAATCTAGGAACAATCAACATGTTCATCAGTATTATTAATTCATAATTAAATTTTGACGTATTCAAATAATTAATCATTATATAACATACAAAAATAATGAAGTACATTCATATTTAACAGAAAACAAATTCTGAAATCATAACATTGACTGAAACAACAGACAAAAATGAATAGTTAACCTCTGATTGTTATTGGATAGGTCCTGTTACTCATGTGCACACTCTTACAGTTATAAAAAACACTGACTTCACCTTCTGAGAAAAAAGAACATTTATTATTAACTATGAGCCTGCAGGAGAAAGGGGCAAGTCATGTCAAAGCCTGAATCAATCTCCCTGCAAAGAAAGAGTTTTAAGAATCTATGGAGTTAGGGTAATTGGGGTGTGACTGGGTGAAATAAAATGACAGAATGTGGTAAGTATGGAGGAAGCCCTTCCAGCTTGCACCTTGACAAATGATGTCTTTATATACAATGTATGTTCAAAGATGGCTACTGAGAGGTCATCAGAAATATGTCATTTAACATTATAATGAACCACAAGGTAACTCTCTGGTCAGTCTGAGGTGATATGTACTCAGCATGGGTTCTAGTTACAAGGCTGGCTGTAGCTAGTTTTTGTCCAGTTCTATCAAAGACCTTAGAAACACAGCTCAGCACATGTTTTTGCTAAAGAGTCTAGTATAGGAATTCAATTTATTATGCAATATGTAGGCAAAGAAATATGGGATGTTAGCATGTTAGGCAGCTACTGGAAACTTGCTGTTAAAGAAGAAGGGATCATTTGTGTTCTGCAGTTCTGTGATTATTTTTATGTTATTATTTATATTATTTTAAAAATATCAAAGAAAATGGCAAAACATACTATATTTTTTCTTTTTCCTTTCAAAGAATAAAGCTGAGTGATAAATATAGAAACAAAAAAGGTGTCAGAGAAGTGACTATTTGGAGGAGGTAGGCATGCATTATTCTATATCCTGGCTTGGTAGGAGAGAAAGTTTGTTGGAGAATAGAATATTTTGCTGAACTGGGGTGGACATTTGTCCCAGTGGTTGTGATGCTCTTTGAGATGTTCACATCTCAGATTGGAGTGCCTAGGTTTTTGCCCCTGCTTCTCTTTCAATGCCAGCTTCCTATGAATGTGCACCCTGGGAGGTAGTTGAGACCCATATTGAGTTCTCAACTCCCAGATTCACCCTGACCCACCTCCAGCCATCATAAGCATTTGGGAGCTCTATGCTTTGGGAGTCCATCTGTTTCTCCCTGTCTGTATTTCTCTCTCTCACCCTTCTTCCTCCCCCTTCTCCTATTCCCATTCTTATTTTTTACAAAGATCTATTTCTTGGGTTTTATTTGAAAGTTAAGTTGCACATAGAGTAGGCAAGAGACATTTGCAAACTGATCTCCAAAGGTAGGTCATGATTCAGACCCTTGCTGCCTTGATGGTGTCTCTTTAATTAACAAAGCAGAGGCTCTAATGGAGAGGCCTCTGAGTGCCAGGGCAGTTAATGGTCTGTTAGCATTTCATTTTAAAGTCCTGGGGATAGAGGGCTTAACCCAGGAAAAGCAACTTGGAAAACAAATTAGAAACCACCAAATGATTAGGCTCCTTAAAAATAGTTCTATAGAAAGAAAAAAAATGCAAGAAAAGCTACAGATCTTAATTTATTTTGTTTTCCACTAGTAGAACTCTCTTTAGTACACTTTTCCTTTCTCCAATTTGATTAGATTTTAAAAATAAAATCTTTAAAATCAGTTTTTGTAACAGTCATTTTATATTGAACAATAATGAACTCCTTTAAATAATATACATAATTTCCCTTAAATATAATCTTTTTATCAAATAATGGTCTGTTACATATATTACAGTTTGCTGTTACCTTGCAGTTCTAAAAGAATTATTATTTAGTAGGTACAAAAAAATTAAAGAAAAAAAAGCAAGAATCCAATGTGGAATAGTCAACAGCTAAGTAACTTCCTCGAGTGGAATGTTGGGCATTTAACCTAGTTATTATGGAGCTGGTTAGGATGCCTCTGGCCCACATCAGAATGCCTATATTTGATGTCCTTTTCCAGTTCCTGATTTCAGTTTACGGTTATTGCAGACCCAGGGAGGCAGAACTGATGACTCATGTAATTCAGTCCCTGCCACTCACATGGAAATCCAGATTGGGTTCCCAGCTCCTGGCTTCAGTCTCCCTGGCCAAGGCATTTGTGGAGAGTGAACCATCAGACAAGAGAGCTCACTTTCTGTCTATCTCTCTCTCTCAAGTACATATACAAATAAATGAAATAAAAGCAGTGTGTTAGAGTTCTTTTGTAGAAAACAAAAATTTCTTCCTATTCAATATAGATAGTGAACAGAAGGTACACCCTGTAGCTACTGTGTGCACCTGAATCAGTCTTTTATGGCAATTGCACATGTCTTGGACCTATATCTCCTATTTAATCAGTTAAAATCTAGATCATTTAGCAAGTCTGAGAACAGATATTTTAACTTATCAGTGATAGAGAAAATATTTCTCAAACAGTACTTATAATGGACAGGACCTACAACCAATGAGAATAACCCTTGTATAGCAATGTTTGAATGCTCAACCTGAATCTCTGGCGTAGGCACTTGCACTCTCCACAAACATTTTGCTTACGCATTCCTTAGGAGTTGATAGTATTTTTGAACATCATGATGTCTCATTAGGTAAGGATCACTGAAAAGAAATTTTGAATTCTTTACTTTTTCTTCCATAATTTGGTTTGTGGATAGTAGTGAAAATTGAAGATACTACTCAGAGTGTGAAAACTACTTCATCCTGTTGCCTTTCTCTACACAAGCATTCTCTTTCTGCTGCAATACCAGCAAGTTCGATATTTTGTGCTGAAAAGAAAATATCCTTTAAAGAAGCTCTTTCTGGTTGTAAGTGTCATGCATTAAGACTGCACACATAGCATGTTGGACATAGAGGACACTCAAAGTCAAGTGTTTCAGTTGCATTAGATAATTTTTTATCCAAAACCATCTAAAGAATCTAAAATTCATATCTTCCTCTTCTCCTACTCCACAAACTGGATTGGTTCCTTGGATTTCCTTGAATTCAAGGTCTTCTTGTATCAGTGATATCATAAAACAAACAGGGGCCTCAAAACTCAGGACTGTGGAACAGAGAAGCAAGGAGAGAGTAAATCATTAATGTCTGAGATTGTTATGAAACACAGCTGTGCTGGTTGAGGCTGAGGAAGTTACTTTGGGGGTGACGATGTTCTTTTGGTTGAGAGATAAAGGAAAACTTAGGCTGTGATTTGAAGTCTATGGTGGAACCTGTATCAAAGAACATCATCCCAACAGTGGTTGTGAAAATAACATTAGATTGGGATGCACATTTACATATTTTAATAATAACAAATTATCTCTCCTGAAAGTAATTAATTGTGAAATTGCTTAATTATGTGGCAGCAGTAAGGGGGAAACAATGTTTGAGGGTTTTCTGTAAATTCAAGTTTTAAAGTAAACAATTATTTGAGTCTAGCTTCTTTATTAAATAATTCTTTGCTGAAATCTCAGGATGTGAAGCCATTTTTCCCACTAGTACTACACCAAAATGCAGTAATTATGCAATTAGAAGAAATTACTCTTTTGGATTTCTTTCAGTTTTGAAATAGGCATTTGGAAAGTGGTGGAGAAAGGAGATACAATAGAATTCCTGAGAAACATGAGCTTGACTTTGAAATATTTATTCAAGCAAAAACTCTCATTGATTGCCATGTCAATTTCTCAGCATGCCTGCAGAAAAATAAACACAGAAATATAGAATCTAATGTTTGGAAGGAAACCTACAAATTATCTAATCCAGCTTCCTACATAATGCAGAAAGATTTCCCACCACAATGCCATCAGAAGGTCACAAATTTTTATTAACTCAAAATGTGTGTTTCAGAATTCACTGTCCTGTAGTAGTGGTGAGAGAGACTGACTGGTCATAGTCTCCTTAAAATTTTAACTGTCACATTAATTTCTGCTTTTTCACAGCACAAGATGGGTCTAATTAGTCTTCCACCTTTATTTCTTCAAATATTTGCACATGTTTCTTATTTTTGCTGTTGGATATCTTCTGTGCTTCAGACTCAGCATTCCTGCTACTCTTGAGAATCCTGGCTGTTGCACGATTCACCTACCAGCTCTGTTTCAGGATGCTTTTGTTAGAAGGAGCTTAAGGATGTGAACATCTGCCCTGAAGTTTCGTTTCTCAAACTTGATATGTTCCAGCAGCAGCAGCACAGATGAACTCATCAGGTGCTAAAAAATCTAATTTCCCCTTTCTTGTGTTCCTAAAGTACATGGGGCATTAACTCATCATAAGGATCCAAAACCAGACTACTCAAGTCATTATATCGGTGGTGTGGTCTTAGGCAAACGGCCTATCTGCATCAGTTCCTTCATCAGTAAAATGAGACTAATTATAATACCTGTCTTGCTCCATGCAGATTAAAAAAGTTAATATTTGTAAAGGACTTAGAACAATGCCTGACACATACTGTTTTCCAAGTATTCATTAAATAAATGGCTGAATCAAAGATTTTATATTTATATTGAATTTTGTAAGTTTGCTTTGGGCCAGTTCTAGGCTTTTATTTTTCCTGCATATTTGTTTAGCAGAGTAAGCCTTTTTGTTAGAATACCGTGCAAGACTCAATAAATAGAATAATAAAGAGGTGCTCTGTGTGGCTGGGGAGAAGACCCAGATACTTACTTCTACCTCGGGTGAGCTTTAACCCATATATATCCTGGCAGCCCAAGAAGTATCTGTGTATATGTTGTGTTCTGAGAAAACAATGGGGATATGTTCTTCTGATATGTGTACATATTATACAAGTACATAAACATATATAAGGATAGATAGAAAGAGACACATATACATGAAGATCCCTCATCCACTAGTTCACACACCAAGTGCCTGCAACGACCAAGACTGAGCCAGACCAAAGCTGGGAGCTGAAAACTCAATACCATTATTCTTACATGGATTATATAGACCAAACTACTTGAACCATCATTACTGCCTTCCAGGGGCTGCACTAGCAAGATGCTGGAATAGGGAGTGGAGCCGGAACTCATACTCAGGTACTCACACAGGAGATGTAGTCAACCCAAGCAGTGTCAACTGCTATGCCAAACTCCCACACTCTATTAATATATATTGTTCATGAATTATTTTCTAGTAAATGTGATAATTTTCCCACTTTTGAGAAACTTCATAAGCAGAAAGAATCTACTTTTAATCATCAAAATGTTATGTGTGATGGAAAAAAGCACATTTAAAATATAGGACCATGGCATTCCTTAAATTTCCTTTCTTGCCAGGTACTGATCTATTATTTAACATTTGTGTACCATTTAATGCTACAATCGTCTGGCTCACATCCCTAAAATTTTCCCCAAACAGTGCTGTGATTTTGTCAAATGATTGCCTGAAATAAAAGTGCATCCTGTTTATAGCATCCCTCAACATGAAGGAATTAAATTCTCCAGAAGGAAGTAAAGCTTATCAATTTGTTATTTGCACTTATGCTGGCTCTTAGGAATTCTGTCTGTTCTGTGCTTAGAATCTCCCTGGGCTTTTAGTCTTTTAAAAATTTATCAATGATCTGCATTAAATGGAACCAGACTAGGAAATGACCTGGTAAACATCAACTTGTATTGGGGCCATTGTTGCAGCTTATTGGGTTAAGCCACTGCCTGCAATGCTGGCATCCCAGATGAGTGTTGATTCCTGACCTGGCTGCTCCCCTTTCCATCCAGCTCAACGCTAATGCTCCTGGGAAAGCAGCAGCAGGCTGCTCAAGTCCTTGGGCCTTTGCATCCATGCAGGAAACCTGGAAGAAGCTCGTCATTCCAGGTCTCAGCTTGCTCACCCTTGGCTGTTGAAGATGTTTGGGGAGTGAATCAGTGAACAGAAGATTCCTCTTTCTATCTCTTCCTCTCTCTCTCTGTAAGTTTGCTTTCAAATTAATTAATTAATTAATTAAAACAAAACAAAACTAGATATTTTACTTACAATGTTAAGAGAAGGTCAAGAATTAAAAAAAATCAGCTTATACCCTGAATATTAGGCCAGTTTTTGGCCCTTAGTTTAAAATGATGGATGACCTGATCATCAAAACTACTTAGTGAAAATCAAAAGTGATTTCTTAATAACGTCATCTAGTTGTTTCCATCTTCTAAGGTATTAGAGCCTAGATTAGTTTGCTAGAGTTACTGTAAAAAATTATCTTAAATTTAATGGCTTGAAATGATATAATTTGTTCTTTCACAGTTAAGGAGGCCAGAATTTAAAATCAAGGTGGTAGTAATCAAGGTGGTAGTAATCAAGCTTTCTTTAAAGTTTTTCAAACAGGACCTGTTCCTTGTTTATAGTTTTTCTTCTAGCTTCTCGCAGCTCCTAGTTATTCTGGATTTCTGATAACTCACTCCAGTCTCCACAGTCATCTTCACACTAACTTCCCCCCTTTTGTTTGTCTCTTACAAGGACACTCGTCATTGAATTTAGTTCTCACTTTGGTAATCCAGAATGATATCTTTTCTTTTTATTTTTTAACAGGCAGAGTGGACAGTGAGAGAGAGAAACAGAGAGAAAGGCCTTCCTTTGCCATTGGTTCACCCCCCAACGGCCGCCACAGCCGGCGCACTGTGCTGATCCGATGGCAGGAGCCAGGGTACTTATCCTGGTCTCCCATGGGGTGCAGGGCCCAAGGAATTGGGCCATCCTCCACTGCACTCCCTGGCCACAGCAGAGAGCTGGCCTGGAAGAGGGGCAACCGGGACAGAATCTGGTGCCCCGACCGGGACTAGAACCCAGTGTGCCGGCGCCGCAAGGTGGAGGATTAGCCTAGTGAGCCGTGGTGCCGGCCTCAGAATGATATCTTCATCTCAAGATCCTCAACTTTAAATGAAGACACATTTTTTTTTTTCCAAAATAAGGTAGCATTCAAAGGTTCCAGGGACTAAGACATGGATAGATCTTGTTGGGGACATTAATCAACCTCTCTACAGTACCCAAAGATTTAAATTCCTATATGGTGTTTAATTCTATTTGCCCCCTTCATGGCTCCAAAAGGGTGACTTACAAGCAACATTGAAAGTTAAGGTGATGATGAGTTATAGTGAGGATACTTGAAACCATGATGTAAAGGGTGAAAAATGTAGGGCTGTTTCTCTCTTGTGAGAAAGAAAAAACTCAAGTTCTCTACATATTTTAAGAAATGTCATATGACATTCTTGGGAGGGATTATATTGGCTCTTCGTAGTCAATGGAAGAGAGATTATAATCTCAATTCAAGATATATTTTCCTAAAATAATTATTAAAAATGAGAATGAATTGTCACAAAATGTAGCTAATTTCCAACTACTGACTACTAACTGGCTATACATAGTTAGGTAAAGAAGTTGTAAAGCTAATTAAAATATCTAACTACTTTCTAAACTGATACATCAGTTTAGAAAATCAGAATACACTTCAGAATCCATTGGTAATCTTTTGTTAACTGTCACATGTTCATTAGGTAGGTAACTGTGGTTAATAAGCACCTTCATTGAGTCCACTTAATTGTATTGATTTACTTTGGTGTATGCCCAAGTGTCATCTCAGATCATATGTATCATGATTACTGAAAACTTTGTAAAAATACAATTTCTTTATAACATTCACAACATTTTTTTGAAAGAGAGATAAAGAAATACAGGGAGAGAGAGAAATACAGAGACAGAAACAGAGAGAGCTTTCTTCCTCTGGTTTATTCCCAAATACCCACAGCAACTAGGACTGGACCAGGCTAAAGCTAGAATCCTGGAACTCAATGCAGATCTCACATGTGAGTGAATGGAACACAACTAGTTGATCCATTCCCTGCTGTCTCCCAGAGTGTGCATTAGCAGGAAACTGGACGCAAGATTGAAGCCAGGACTTGGAACCAGGCAATCTGATATGGAATACAAGTATCCCAAGCTGCATCTTAATCCCTTCACCAAAGGCCCATCTATTCCAGAAGTGCAGATTCTTCATCTTAGACCTCTTGAATCTGAATCTCTGGGGATGTGGCTCTGCAGCATCTCTGTTTCAGCTACCCGCGTAAGCTGATTGTGATACATGCTAAAGCTTGAGAATCCCTGATTGAGATTACTTTTCAAGTTTCTTCCAAACCTTGCTTTTTTCCCCAATAGATGGAGAACTACAGAGCATTCAATCAACAACAGATCTAAAATTGAATTGAAAATGTGAACAGGAAGTCATGGCAGAATTGCCAGCAATTCCATAGAGGCCATATTGTTCTGCATATTGTTCCTCTAAGCCTGGATAATCATGCTCAATGATGTATATTCACTTTAAGAGGATTCTTCAAGTGGAAAATGTTCCTGAAAGGTTTAAACTCCGTGAATGATCCCGAACTCATCATTGTGTCATGGAAGCAGGGGCCACTAAGAATGCAGTCGTAGAAGGAAAACAAAAGGAAGCAAGAGTTTGGCAACCTAATATAGATAAGATTGAAGTTATTCTAGCTAAGGCTAACTACACAATTTGGAGGAAAAAAAAAACATTTTGTTTTGAACCAATGTACATTAGCAACATTTGAGAAATGAACTTTGAAAATTGAGTTTTAGTATACCCAGAAAGAAGGAAAAAGGAAGAAAATAGATATAGGAACTTGGGTCCCAGAATTATAAGAGATGTAGTCATTACTCTCAATATGCTATTATAGGTGCAGCATGCATATCATGTAGAAGAACATATATGCCCTATTATTTTACATGTAGAATAGCATAGGTGCTTCAAATGTAGGAATTGTTTCAATTAGTAAGCTAATGCAAATTTATGAAAAAATCTTGGTTGGTAACATATTCTTTAAATTTCTTAAGCTTTTAAGAGATGATAACATTAAAGCCCCAAACTGATTTCAAAAGAAAACTAGAAGATTTATGACATATTGAGAAGTGAAGTCTTCAGGTTTCAAGAAAAAGTTAATTTAGCAGCCAACTGATGCTGTGTTCAAGACACAATTTTGTTTTCAGTCTCTCCACAATGAGATTCCATATACTAGCTTCAGCTCAGGGCTAGCTTCCTGTAGGTGCATGCAAACTTTCTCCAGCAAACGTAGCCACATTTTTCTCTTGTTCACATCAGGGAAGGAAGGATTTATCTTTTCCATACTCATTTGAGATTTCTCACCAATTGGATTATTTTAGGTCAAGACCATTCCTGAACTAATAACTACAGACATTGGATTGGTATAGGTCAATGAAGAGATGGAGTGGGAGGATAGGATCTATAACACTACAATCACAGTCAAATTTCTCTTTGGAAGAAGAAGAAAGGCAGGGATGTTAGTGCAGCAATGGACAATGGATAAGCGATAAGTCAGATGAGAAGCATCTAAATGTTTGGAATTTTCCCAAGAGACATAATAGTAATGAGTATTTATTGATTTATTATAACTACAAAGTTGTATAGGAGAGTTCTGTCAATAAATATTTTTATACTTATCTACTTTTATTTTCTTAATTTTAAGTGAAAATTTAATAGGTCAGCAGAAAAGTACATTGGAAAAAATAGGAAAACCATTTTACAATTTATCAAATTTATCAAAACATTCCCAGGATGTATTTTTAAACTCAGACATCACAGTGTATGTGTATGTGTAAATAATTCCAAGAGTATATAGGTTGTTTATAGTTAAAAAAGAAAAAGAAAATAAGTTAGCTTCCAAGAATAGAGGGAAGTTATAGGATGAGCAGACATTTTCAGATTCCATGCCCATGCACACCTGAACTGAACACATATGATCTTCCTGAGTCCTTAACTCACTTGACCATTTATAAATTTGGATTTATGAATAAGCAACCATCCTCTCTTCTTCCATGTTTGATATTGTATGATCCTGGTTTCAAATGATCACAGATACATTGACTTTCTTTAAAGAAATATTCTCTATTTATTGTCCTTTCATTTAGATGAGTTGGGCTCAAGACAAGGCAGAAAAGAAAGTTCTGCACAGGCATGGGCCTTGGTCTCCATCAGCACAATAAGCTACTGCCATTAGCCATAGTCCCCCAGCTAAAAGGCAGTCTAGACACTGGTCATGATGGAAGCATCCTCCACAATGATCTCCCTGTCATCTGTACACTCTTAGCCTTTTAATGAAAATATCTGTTGGAATCACATTCAGCCTTTACCCTAGTAAACATAATTGTCTCCACTGATTATACCATTAGTGGTGATGCGGGACCCTAGTAGAAGGATACATAGAACAAATGACCTGATGGGTGCCTCCACAATCTTCTGCAGTTAGCAGTTTCACTGTGCCTTCATTGGCTTTCTGCAGCAGATTAGAAACACATCCCTAACAAAATGAACATGATTTATAGATGATCTCTCTTTAATAGTAAGGAGAATGTGGTATAATTGACAGGACCCTGGATTGAGGGTCAGAGGAAGTCAGTTTGCTTCCAAACCTGCTGCAAATTAGCTATGTCACTGTTTAATCAATTATGGCAACTGCTTTTAGCCTCAGTTTCCTTGTTGTTGAGAATTTAACCCATGAAGTTGAATTTTCACCTTCACACTGATGTCTTCTCTGCGTTTTCACCATGGCTCCCACCCCAACCCCAAGGTCATTTTTTCTTACCTGTAGTTACCAGCAAAGGCCTTAGGATCATATCAACAAGGATTGAGCCCCGCTTTCCTATTTCCTCCTGTGGCACTTTGTTGAGTTTCTCAGGATCTTAGTTTCTTCAATTTTAAAATGATGTGTTTGGTGCTGGTGTTGTGGCACAGCAAGCTAAACTACTGCTTGTGATGCTGGTATCGCATATCAGAGTGCTGGTTTGAGTCATAGCTGCTCCACTTCTCATCCAGCTCCCTGCTACTGTGCCTGTGAAGATAGTGGATGATGTCTAAATTCTGCAGCCCTGACCACTCATGTGGGAAACCAGGATGAAGTTCCTGAGAGGCCTAAACTTGGCTGTTGCAACCATTAGGAGAGTGAACAAAGGTTTAAAGATACCTCTCTTTCTGTTTCTCTCTGTCTCTTTGCTCTCCCTTTCTCTCTTTATCTCTATCTCTTCATCCTATGTTTTACATATATAAATAATTATATAAATAAATAAATCTTTAAAAATAAAATAAAATGACATGTTTGTAATACCTCCTTCTTGATAAGCACAAAATAAGACTACCTGGTAGATATAGGTAGTCTATAAATGTTTATAACAACACATTCCAATAGGAAGGAAAGGCACCCTTGCTCAATCCTGACAGCAAAAAGACACTTGTGTGATTCTTGAGGATCATGAACTGGTCATGGAATATGAAATGCTGCCTTATTTCTTGTAGATAAAGACCCCAGATGCAACACATTGCTTACTATTTATTCTGCTAACAAAAATTCATATAAGTGCATGGAAAGTCAAATTTTAATGAAATATATGAAAATATATTTAATCAAGATTTCCTATTGATCATAAATGAAGCATTTGATGGCTATGTAGCTACCACATGGTTCAAAAATTAATTCAGGATCATGATTGTGAATACTGTCACCAAGCACCTTCCTTTATACATAACATGTGCTCAGTGAGCGTTTGTTGGTAGAATGGATAGATAGGAATGGACTTCAACAATCATTATGCTACTGTAGGATAAAGTGCTTATAAAGAAAATGCAGGCCAGTGCCTTGGCTCAATAGGCTAATCCTCTGCTTGAGGCACTGGCACACCGGTTTCTTGAGTTGGGGCGCCGGATTCTGTCCCGGTTGCTCCTCTTCCTGTCCAGCTCTCTTCTGTGGCCCGGGAAGGCAGTGGAGGATGGCCCAAGTCCTTGGGCCCTGCACCCACATGGGAGACCAGGAGGAAGCACCTGGTTCCTGCCATTGGATCAGCTCGGTGCGCCGGCCGCAGCAGCCATTGGGAGGTGAACCAACGGCAAAGGAAGACCTTTCTCTCTGTCTCTCTCTCTCTCTCACTGTCTAACTCTGCCTGTCCCCCCCCCCCCAAAAAAAAAAAAAAGAAGAAGAAGAAGAAGAAGAAAATGCAGATATTTTACTACCTTGCTATCTCCATGGAAAGTGTCTGATCCCATATGTGCCCAGTTTAATTTAAATTTCAGATGAAGTTTGAATATTAGGTTAACTAAGTATCAAATACTGAATATTTTAAAATAAAAATGTCCAAAATATTTAATCTTTTTAACATGAATGTATCTCAAATACTAAATGAGACATACTTGTCCTGAATGAGACATATTTATTCTTTTATTCATGGTTAATATGAAATTCAGATCAACTGAGCATCCTGGATTTTTAAATCTAGAAACCCTACTCCAAAGTCTAGTTGGCCCTCCCCCACATTTCTACTCGGCTTTCCTGTACCACCTTACATGATTTGTGTTTTCAGACAACTTATGCAGCTAATTCTCAGAATTTTTATGCCTCATTTTGCTTCCCATGACTGGACAAAATGTGATCTCTTCAACTGTCTCCTGACGAACCTTTCTTCATAAAGCTCTTTCATTCACTTCAAAATATGTGAATATAGGGCTGGGCATTATGTTACAGAAAATTAAGCCACTGCTTGGGATACTACATTTCATACGTGAGTGCTGGTTTGAATGCTGGCTACTCTCTCTCTCTTTCTTTTTCATTCCTTCCTTCCTTCCTTTCTTCCTTCCTTCCTTTCTTCCTTCCAAATTTTTATTTAAGGTATACAAATTTCATATATACAGGTTTAGGATAAGAGAGATATTTCCCACCCTACCCTCCCTCCTGCCCACACTCTAAATCTTCTTCCTCCCTCTCCTATTCCCATCTAAATTTTTGCAAATATCTATTTTGTTTACTTTATACTCATAAGACTAACCCCACATTAAGTAAAGAGTTCAGTAAAATAGTATGGAGAAAAAAAATCCTCCCTCAACAGTAGAGACAAGGGCTATAAACAATCATTGAATCTCAAAATGTCAATTTCACTCTAATACATTACATTTTAGGTGCTCTATTAGTTATTATAGATCAGGGAAAACATGTGGTATTTGTCTTTTGCATTTGTCTTTTGCCTGCTGGCTTATTTCACTAAGTAAGTGGTTTCTAATTGCATCAATTTTGTTGCAAGAGACAGGATTTCATTTTTTACAGCTTGTAGTACTCTATAGTACTTACAATAATTTCTTTATCCAGATAACAGTTAATAGACATCTAGGTTGATTCCATATCCTTTGTATTGTGAAATGTGCTGCATTAAACATAAGGATATAGATACTTCTTTCATCTACTGATTTCATTTTGTTTAGGTACATTCCCAGAAGTGGGTTTGCTGGGTCATATGGTACACCTGTTTTCAGATTTCTGAGGTATCTCCATACTGTTCTCTGCAACGTTTGTATCAGATTACATTCCCACCAATAGTGGATTAGGGTACCTTTTCCCCCATATCCTCATCAGCATTTAATTTTTGCTAATTTCTGTATAAGAACCACTCTAACTGGGTTCATGTGAAACTTCATTGTGGTTTAGATTTCAGTTCCCCTGATAGCTAGTGATACTGAGAATTTTTTCATGTGTCTGTTGGCCTTTGAATCAGTCTCCTGCTAACACATCCTGGGAGGCAGCAGATTATAGTTCAAGTACTTGGGCCCCTGCTACTCATGTGGGACATCAAGATAGGATTCCAGGATCCTGGTTTTGGCTTGGTGAAGCCTTACTTTTGCAGACATTCGGAGAGTGATTCCAGTGGATTCTCTCTCTCTCTCCCTCTCCCTTTCCCTCTTTCTCTCTTTCTCTCCATCTCTCTTTGACTTTCAAAAAAATGAAAATAGATAAATGTTTTTTTTTTTAAATCTGTTATACTTCTCCCAAATTCTAGTCCTGCAAGTTTAACTATCCTCAACATGACACACTGACACCTCAAACTCATCTCATTTGAGAACCAGACTTCTTTCTTACAGCTATTGTTCCTTCCTGCTCTGAATTCTCTCACTTGAAAATGCATCAGCCTTGCCAAACCACAAAGTGGCTGCAATGTTTCTCCACCCTCCTCACTGCAGCCCATCCAATCAAGTACTCAGTCCTGTTGTGTTTCTCTTTTATTATCAAAACATTGCCTCAGCCCATTCTTTACCTTGCCAAAGACCTTAGTGCAGAGGAGTCTAACATCAGCTCATTTTCAGACCAATGTGATTGCACTCTTACGGATCCATAGCTCCCTCCTCCAGGCAATTCTGCCAAGCACATGCCCAGGTTAATGTCTCTAAAATACAACATTTTCTGACAAGAGAAAGACAAATATCCCAACAGAAAAAAGAACGACAGTTATGCACAAGCACTTGACAGTAGAGAAATCCAAATGATTGAGAAACCTATGAAAAGACGCTCAAATTCACTAATGGCCCAGGAAAATGCAAACTGAACTAATCATGAAACATCACTTTAGGATCAGGATACTGAGAAAGAAATGAAAGGAACAGTAACAGCTAATACTGCAAGGGATGTAAGAAAAAGGGTCCTCTTACATACAGCATGAAGAAATGTAAACTGCTAGTCTTTGAAAGCAATCTAGCATAATCTATCAAAATTCGAAACACACTTGTATTTTGACAGGTAGGAAAAATACCATTTCTAGGAAACTATCTCATAAAAGGAAATCTACTAGCACTTAAATACATATGCACATAGGTATTTCATGCAGAGTGCTTTGAAACAGACAGCAAACCAATAAAAAAGAAAAAAAATCCTTGATGAGAGGCAGAAGTTTGGTGTAGTGTTTAGGTTAAGACTCTGCTTGGGACTCCCATACTGTATATCAGTGTGCCTTGATTCAAGTCCCAGCTCCCTTTTTAACTCCAGCATCCTGCTAATGTGCATCCTACAAGGCAGCAGATGATGACTCAAGCACTTGGATCCCTTCACTATGTGAAAATCCTGGACTGAGTTCCAGGCTTTGGCCTGGCCCATCTGTGGTTTCTGCAGGTATTTGGGGAGTGAATCATGGGATGGAAATC